>NW_019154159.1:3180752-3248768 GCF_002288905.1 Enhydra lutris kenyoni
AACCGCAGGCCCGCGCCTGCGCACGCGCAACCGCGCGGGACCCGCCCCCGGGGCCCGCGGCCCCGCCCGCCGCCCACGCGCGCGCACCTCCCGGCACGCAGCCAACTCCAGGCCGCGCCTGCGCACGTGCGCCCGCCGGGCCCCGCCCCACGAGGGGCCGAGGCCCCGCCTCTCTCGCCCCCGCGGGCCCCGCCCGTTTCGGGTTTCGCTAGGGCTGCGCGGGCGGCCCTACCCACAACCGGCGGGAGGCTGCCCACGGGCCCAAGGTCGCGTCCGGCTGCTGAAGGGCAGGGTGGTCTTCGCTGACGTCAGCCTTGAAGGTCATGCCGGCTCTAGCTCGCCCGGGAGGGCCGTGTCCTTGGCCAGAGGCCGCAGAGCGTTTGAATTCATTTACTTCTGCGCTCCGAGCCTCAGCCCCCGAGTGTCCTGACTTCCCTGCTTTTGGACATCCCTTCACGAGTCCCCGAATTTTCCTGGATCACGTTTCAAAGGGAGCCGCTTCATCTCCCCTCATTTCAGGATTTTCGTGACCCTGATTCATCCTGTCTGAATGCACACGTTTCTAGACTGTTCTGGGCATTTTTTCTTTGGCTGCACGAGGCTTGCCAGTCCCTCTGCCCCTGGTAAAGTCAGCGGCCCTTTGCCGAGCTCAGACAGCGGCTCTGCTCCTGGAGGCTGGAGGCCTCTGCTCTCCCGGGGCTGTCCTCCTTAACGAGCATCTGCTTGCGTCAGCCCGTGAGGGGACACCAGAACCAACTGGAAAGTCCCGTGCGGGAGATCCTGTCCTGAGAGCTCTGACCAGCAAGCCCAAGGGGGTGCGGGGGCCGGGCGCAGGTGGAGCTGAGGCAGGACCCAGCAGGACCCTCTCTCCAGGAGGTCTCCCAACTCTCCCAACATCACCACTCTAAACCCAACCACTGAAATGTGTTCCTACCTGACCTTTTAAAGGAATTGCTCAAAAGACAGCAAAAAAAAAAACAAGGGATCAAGTGAGACCCTAAGAAATTTGGAGGCTGTTTTCTCTGTCACAAAAAGGAAAAGCCCAGTGTGGCAGAATGAGAGCCCCAGAACCCACAAGCTCCCCTTCCAAGGATTCGTGACTCCCCAGCCAGACACAGAGCACGACCGCAGGAACTCCGTGTTGATCCACTGACTCTGCAGTTTGAGATCCGTCTGCAAAGGGAGGTGAAGGCGAAGAGCCCTTCCTGTGGGCCCTTCTGTCCCCAGTCCAGCCCTGTCTGGGCTGACCTCCCTGCTGGAAGTGTTCCTTCCTGAGAGCACCGGCTTGTCCACATAGCTCACAACTGTAACGGACAGTTCAGTGTCTCCTAATCCCCAACGCACTGCCTCACACTTGTCCACTTTAAAACATTCACTGATGGATACAAACGCTGCTACACGGGTTGCTGTGTGCAAAACCACTTTTCCCGGGAAGGAGACACAAAAAATGAGAATCAACTGGGAGAAAGTGAGGTTGAGACCTACTTTTCATTCTGTATTCACTTTGTCGTGGTCTTTCTGTGCCTTCTGGTTGTTTTAAAACACATGAATGTATCTTTGTTGTTGTTGATTTGGAAAAACAAAGAAAAATGTCACTGTTCTAGCTACTCCCAGATGCACAAGCTCTTTCCTGGTTTGGTGCTCAGTCCGTAAAGCATCTGCCTTCCCTTTAGGTCATGATGCCGGAGTCCTGGGATAGAGTCCAACGTCAGGCTCCCTGCTCATGATCTCTCAAATAAATAAATAAAATCTTTAAAAATTTTTCATAAAAAAAATTACCAGAACCTCAGATGAAAGGGACTTCAGGATCACTCATCTCACAGGATGGTCCAAGCCCCTCCTGGTGGAGCAGACCACCACACTCCGATTCCATTGTGCTGGACCTGGGGCTGCTGGGGGAGAGCTCAGCCCAGGCCTTGGCAAAGTCTGGAAGCCGACAGGACCTGTCCTGAAGTATCTCCACCGGGGGAGGTGTGACCCCCCTTGGCGGCCTGTTTCATTATTGGCCAACCCTAGGATAGGCCTCCCAGGACTTCTCGATTGTTCTAGGCAACAAAGAGAAGTAATTTCCATGAGGAAACTCCGTGCTTTTATTTCAGATCTGCTTCTGATAAGCCTCCTGACCCGGGCGAAGAGCTCAACCCTCCTGACCTTTTCCTGCCCACAGAATGCAGCCTCTGCCCGTAAAATCCAGGCTTCCGCCCAGAAGTGATCTCTGACGTTGCTAGATCGGTCCCGGTCTTCCGCTCAACTTCCACACGGCTGACGGAAATTTCTGTTGGATGGGATGGATTTCGACATATCAGCCCGAGGAGCCCTAATCTTTGCATCCTGTTGGGGGTACAGCTCTGGCCCAGTCTTCTAAGAAAACTCATTCACAAACATCCACCTCTAACTTCACAAACTGACCAACCCAGCCTTCGTTGGAGAAACTTTTTGTCTCCCTAAAATCCAAGAAGATGGTCCCTATTTCCTTAGGCACATCCCCCACGTGCCTTTCTTTCAAATAATTGCAGAAATGAGATGCTTCTCTTATAGAGGTTAAGTTATCTTTCTCCAAGTTTGATTCTGGTGGATTTGTGAAGTTTGGCCTCCCTGATTTCACCAGATGGTCTAGTTTCACAGGGGACGTGACAGTGGGGAGTCCTGTTCTGGCCCCAGTGTGCCCACGTCCTCTGTGTGTGTGTGTGTGTGTGTATGCGTGTGCAGTGATCTGGCTACACTTCCTTTGGGCTGGCCTGGACTTCGATGCTCTCAGAGTCCACTGGCTTTGACCTAGTGATCTCCCTTAGCCCTAGTGGAGCGCGTAGTCACCCTGCCACCTGCCCCCTCCCAGCTGTTCCCGTGCCACTCTCTAGGCCAGAGTCACCAGGGGACTCAAGGCACTCCAGCTGGCCTTCTTCTAACAGCATGGTAGAGGTGTCCCCTGCCACCTGAACTCTTTCTCAGCGACCAAACCTCGGTAAGCAAAGCCATTGGGATGACAGGTTGGCTCTCACTATCAACACCAAAACTGTTGTCTGAACTCCCAAACCTAGCACCTTGGGATAGTGAGGCATCCTGCCGTGAAAGCTAATCACTGCGATTAGCACAGTACTCAACTGTTCTCAAGTTCCTTTGCCTTAACCTGGATCTATTACGGGTCCCAACTCCCAGTGCCTGAGAAACCAATCCTTGTTAGATGAAGACAGAGTACAATTTTTAAAAAATCAGCGCTCTATCCCATGGAACAAGGACAGCTTTTGTTTGGGTTGTGCGTAAACACGGGCAAGGATGTAACAGGATTTCTGACCTGGAGTCACGGTCAAAGACACTCTATTAGATGACATTGGTGACGCAGAGAGATGGCTTAGACGTCATCCCTGTGCCACAGATTTGGAAACTGAGGCTCACAGTGCAGGGTCGAGTCACAGGATCCGGCTTTGCTGGCTACCCGTGTCCTCTCCCTCCTGCCTCCAGGCAGAGCCGGGAGCAATGGGCCCCCTGGAGCAGCTGGGACTCCCTCTGGTCCACTGGTTCTAACCCGGACGTCCTCCCCACGTCGCTGTTTCTCCAGAAAACCTTGGACATCTGCCGTTTCCCTGTGGTCTATCCTCAGCAGCTGGTCCACTGACAACTTTTTAAAGCTGGTTCTTCTCTCTCACCAATCCCTCCTTACATAATAATCTCAAAAATTACAATTATTAGGAAATTTTTTTTTCTTGTGCTTATACTGTGGTGTTTCAAACTTCTTCACAAACAGTGGGTCTTCAACAGGGGGCGGGTTACTGTGCTACAATGTTTTCATTACAAAGGGACATTCACAGGCTTTAAAGAGACGGAGGCTGATTTCCGTATTTACCAACACGAGATGATTCGCAAGCTGTACGAAGTGAACAAAGCACAGATAGGACTGCAGTGTATATTTCCATTTGTAATAAAAATATGTGCACTCGTAATAGACACAGGCACTTGCATGTTCCACCATTCAACAAATATTTGTTGGGGAGCCTGCGCGGTACCAAGCACCGTTCGAGGTGCTGGGAGCACAGTAACGAAGAGGGTGCTGGGAGAGCCCGGCCGTCACGGGGCGTCCAACCTCGCATATGGTCACTCAGAGGGTGCCCGTTCCTGCTGCTGGAGGAGAGCTGACCGCCAGAGAAACAGGACTGGGAGGGACATACCCTTCCATACTGCTAGGGGTTGGATCGTGTCCCCCCAAAACCCTAACCCCCAGCACCTTGTGTGATCTGATTTGGAAATCGGTTCTTCACAGATGTGATCCAGTTAAAATGAAGTCACTAGCGTGGCCCAGATCCAACGATGGAGAACTTTGTCAGAAAAGGAGACACAGACACACGCAGAGGAGAAGGTCGTGAGAAGGTGTTGGAGAGCTTGGAGGGATGCGGCCACAAGCCAAGGGCCCCCAGGGAGCCCCCGCTGAGAGCCGGAAGAGGCAAGGGAGGATTCTGTCCTCAAGCCTTCAGAGGGAGCATGGCAAGTTATTTAGGACTAATACGAACGAAACGGCAATCTAGGGGAGAGGCTTGGGCACCAGCATGTAAAACTCTGGCCCTGGGAAATACAGAGCTTTACAATTATATACCATATACCAAATATATATGTATTTTATTTATTTATTTTTAAAGATTTACTTATTTTAGAGAGAGCGGGGGTGGGGGAGGGAGGAGAGAGACTCCCCGCTGAGCTTGGACTCTCTCGTAGGACTCTGACATCATGACCTGAGCCAAAACTGAGTCGGACACTTAACCGACTGAGTCACCCAGGTGCTCCTAAATTAATTTTTAAGGTAAAAATTTTAGGGGCACCTGGGTGGCTCAGTCATTAAGCATCTGCCTTCGGCTCAGGTCATGATCTCAGGGTCCTGGGATCGAGCCCCACATCGGCCTCCCTTGCTCAGTGGGGAGTCTGCTTCCTCCTCTCTCTGCCTGCCGCTCCCCCTGCTTCTTGTGCTCTCTTGTTCTCACACTCCTCTCTCTCTGTCTCTCTTTAAACGGGTGCCTGAAATCTTAAAAAGCCAACCCAGGTGAGCAGGCAGAACTGTGCTGATACAGGCAGGCATTGGAGCCGGCGTCCTCGACCGACACAAGGCAGAGGGCCCGGCGGCTGGCCTCGGAGCCTTGCCCGGCTCCCCAGGTCTGCTCTCGGAGGAGGCAGTGCGCTGGGGGAGAAAGGGTGCCTCACGCACAGAGGAGACCACAAACCACATCGCTCACGCAGGCCAAGATTGGGGCATTGTCTTGCTTTGAAAACCCCCAGATTTTATTTTGCTAAAGCTTGCAATTTCTTCTGTGTGAGTGGCACTTAAAATGTGTTTGTAATGGAACTTGATTGTATCCAGCTGTCACCAACCGCTCCCGCGCCACCCAAAAGGCAGCTGGCCATGTGCCACGCAATTCAGGCTCTCGCTTCAAATGGGGGCTGATGCTCCAGTTCCCGCGCCGGTCTCTGCCCGCATGATTTCACTTGTGAGACAAACAGGGTCGGACAGGGGCTTGGGATCAGAGAAGACCACGTCACCAAGAAGCGAGGCCTATGACATGTCAAGCCGGTGACGTCCACGGGGGGTGGGCTGCCCGTTTTCCCGGCAGAGGCCAGACGCACAGTTATCCAGGACACTTTCTTGAGTGACCTTTCCGGGACACTGACCTGGCGAGGATTTCCTGGGCCCTGCTGGAGACAGTGACCGCCGCTCCCTGCTGACCGGAAGCACCTAACAGTGGCCACGTGAGACAGGAAACGAGGCACACACGTGGAAGAGGAGGGAAAGGTGCATTAAACACAGATCACTTCTAAGACCGTAAGGGCAAAAGACCACATTTAAACTGTCCCAGCTGTTAGCACGGAGACGTGAAGGTGGGTGCCTTCATTTAACAACACAGCCGGGAAAAAGTCGCTCATTTACGTAAAAGCACTTGAATTCCCTATCCCCCTGTCCTTTCCAATCTGGCCCAGTGACGGTCAGAGGCATCCACATACCCGGGGCCTGCCTGAGGGACAGCACGTCTGTGACATGAAGCAGACAAGGAGAAACACCAGGGAGAACGAGCACGGGAGGCACGCAGTGTGAAGGTGACCAGAGTCACGAGGGCTTCAGCAGCAGAGCAGTGGTGTAGGTCACTGGCCTCACGCTGCTGGCTAGCGGCAGAGCACCGGTTAGTCAGAGCGTGGGGCTGGCCTCCCTTCCGCAGTGAGTCACCAGTGAGTCTGACCCAGACCGACTCTTCTCTGAGTTCTTAAAGCAGGAACAACACACAGCAGCTGATCCTGGAGGCCAGCCAGGAGGAGACTATGTTCAGAGTAAGCACGCCCAGAGCGCAGAGACTAGGGGCTTTTTTAGGACAGCAGACACGTGAACATGTCACGAGAGAAGGCGGCAGACAGATCCCCAGAGGGGAAGAAGAGGCTGATCTTGAGGGTGCAGGTGGGACACCAGCCCTACCGAGGGGGGACACCTTCCTGTGGCTACAGTCTGCGTCCGTCCCCACAAGATTGAGGGTAAGTCTCCCGTCCATACCTCTGCCTGCCTTCCTAGACTCCCGGCCCTGCTGACCACTCCACCCGAGAACCGTCAGATCAGAACCTGCCCCCCAGGAATGTGAGAGACGCGCGCTCTCAGGCCCCAGCCCACCAGCTGAATCAGACTGCATGGGGGAGGGGGCCCAGCGGTGTGGGTGTTGGGACGACCCCCTGGAGAGTCTGATGCTCGCTCTTATTTGAGGCACGGGACCAGAACAGCGCTTCTCCGCACCGGCCGCCCGGGAGAGTCACACAGAAAGGTTTTATGTGCCGGGGCCCATGCCTCTCCCCCAGATTCCCGTTCATTCATACCAGTCCTAAATAACTTGCCCAGCTAATTCTGCCCCTCGAGTGCTGGAAGCATCGGGCTAGGGGGAGAAAGGAGCAGATGGCGGTGGAGAGAAGGTGGTTCCTCGAGTTTTGTTTTACTTTGGAGTGGGAGGGGATTCCTGGAGCGGGATTAGAAACCATTTGCCAAGAGTTAGCGGCACACAGGAAGGAGGAGAGCCAGCGTGCTTGGAATGGGCGCTGAAGCGGCTGGGAGAGGAACAGATCTCCAGGGCAAGCAGAGCCAAGGAAGATGGGCAGCTGGTCCGGACCCAGGTCGGGGAGGAGCGGGACACTGTGACTGTCAGGGTCTGCGAGGAGAGTGCCGCGCGGCCGCCACTGCCCCAGCACAAGGGTGACTGAAGGGAAGGGAAGGGCCAGGGGAAAAGCAGCCTGCCAGAGAGTGCCACCAAGTCCTGTCTACACTGAGGCTGCCTGCGCTACTCAGACTCAGGGCAGGGACTGGTGCTCTGGCCTTTCTCTGGGCTGGAGGGTACACTGGCTGCTACAGGGACCCCAGCCGGCTCCTGGGGAGGGGTGGGGGGCGGCGAACACCTGGACTGCAGGCTTGCGGCTCCCCTACCTCTTCCCCCTGTGATTCTCCCTCCGTCTGGGAACGTGCAAGTTCCCCAGGCCTGGCTGCATGGCGGGGGTGCGGGATCTCTCACCCACCTGCCTCTCTGGCACTGTTTGGCCCTGCCACTCACCTGCCCACCCAAGCCAGGAGCTGTCCTGCCCCCACCCCAGACCTTCCATTTCTGTTACGTCTCCTCTTGATCCGTCTCCAAAGACCCAGGGGACCCCACCTCCCGACAGCTCCACCAGCGTCCACTCCAGCCGGAGCCCTTGTTGGCTGGTCTGGGGCTGGTCATCCTCACCGTGCTTCTCCCTCCTCTCGAGCTCCTGGGCCTCCGCGCGGCCGTCAGCCTCCAGAGTCTGAAGCCCCCGCAGACCTTGTCAGCTCTGGCTGAAGTCGCGCAGCAGGTCGTGGGGCTCTCGACATATCGAGGCCGGCAGACTGTGGTGCACACGGAAACTCAACCACGACATCGCCTGTGCTGTCGCTCTGTCAGCAGACACTCAAGTGGGCCCTGCCTGGCCGGTGGCGCTCGAGGCAGGGCCGGCCACACACTCGTTGCGGTTGCCACCCAGAGCCGCGGGTCCCACCCTGGAGACCACAGCTGCCTGAGAAATGGAGCCGCGTCCATCTTCGCGTGTACGCAGCTTGAGTGGAAACGTCTGGAAAAGTAACGACGAGAAAGCCGTGGTCTGCCCCCGTGACCACTGTGCCCCAGGGCGGAAGGGGACCCCCAACCTCCCGTGGCCCAGCCTGACTCAGGCACTGTGGACATGAGCTTGGCTTGCCGGCCCGCACTCTCCCGCCCGACCAGGCACCTGCTTGTTGGGTCCAGGGGTGTCCGCATCTCCCCTGTCCCTACTTTGCTGTCTGGCTAAGCTCCCACAGTGACAGGGCAGAGTCCCCGGGTTTGAGGGGCACGACTGGGTGGGAGCTCGGAGACACTGAAGGGAAGAAAAAAGGAAGGAGCAGTGGGACTCAGGGGATGGGCCTGCCCGGTGGAGTCCATGGAGTGTCCGGAACAGAACCCACTGGAAAGCTGCCACTGCCCGGGGTGGCTTTTGCTTCTGTCTCCCACTTCCGGGTGCTGCTCTGGCCAAATGGAACCTCCCGGTCCCGGCCGTCCCTGCAGGCACCTGCTGCCCCGTTGGCCTCACCCAACTTCCAGGACACGTTATCAGCCGGACCCTGACCCTCCCGCTCAGCAGATGGCCCAGCCTGACAAGACCGGAACGTTTCCCCGGAGCCCACAAACACGTCTTCCTCAGCACAGCGTCCAGCGTGCCCCAGAGACGACCTGGGCTCGGCTGCCTGGGTCCGGAGGGGCTGCGGGCAGCGCTCAGCACGTGGCCACGCGGGCTCCTGGCGGCACAGCTGTCAAGACGGAGGGTCTCAAACCGGAGGCCTGTGCTGCTCTTGCCGACCGTGAGCAAAACTCAGTTTAGCAAAACTGTCCTCTCCCTCTCTCTCCCCGCGGAAATCCAAATGTTATTCAGTAAAAAAAACTCAAGCAGCAGCAAACCTCAGTGGAACACGGTTTCCCGGTTTCCTCAAAGCAGTACTTACTGCGAGCCCCCAGCGAGTGTGGTGGCCCCTTCAAAGGGTTCCTCTGTCTTCTTAAATTCAAATGAATGTACTTAATACGGTTAAATAAATCGCTTTATTCCTCTTTATCCTTAAGGAAGACCTGCTCCAAACCTGCCCGTGTACGACGGGCTACCCGAAGGGGCACCCCGGGGAACCCTTCATCTGAACTGGGAGCTGGGACGTTAACTTTTAAAAATCAAAGGGAAAAAACACAAAGATAGGCAGGGCTCACAAAAACTCCTTTTATTGCACCAGGATCTTGGCAACATCGGGGAAGCCTCAGTGCCTGGAGCAGAGGCGCGGCGCAGGGGATGTCACGGACTGAGCCCACCAGGAAAAGGCAGGTGAGTGAGGCCACATGGGACCACCAGGAGAGGCGACCCCCCCCATAAAGTTAAGTTAAACCCACATTCTAAGTCACCCACGTGACCGCTATTATAAAAGCTTTAGTTATTTATATACACTTTTATATTTACACGTGCCCTAGGGTTTGGACTGATTCTCTGGGCGCATCCTCTCCCTCCCCAGTCTAGCTAAGGACCGTGCGTGGGAGGGAAGGGCCCGCCCCGACGGAACAGTGACAAATGCTGCTGACAGGCCGTGCTCAGCACCGCCCAAGATGCAATGGGCATGTTTTCCTCAGGAGAAGGTTTCATAATCACACAGTGGAGAAGGGAAGAGCCTGAAGAGGAGGGAGCGAGAAAAGAGACGGGCTCTGTGCAGCCGACGCCGGCCTCCGTCTCCACTGGAGACCACCACCAAGAAACAGGGCTGTACGGGGATGAGGGTCGACACCGAAAGAGGGAAAAAAACCAATGCCCTGCCCACAAAGGCACCTGCCTTCGCTTTGGAAGTGGCAGATAAGAGAGCCACAGGGCACTGGGGGGTGGGGGGAGACCCTCATCTTTGAACAAGGGGAGGTCAATGCAGAGAAATCTGTCCTCCCAGGCCGGCATCCACAGCCAGTGCCCTGCTCGCTTCCTGCTGGGCCCCCACTCGGGCCACAGGCACCACTACTTTTCCCACCTTTGCGAAAAGAAATGTAAGAACAGGAAGAAAAATCTAAAAGAACCTACATGAGAAAGTTGACATATGTCCTCACCCCTGCCCTGTGAAGGATACTTCTCTCTGACCCCCCCCCCCCGCCCCCAGGCCCCGAGCAAGAGGCAAGGCTCGGGTGACACAGGGGGGCCAGGCCAGGCCATCGGGGGCCTCAGGCCACAAAGAACCACTGTGGAGGACGGACGTCCACGTCAGATGTCTGTCTGTGTCCACTTCCGACGTTCTGGATGAGAGGGCGCGGAGACATCCGTCCGCGGAGTGGCTTTCGGACTGATTGCTACACGCTCTGCGACTGGGTCGTGGGTCTGTTCTCTGGAAAACGTCACCTTCACCGAGGGTTTCCGTATTTATTGAATTACGAGTTCGCACGCACAGCTTGAGCAAGAGAAAGAGCGACCGCGAGGGTACAATCAGCTAGACTGGGGCGCGCTCACAAAACAGAGCAAAGCAAGCCGGTGTCGCAGCTCAGGGAAAGGAAACGTATTGCTGACAGAAGCCACGGACCGCGTCACAACGAAAGTCTCTGTTAAGTAGTAAAATAAAAGGATTCTACCCCAAGACCACCACCTTGAGAGCCCCGTGGGTCGCGGCAGCTGCAGGGGAAGGGATGGCGAAGCCGCCTCAGCATCGGCAGCCGCGGGAAAGGCAGCGGCCCGCCATCGCCCCCCGCCCCGAAAGAGCCTTCGCTCTCCAGAGACGGTCTCAGTCCTTGCGAGGGAGGCACGCGCCGCCGGCGCCCCGGGGCTTCCGTGCTGAGGGCACAGCTAAGGCAGAGATGGCAGCGCTGGCCGCCGGCAGCGGGGCACGGGCAGCCCCCGAGAGGAGCCCCGCGGGCACCTGCTCGCTCGACGACACGCGGGGAGGAGCGCGGCCGCCGCCCCCTGCTCCCGCCCGGAGACCACATGCGAGGCGGTCCAGGCTCCCGGCCAGTGGGCTGCCGCCCGCTCCACACATCACCGTGGGGTCGTCGCGGCGATGCCAGAGGTCCCGACCCGACGAAGCCGGGCTCCGCAGCCACGGGGCAGCTCGGTCCTCCACGAGGCCACTCCTCGGTTCACACGGGCGGCGCCCAGAGGCTGTGGGGCACACGACATTGCTCCTGACGAGGGACGAGACCCCGGGAGCCCCCAACACCCCCGAGCGCCCGTCGGGACAACGTGCGGCATTAGATGGCGCTCGGGACACACCCGCTCCTGCCCCACACACCGCACACACCTGCGTGCGCCAGACGCTCGCGCCCCGAGCCGACGCGCACCTCACCACACGCGCGCCACACACTAACGTACACCTCAGCACACACCACACACACACACACACTCTGGACTCCCCCCACCAATACACACACGCACACTAACACCCCCAGCCCCTCCCCCGCACTAACCCACCTCGACAACAGCCACGTCAGCGGCGGTAGCTGAGGCTGGTAGCCTTGGCTGGATGAGTCACAGACCAAAAGTTCCGTCTACTCTGAAGTTTCTGGAAGGCGTTGTAGGTTCTTTTCTTCTCTCTTTTGAACTTCTTCACTTTCTTTTCCTACATAAAAAAAAAAACCCAGGCGTCATCATTCCCAAAGAGGGCTCTCCCCTGGTCCCCGCGCCTCCTTGTGAAGTCTTCTTGGGTGAGGGACACGATTCTCAATGTGCTACAGAACCAACCGGCTTACTCTCGTAAGCCTGAGGGAGGTGTCACCGCTGTCCCCACCCCGCTGACGAAGGAGCAACCCACCAGGACAAATGCCTCGTCCACGGCCACACAACGTTCACAGTGGCCAGAATGGCGTCTGAGCCAGCAGCCTGCCTCCCGTGGCCCCTAACCACTTTACAGTATCGCTGCCACTTCAAACGGCCCCAAAGGGTCAAGTCCTCCCTGCCCGGCCCTCAGTGGGACCACCATGACTGCCACATCACGCCAGATCCAAGCACAGCCCGTACCTTCCCTCGATCGAACTCTTCGTCCCAGTCATCGATGACCGTGGCTGTGCGGGCCCATGTGCTGTCCTGAATGGCATCCTGACTCACAGCCGACACCTCGCCGCCCCACGTCAACACTGCAAAGCAGACACCGAGTGTTGGCACCTTCATGCACTTGCTTCCAGAAGGTTTACGACCCGCGCTGGCCTACGCCTGATACATTTGGCCTGGTCGAGGGACACCTTTTGGTGAAATGGACCACGCAGAGGAGGATGAGGGAGGGCAGGGCGGTCTCCGCGTGCAGGATAGTGGTCTGTCCCTTAAGCACACACGCCGTCCGCTCTGCACCACCGGCCCCCAGTTAAGCTCCTTTCAAACCCGTGCTCTCGTTGGAGACAGAAGTCTCACGTTCCCTCTCCAAGACGAAGGACATACAGCGCTGGAGAAGGGTGATTCCCATCTACTCCCTTCCCACGCCGGCCCTCACTGCCCAGAGGCTTGGGCTTGCTCTCCGCACCCCCGCCCACACCCCCAGGAGGCAGCATTCTGGACCTTCCACAGCAAAACCACCCGCAGGGCCTGGTTCTGCACTTTGTGCAACGGCCACAGCTCAGGGAGGTTCTCAGCTGACATTCCTCTCCCCGTCCCTGAAGTCCGGTGACCCCCTACCCCAGGACCACGGCACAACGGGTCCATTCCCGACCTCTGTGCGGCCCCATGAGTGAACCGTAGCACAGAAGTCCATTCTCAAAAGCAGTACCTTTCCTCCCGTAAGCTTTATCGGACGAATACTTGAGCAGCTCCCGGAGCACGTCGGACTCCCGCTCTCTGTCCCAGGACGCAAGGGGAGCCAGGGCCTGCCCTGCAACCAGAGAACACTTAGGCCCACACGCCTCTGACGGGGCCCTCGATTACTCCTCAAGGGGGGCTACCGTCCAAATCAGCTCTCGGAAGAGCCTAAGCCCCACCCCCCCACAAGACTGAAAACCAGCAACCAGCAGTGTGAGCCCTCGATCTGGTGCAGGAAGAGCGAGAATGAGCTCCAGGGGATCCCACCCCTCCCACAGGGAAGCGGCCAGGAACAAAGTGGCGGGAACTGGAGGAAATGACAAAGTGCTGTTGTCACCACAGCTTCCAGGGAGGCTGTCTTCCAGCCATGTCCTGGAAGAGCCTGGCCACCACGGACGGCTGGATGCTGACAGCAGAGACCACCCGCCTCAATTTCCAGAAATGACTGTCTGCCTGGTCCTGGGCCCTGCCTGGTCCCCGCTAACCACCTACAGCTGCTAGAACGGGCTCCACTCCCTCAGCAGGAACCTGACCTTGCTCTCCATGCCTCCAATGTATCAATGACCCCATGACCTCCATGCCCAGTGTCTAGTGCGATGCCCCGCCAGTCCCTGCTGCCCTCTCCAGCCCCTCGCCCCGTGCTCCATAGCACAGCACAGCCCGGTGGTAACGCGGGGCCGCCCACGACGCTCTCTCTGTGTCTGGGCTGGGAATGCCCTTCCCCGTGGAGCCAACTCTTCCACTAGTCAGGACGGAGAGCAAACAGAGGAGGGGCTGGGCCCCCGCAGCCCCAGCACCTGCACCAGGCAGCGGGCCCTGATCCCCGGGCAGCACCCCCGTGTGGTCGGTGGCTAACGAAGCAGGCGCCGGGGGCCCATGCCCACCGCCGGCCTGCTCTGGCACGACCTCTGCGCAGCCTCTCTTCCAAGACCGGCCGTGTTCCTCATTGCCCAGTGGTAGCGTTTTGTCATGGGATTTTTTTTTTTTTTTTAAGATTTACTTGAGAGAGAGAGAGAGAGAGAGACAGCACCAGCGGGACAGGCGGAGGGAGAGGGAGAGAGAGAGTCCCAGGCAGACTCCATGCCGAGCCTGGAGCCCGACGTGGGGCTTGATCCCAGGACCCTGAGATCACGGCCTGAGCCGGAACCAAGAGCTGGACGCGTAACTGACTGTGCCCCTGGGGTGCCCCTTGTCTTGGGATTAATGTTTAGTCACAGGCTCATCTATCAGGAGTCCGACAAACACACACCATCCCCAGCAGCCTGTTGCCCGCACACACGCTGACACAGCTGGCCCCCAGGCTGTGCAGCAGACCTCGCAGAAGCGCGGCCACGCCGGGTCCCTGCCCAAGCAGGGGCGAGCGTCTCTCCCCTTCGCTCAACGGACACTGTATCAGGAGAGCCCAGCTGAGCCTGGTCAGCCCTGGAGGAAACAACTAGGAGGAATCACTCGGCCACGGGCAGCCAAGGCCTGGGGAACAGCCCAAGCACTGCAAACCACCAACAGCAAGAGGCCACGCTGGCTTCAGAAAGGTCCAACTTGTGGCACTGGGGTGGCTCAGCCAGCTCAGGTCGTGATCTCAGGGTCCTGGGATGGAGCCCCGCATCGGGCTCCCTGCTCAGTGGGGCCCTCTCCCTCTGCTGTGCTCTCGCAAATAAATACAATCATACACTTGATCTTAGCCAAAATCAAATAAATACAATCTTAAAAAAAAAAAAAAAAAAGGCTTATCTATTAAACCGGGCAGTGGAAGGTTAACTTCTGAACCCAACCTTTCAAGTTAAAAAATCACAGGAAAAACTCCAGGCTGGATGGCCCAGGACTCCTCCAAATAGGAAAGTTTAGGCAGAAGCGTGTTGAATCAGAAGAAACACTATGTTCTCAGAACATCTGGAGTTCAAGCGTCTCCTAGGTTTTCTCTCGGAGTGGTCTCAGCTGACTGCCTCGCCAGATGGGGAAGCTGTGACCCACAGGGCACACAGCCTAAGGGATGGACGCAGGGCAGAGGTAAAAGGTCTTTCCGGCCCTTCCCCTGCACTACACCTACTCTAGCCTTATGGCAGGGCCGGGCACAGGTGTCCCCCCGGGTGCCCACCCCCCGCCCTGGCCCCCCACCCCTGCTCCTCACAGGTGCATACCGGCTCCGTTCCCGGGACGCCTGCCGTTCAGAGGTGGGGAGGGCGGGCTACCAGGGAGAGCAGAGTCCCTCTGCCTCTCGCCCCTGCAGGCTTCAGGATGCTCATTCTCTTCTACTTCCTGCCATGACTCCTGCTGTCTTTTTTTCTTTTTCTTTTTCCTTGGAGACGCTATAGTGGCCTCCAGCTCGATAACGTCCGAAGGAGAGCAGCTCCTGGGAGGTCAGAGTCAACAGTCAGTTCCGGGCAAACTGAGGGTGAGTTGGGGTTCAGGTTGCTACCTTGGAACTTGCAACTGGCACGGGCCTCAACCACACAGAAGAGCCACCCCGAGCGCACCCCACAGACCCGAGCAGGAAAAAGCACGCCCGTGGTCCGGGAGCCACCGTCAAGGCCTGAGAGATGTTAGAGAGAGAACCCCACAACTGCACCAAACCCAGGCGAGTGCTCCAGGCCAGAGGACGCGGCCATAATGCCTGCCGATCCGGGGGCACGTGACCCACTGCACCACGCTCACGTGCCCGTCCAGGAAGCCTGGCCAGCTCGCTGGGTCTCCAGACCGCCCACCTGGGACAGACGCGGGGCCACCGGGCTCCCGAGCTCACCCGTGCCACGGCGGGTCCCGCTGGAGGCCGTCTCCCGCACCGAGGCCCTCCGTGCCCTTCCGTCTCCTCTTCTTGCTGCTCACGGGGTGGCCGTCAGTCACGCTTCCCACTTGCCGGCCATTCTCCTGCAGCCGTCCGCCCTCGTCCTCTAGTCTGTCAGTGGGCACCTCTGCCCGGGCCTCCTTCCCACGCTCAACACTCTGGGGCTGCCTCTGCATCTGCCCCTCCTGCAGGGGGGAGGTGTCCAGGGCCTCCGTGCGCTTCCTCTTCCTCCTTCTCCTCTTCCCTGGAGAGGCTGTCGTTGCTGTGCACATCTCTGAGCCCTGCCCCTGGCTCTCTCCCCTGCGGTTCCTCTTCCTCTTCTTACAGAGGCCCCGGGGGGACTTGCTGGCCTCTGGCAGCTGGTATGGAGGGGCCTGGAAGCCCCCATTGGCCTGAGGTGGGGGAGCAGAGGCGGAGGAGCAGCTCTGTGGGTCTGATGTCCCGAGAGGTTGGGGGCTACTGGACAGTGACACGGAGTGGGGACCAACGGGGAGCTTCAGGTGGCTGGATGGTCTGGGAGCAGGTGAAAGCGCCCTGTGGGGGGACACACTGCTCTGACGCACAGGCAGGCCCCTCCTGCCCACCCGCAGCCCCTGCCCGTCCAGCCAAGGATTTCCAACGGTCCCTCCTCACCGCAAGAATCTCAGAGACACGTAAATTACACCAACTTAGAAAAGAGAGAAAAGTTAAATTCTACCTTACTGAAAATCAAAGTTAACAAAAATCAGAACCTTTTAGTTTCCTGTCACCAAGTAGTTCAAAGTATTTTTCCAAAACTGTGTTACTGAGTTTCTTTTTTAAAAGATTTATTTATTTTAGAGAGAGCGAGGGAGAGAGCAAGCATGAGAGCGGGGGAGGGGCACGGGGAGAAGCAGAGAGAATCCCCTAGTCCCTGTTGAGCTCGGAGCCCGAGGCAGGACTCCATCTCACAACCCTGAGATCACGATCTAAGCTGAAATCAAGAGTCAGCCACTGAACCGTGCCACCCAGGCACCCCTAACTCATGTTTTTTATTTCCGGCACAAGGGTTAGAAGAAACTTCTGTAAGTTCACCCACAAGCCTCAAAATGTTCACGCCCGTGATACCAGCCTCGTAAGAGGGGCCAGCATGGGCCTATATACTGTGCACTCGGACTCCCCTCTAATTCAGGGGCTCCGGAAAATCAGGGAAACGGACTGTACAGCCCATCACACCGTGAGATGAGGTGGGGCGGGACAGGCGCACTGTCGGGTTAGGCTCTTTGACCCGCCTCTCAGCAGATGTGACCTTGCAAGAGTTAACCTTCTGCTCTAGGCCTCACGCTTCTCATACGTAACCGAGTGACAGTAACGCTGACCTCAAAGGGTTATGGAATCAAACAAGACTGTCGTGACCTCAGCTGGGACAGACGCCTAGACAAAGTGCACTATTCCGTACACTGTTTTCTGGGAAGCTTGAAAAAAAAAGACTGTACATTGAAAAAGGAAAAAAAAAAAACCCACAGCAAATACCTCACACACTTAAGGATCTACCACGTGTAAAAATACCGTGCTGGGTCTGGGCCGAGTGTGCGGGCGAGAGAGGCCGGTGATGGGGGCGGACCATGGTGGCCGGATGGTAGGGAGGACAAATCAGCACCCAAGGCAAACAGCAAACCACCCAAACCACCTCCCAGCCTCACCCAGCTTCCTCCCTCCCTCCGCAGCTGCCAGAGCCTCCCGCAGCGGCCCCTGGGCAAGCAGGTGTAACTCAGCTGTCGCTCTTCGACACTCTGCGGGATAGGAGCATCCCCCCCGTGTGACAGGACGGGAGGTGCGTCTGTCGGAGTCTGAACACGGGTCCCAGAGAACCAGGGCTCCCCGCTCTGGACGCTCGCCCAACGCTCTGCAAGCCAGTGTGAGGGGACAGTTGGGGGAGCCCCCGCAGAAAGGCAGAGGGGAGCCCGGGGAGTGCCGGTGGGAGAGACACAGTGATACCAGCAGCAAGAAGACAACCCTCAGCGGGGCACAGGACTCTGGGTTCGAGCAGGGTCCTCCTGGGACTCCTGCCCTCCCCTCCTACTCCGGAGTCCCGTCTCGAGGCCGGGGAGAGACTCCAGGGCACAACCGCAACCCCACACGGACCCAGCAGGTGGATGGAAAATGAAGACAAAAGTGAAAAGATCAGGACCGCAGACAGCAGGCTGCCTCCGACCGGCCGGAGCTTCTCTGCCCGACAGAGAGAGAGAAAACAGGAAGGAGTCGGTGCAGGACCCGCCCTGTACCTGTCCACCGGCGCACCACTGTCCGTCCTGCCAGGCTGGAGACCATGTGTCCTCACCAGCCAAGCGCACGCTAAGCACAGGGGAGCGGCCGGCCCGGGGCCCGCGCCCACGGCTCACCTGAATGCACAGACGGGCCAGGAGGCGGCGGCGACGGGGTGAGTGGTTTTCCTGGGGTAGGTGAGGTCGGACAGTGGAGAGAGGGGCGGACGGAGGTCATTGCCGGCTGCCCTCCGCAGGGTGCTGGCCTGCAGTTATTGACATAAATAAAAACTTGGTGGTCTAAAAGAGGTCGCGTGAGTGAAGGGAAAACAAAAATAAACAAACAAATAAAAACAAAAAATAAAAATGAAAGAGCCCAGAAAGGATGATGAGGGGACAGAAGGAGGAAAAAAGGGGGGAGGTGAGGGAGGGGAATGGTAGAAGAAGAATCAGAAGTGTTTTTGGTTAGAAACAAAAAGGAAAAAAGGAAGGAAATTTAAACAAAAATCTCAGCACAATTACATCACCGAGCTTCACGCTGCACACACAGGTGCCAGCCAGCCCGTGGCCCTCACGCCCCCGAGCTCAGGTTCCCTGCCAAGCCCACTGCACCTGCCCCATCTTCCCCTTGAGGCTCCTCTAGGAGATTCTGTCTACGGACAAACACGGGGACCTGCCACCTCTCCCCAACCCCCAGCAGCCGCCCGGCGTGTGGATCACATCAGGGTCCCCCCAAAGTCCCACCTTGGCCCCCGGACAGCCCTGTGTCATCTGCAAATGCCTACACCACCCCCATTCCTCCGAACGGGGGTGGCCAAGGGCCCGGACACGATTCACCCCCCCTCCCCAGACTGAAACCAAACCTGCTCTGTGGGCCCTAAAGACACACTTCCGGCGGGCAGGCTCCCACACACCCACCTTCTTGGCAGAAAGGGCCAGTTTTTTGGCGGGTGGAGGAGACATGCTGTTTGCGGCCTCGGCGGTGGTGCTGCTCAGGACGGGGGCCTTGGGCTTCGCCACTCTGGAGTCGTCTCCGTCCGGCAGTGCTCTGTGTGTTCCCTGAGAATCCCCCAAGCGAGTAGCTCCGCTCTCGGGTGCTTGGGGGCCCTTGGTGGGGTCGCTGTTGGCACAGCGGCCCGGGCTGGAGCTGCAGGAGCCCCTCCCGTGGAGCTCGCGGCTCTCGCCGCCCGCCCTGGGCCCGTGCCCGTTGGCAGTCACTCCGGCCGGGAGCCTCGGTGAGGTAGAGAGGGCGGCAGCCCTGCCGTCCCAGGAGCCCTGCCTGGGGCTCTGGCTCCTGCTGCCGTTCCCGCTGCTGGTCCCGTGGAACCCCTGAGAAGCTTTGCATGACGGGGAGAGGGGCCGCAGGGGAGTCGGTTTCTTGACTTTCTTTCCAGCCTCATCCGGAGAGGTTGGTGTTGGGGGGGGTGTTTTGGAGAGTCGGGGGGAAGGGGCCCCCACGGACGGCTTCAGAGGAACGTAACCATTCTGAGACTTCAGACTCGACACGGAGCTGTTTCTGGAAACGGGCACACCAACCTCCTCGGGGGCCGGCGGCTTCTTCGTTGGCAGCGAGTCCGGTCGCTGGAGGAGAGCAGAGCAGAGGACACGATCACGTCCTGGAGGGAGCGCGGGCCAGCGGCTCCCCACGAGGTCGGAGCAGCCTGTGCGGCGGGCGCGGTCCCCGCCAAGAGCCCGAGACAGGTCATCTACACGGACACCCAGGAAAGGCTCTGCGGCCGCACTGGGCGCTTCTGGTACCCTGTGAGCTGTGTGTGCAGGGCGTGCATCTGTACAGGCCCCTTTACTGACAGCAGGATGTTTTTTGTCAGGAGCAAAAAAACACAAAGAAGTATAAAGGAAAAAAATAAAAGCACCAGAGTGGCACCTACTGCCCAACATGAGCACTGACGGGCCTGCCCGCACCGTCTGCTCTGGAGGGGCCCTGCTCTCCGCAGCGGCTCTGGCCCGCACGGCTGCGCCCAGTTCCACCCACGGCTCCTCAGAGCAGCTTCCCACGTGCTCCCGGTGAAGGTCATTAATGTCTGACCAATACCCACCTTGCCGCATGACGTCTCCCCGACCTGGCCTGTCTCCAGCTGCCGCGGGAGCGAATGGCGCCCTGTCCTCCAGAGCCCTGTCCTCCACTCACCCAGCTCTGAGTCCTGGCTCTGTTGAAACGCTCCCCACGGCCCGGGTCTGTGTTGCTCCCCAGCCCCGCCTCCCGCCTAGTACAGGGTCTCCCAGAATCAGAGCTTAAGAACCATTTGGTTGCTGAACATCTGGTTGAACCGACCACCGAGAGACTAATGCTTTTCCCCTACTTAGGAAATTCCCTGCTCGTTTCCTGGGAGTGGCCACTAGACTATAGCACGGGGCGCCGGCACTCCCCGCGCAGGGCACCTGCTGTCCTCTCCCTGCGGACGGGGAGGGAGCTCTCCTCCAAAATCTCTGCTAAGTCAGCGCCACAGCTGGCTCTCGGTGCACCAACCCGCGCACCCTGTCATCTGAGTTCATCCGAACTAGTCCTTTACGTGCTAGGCACAGGAACCTTTTGTTGTACTTGCTGCAAATATTTTTAGAAGTTTTTTTTTATTTCTAATATATCATGTACAAAAATTCAAATTTTCATTTATCCAGTTCCTTTCTTGTTTTTCTATACTTTCTTACAGTTTTCTCTGTTCTGGAGGCTTACTGAGAATTCACTTCTACTTTCCTCCAAGTTTCTTCTCTTTTTTTTCCTCTATTTAAAAAAATAACTTATCTTTTACTACATTCTTTCTAAAGAGAACACATCTTGGGGCGCCTGGGTGGCTCAGTCAGTTAAGCGTCTGCCTTTGGCTCAGGTCATGATCCCAGCGTCCTGGGACCCAGCCCCATGTCAGGCTCCCTGCTTGGCTGGCAGCCTGCTTCTCTTTCTCCCTCTGCCCGTGCTCTCTTTCTCAAATAAATAAATAAAAACTTAACCAAAAAAAAAAAGACAGACCACATCTTCCTGCTGCACTGTAAAACTTGTCATGCAAACATTTAACTTTATGGAACTTACACTATGTCATTTAAAGTAAAATGGCTTTTGGGGTGCCTGGGTGGCTCAGTGGGTTAAAGCCTCTGTCTTCGGCTCAGGTCAGGATCCCAGGGTTCTGGGATCAAGCCCAGCATCGGGCTCTCTGCTCAGCAGGGACCCTGCTTCCTCCTCTCTCTCTGCCTACTTGTGATCTCTGTCAAATAAATAAATAAAATCTTTAAAAAAAAAAGTAAAATGGCTTTTGTGCAAATACAGTGTGTGTGACACATTATCTTTGCAATGCAAACGTGCGTGGCCAGTGGCGTGGCCCCGTGGTACTGACTCCCAGTCTGGAACAGAGTGACAACCCCCTTGGCCATTAGGCCATGGCTTTTCCTCGCCACACTCAATCCCAACGCCTCTATTTCTCATGCACTGGAAGGGAAATGCGGGATTTGCATAAGGACTAATGCCCTGCGGACCATGAAGGCCCTGTGGCCGGCATTAGGATCTGACCTTCAGACTAAAAGGAAAGAATCAGACACAGACCAGACGGCGGAAAGGACCAATCTGTTTTTGTTATAAGAACTGTGTTGTAGTAAGGAAACCACTCACTACTTTGCTAATAAAACTGATTTGTAGTAGAAAAATTCAAATACACACAAAAACAACTTCCAACAAAAATAACTGGAAAATGAGGATATTTCCCAACTGTTAACCTTTTACCACACTAGCTTTCTTGCTCACTCCACGTGTCTACACACGTATGTGTGACATTTCTCTTCCGAACCATCTGAATGTATTTTAGACATGATGTCCCTTTACTCCTACTCCTACGTATGCCCATGTACGTTTCTAAGAACAAGGACGTCTTCTTAACACACCCGCAACATAATCATCAAAAGCAGGAAATGAACACTGCTAGAGACTTCCCACATTTTCAATACTGAACTGTGAGGATAAAAAACACTTCTTCCCAGATGCTTCGGGTTGAGTGCGCATAGCAGCTGGCCCGGGACAGGGGCACGCTGAGCCACCGTCTGGTCCGCTCACTGGCCAGGTTTTCTCATCACTGTGTCTCCTCCCACCACCCTCTCCATCCCTGATGTCAGCTCCTGACCAATTTGAGAGAGAACATGGAATAAAACAGGACACACTGAGCTTTCCTTCCATCAGGCTGAGTACCCGAGCATGAAGAGGTCTGGGGGCCCCACGGTCCCCTGATAGGCACAGACAAGAAGGTCCGCTGCATAAACATGGATCTTTTGAAATATGTACCTTTCCAGTCAGCAGGGAGCCAACGCTCCCATTGCCAACGTTATTCTTCAAGTGGTCGGGAACCACACCTGGACGGCCGGGAAGGGAGGAGACAGTTCTGGGGAGGGAGCCATCAGGACTCTTCTTCGAGCCTGGAATTCTGTCAAAGGAAGAAATCGGAGTCAGAGATCTCTTACCGAAGCCACAGAGGTGTCCCCAGAGAACCCCGACTCCCCGGGCGAGCTTCTCTGAATGCCCAGAGAGCCCCACGCAGCTGAAGGTCCTCTGAGATGAGATTCTCGCTTTACCAGAAAGCCAGGGACCCCTGAGTCGCTGCGCCCAAATTTAGCAGAACAGCTACGAAGCAGTAAAAAGGCCTTCAGCCTCCATGTCCTCTGACCTCCAGGTCGCTGACGACCGGCCCCAAGGGAAGGTACCCGGCCGCGACCTCCCGGCTCTGGCAGGGCCCCTCACGGCCACAGAGGAAAGTGCATCGGTGCCATCCACACACAACGCATCTCGTTTGTGGCAACAGCAGAAAGAGGTAACTTCCCATTTCTGTTCCACGTCAGCTCTGTGTGGAGCAGGCGGAGGGAGTCCTGCGGACCTTCCCAGAGGCACTGGCTGTCGCTCAGCTGGGCTGGCGTGGTCGAGAAGAGCACTTCCCCGGGGACACTCGTAACGCCCCCCAGACGTGACCAGGACAAGAGCTGCCCGTTCCCCTCCCGTGTCTCCACTGCGCCCGCACAGCAGCAGGCCGGGGAGAACAGAGGGCAAGCGCTCACGGGCTGAGGGCAGGCGTCGCTCACCGCAGATAGAAGAGCACGTAGGCCTGCTGGTTCAGAACCACCTTGATGTTGCTGGAATGCACCAAGGAATCGTTCATCTGGTACCACTGTCCACTGCTCGCCTGCGGCAGCACAGGGTGCGGGAGGACAAAACGGGACGATCAGCACGCATCCCATAATCCTTAGGTTTTTTTTTTGTTTTGTTTTTTTTATTTAAGTTTTATTTTTTTTTAAACATATAATATCTTTTTATCCTAATCCTTAGGTTTTAAAGAAAGAACTAAAAAATCTGTGGAGAAATGCCGCATCTCTCCACGTGCTCATGAGTGAGCAGCAGAACATCTCACGCTCACCCGCCTCTGAATGGGACCACAAAGTGCGCTTTGAACCCGTTCCTTCCTGGTGCCCCAACAGCTGTGAGCTTTCCCCTTGAAGGGTATTCTGGTCTGCATGGCCCAGCATCTCCCACCAACATCCCCGGGCTCCAGCATCGGGCCCCGGAAGCAGCCCTCTCCGGCGTCCCATCCGAGGACAGGGACACTACAGCTCCTGGTGGGATGGGCTTTGAAGACATCCTTGCCCTCCATTCCCTGATGCAACAACAGGCCCCCGCACACGACAACATGGAGGCCACATCTGGAACTGCACCAAAAGGAACCACCCGCACGTGGGGCCGCTGACCTTCACATAGCAGTAGTAGTGGCCGGCGTGGCAGCTGTAGCCTGAGTGGACCAGGACCGCATACAGCCCGTACATGACAGGCTCTCCACTGCTCTGGGACATATACGGACGGATGTTCAGGAACTCCGGATAGCCCACATCCTGTAGGGAAAGCCAAGGATAAGGCAATGAAAATTCATCTGTGGGGGAAAGGGTCAATTCACCCGCTCCAGCCACATAAAATGCACGACTCCTCGGCTGGTCTTGGATCATCTGGGGGTAACCGGGCCTGTGGCAACGCTGTACCAAGAAGCCCCCTGGTCAAAGGTTAAAGAACAGGAGGCAACCAACCAGCCAACCAACTGACATGAAACCCTATCTTATCGTCCCACGAAGAGCTGCACGACCTACTCCTTTCCCTGCTCCGCACCCACGGCCACTGTCGCCCCGTGCAGGCCCCACGGGTAAGGTGAGAGGAACAGCTCAGGCCCTCCCCACCACTTGAGGAACAGGAAGGCGACGCCCAGGTCTGGGTCTATAGAGAAAAAGGCGTTCAGTCCACGGAGCCAACGATCACGGTAAGTCAGAACTACAGCTGCATGGGTCGGGACAAAGGTCATGCCAGAGTTTACTTCTAAATTTGGCAATTTTTCTGGCCCCTGAGTGGCTCAATTAAGTGTCTACCTTCAGCTCAGGTGATGATCCCAAAGTTCTAGGACCAAGTTCCGCATCAGGCTCCCCACTCAGTGGGGAGGCTGCTTCTCCCTCTGAGTCTCTCCCCCGCATGCTCTCTCTCACGCTCGATAGATAGATAGATAAATAAATAAATAAATAAATAAATAAATAAAATCTTAAAAAAAAAAAAAAAACCTGACAATTTTCAAAGGGAAGTATATTCAAATATTATTTTTGAATGGTAAGAGATCTACCTTCGTTTCTGTCTATACGCGCTTTAAAGAAAAAGATTCTTTGGAGAGAGAGAGCAAGCAAAGAGTGACAAAGAGAAAGGGAGAGAGAAATTTCAGCACATTCCCTGCTGAGCTCAGAGCCCGATGCAGAGCTTGATCTCAAGACCCTCAGATCACAACCTGAACTGAAAACAAGAGTCTGATGCTTCACTGAGCCACCCAGGCACCCTACACATTCTGACTTTGTAGAAATGAAGGCTAGGGGTGCCTGAGTGGCTCAGTGAAGTGTCTGCCTCAGGTCATGATCTCGGGGTCCTGGGATCGAGCCCCATATCGGGCTCTCTGCTCAGTGGGGAGTCTGCTTCTCCCTCTGCCACACCAGCTGCTCCCCTGCTTGTGCTCCCCATCAAACAAAATCTTTAAAATAAATAAATAAATAGTATAATTTACGTAAACTGCAGAGCTCTTAGGCGTGCAGCTGGAAGAGTACCACATGAATGTAACCCATATCCCATCAAGACACAGACATCAACCCAGAAAACTCTCTCACGTGCTGCAGAATAGCCCTGTCTCAGATACCCACGGCTGTGATTTCTGTCATCACTGATCAGCTCTGCCTGTTCTCAGCTTCACACCCGGACACACAGAGTATGTACTGTGCTGTCTAGCTTCTTTAGGCCCAGATAGCATCTGTGGTATTGACCCTACGTACCTTCCTCCTTCCAGTGACAAATTCGAAGTCTCGAAAGCCAATATATACAAGATCACGAACCACAGTGTAATCTCGCCACATACAGAACGCCAAAAATCAGCTTCTCAAACTGTTCCCACGGAAAACTAGTTCCAGGGGATGTCAAGGTGAAACCACAACGATCTCATTGACCGATGACGGCATCCCACTCCCTGATGCACTGCACACACGACAGGATGTAAGCTCGTTCACTGTTAGTGAAAGAATGCATGAATGGACCCCACACAATTAACTTCAGAAAATTCTTCACAAGAGGCACCTGGGTGGTTCAGTCGGTTGAGCATCTGACTTCAGCTCAGGTCATGATCCTGGGGTATTCCGGGGTCCTGGGACTGACCCCTGTGTCGAGCTCCCTGCTTGGACGAAGAGTCTGCTTCTTCCTCTGTCACCCTCCCCTCCCCCGACTTGTGTGCGCCCACTTGCTCTCTCTCTCTTAAATAAAATCTTTTTTTTTTTTTTAAACATTTTATTTATTTATTTGACAGAGAGAGAGATCACAAGTAGGCAGAGGCAGGCAGAGAGAGAGGAGGAAGCAGGCTCCCTGCCAAGCAGAGAGCCCGATGCGGGGCTTAATCCCAGGACTCTGGGATCATGACCCGAGCCGAAGGCAGAAGCTTTAACCCACTGAGCCACCCAGGCGCCCCTCTTAAATAAAATCTTAAAACAAAAACGAAACCTTGACAATAAAGCTCCCTCCTCCCGAAGATTCGAAATACAACACAGATTATTAATAAAGGCTCTGAGAAGGTCTGTAATTAAAAAAGGCCCTTCAGGGACGCCTGGGTGGCTCAGTTGGTTAAGCAGCTGCCTTCGGCTCAGGTCATGATCCCAGCATCCTGGGATCGAGTCCCGCTTCAGGCTCCTTGCTCGGCAGGGAGCCTGCTTCTCCCTCTGCCTCTGCCTGCCATTCTGTCTGCCTGTGCTCGCTCTCTCTCCCTCTCTCTCTGACAAATAAATAAAATCTTAAAAAAATAAATAAATAAATAAAATTTAAAAATAAATAAATAAATAAAAAAGGCCCTTCAGCTTGGCAGTTCCCAAACTCTGGTGAGCACAGACTGCTTTCAAAGTACAGCACAGTTTAAGTACAAAACACAGTATCTTGTAAACATATAGCACAAACATTCTGCAGAAACCAGCGTGGGAAATGCTGATATAAGCAAGCCCCTGCCACCACCAGTGAGGAAGTGGAGGCTCTGACAAGTGCCCTGCCCCAAACCATCTAAGTCAGTTCTAACCACTTTTATGATATGACATCTTCTATCAAAACACCATTGTGCAGGGCACCTGGTGAGCTCAGTTGGGGCAGCGTCCGACTCTTGATCTCAGGGTTGTGATTTCAAGCCCCATGTTGGGGGTAGAGTGATGACTTAAAAAAATAAAGTAAAATAAATAAAATGCCATTGTATTGAAGTAAGTTTTGGCTCCGCCTTCCACAAAAAGCCACAGTGCACAACTGCATCTATGTTCACCACAGAGCAGCATGCGGTAGAGGAGAGCCCCACAGCGCAGTGTTCGTGCTCATTCTTAAGGAAACCGTGAGCTTGTGTGTTGGGAACATGCCGCGCATATGCAGAGGCTGGGAAAAATAAACTAGTTAAGACAGTGGTTCTTGGGGAGCATGGGGGGCTCCATCGTTAAGTGTCTGCTTTTGGCTCAGGTCATGATCCCAGGGTCCTGGGATCGAGTCCCGCATCAGGCTCCCTGCTCGGTGAGCCTGCCTCTCCTTCTGCCTGCTGCTGCCCCTGCTTGTGTGCACTCTCTCTCTGTCAAATAAATAAAATCTCTAGAATAAAGAAAAAAAAAAAGACCGTGGTTCTTGAACTTGACTGTGTGTGACAACCAGTTAGGGACTCTGCGAACACACAGACTCATGAGCCCCGTCTTCAGCGATTTTTGGGCACTGGCTCTGGGGCAGTGCTGGGGCGACTGGATACCAGGGCGAAGGCTCACCTTCGTGATCTTCCCTCCACTGAAGTTGGCAAAGCGCTTGAGTGAGAGGGTTAAGACGTTGGATGTCCTGTGGATGGTGAAGCGCTTGCTGGCTGGGACCTTCTTCTTGCACCTGTGAGGAGGGCGCGTGGGAAAGGCGTCAGCCGGTGCTCGAGGAACGCTGTCCTCGTGGGCCCACAGCGGCGACACCTACTGTCGGCACAGGGGCTCCCCGTTTGAGGCGCGCGCCGTGTACATCCTGAGCGAGACACAACCCCCGCGACTTAAGCAAAGGACAGCCGGCGCGGGGACCCAAGGACCCGGGGGGAGCAGGACAGCTCAGAGCAACAAGGAAGCTCTTCCCCAGAGAACGCACTCGGTCTGACACACGGGCAGTAGCCCTGGGAGACCGCAGGGGCACCCAGAGCGGGGCTGGCCGAGTGAAAGCACCAAGAGACCAAGAGTGACGGGGCGACCCGGCGGGGGGGGGGGGGGGGGAGGGGGGGCACACGGCCCCGAGGGCACAGGGAAACGAATTACGGGGTGGGGGGGAGGCAGTGTTTTGGCGCGGGATGATAAACCTGAAAAGCGTAACCAAGGGAACTATTCTCCAGCGGCTGCAAATGAGCTGTTCGCCCACATGGGAAGCCTGCATGGCCCTCAGGAGACCCGGGCCCCGAAGGCAGCTCCCCCAGAACGCGGCACGGCAGAGCGGCTGGAGCGCGCGGCCACACGCGGTCGCCTCCCACGCTGGGCCCGAAGTCCCCGGTGAGGGCGCTCCTGGTGCAGCCCACGGGCAACATACGCGGACGTCCTCGAGCAATGCCGCGGCTACCCGAGCCCCGTGCCCGCCGGGCCTTCTGCGTCAGGACCTACGCTCCGCTCTGGGGACAGGACAACAGCCCGAGAAGGTGGGGGCGCGGCCACAAGAGGGTCAGGCAGGCTCCGGTGCTCCCGACGGTGGGTTCGCTTTGCCGGGGCAAAAGGAGACTTACTTGGCGCACATATAGGCGTTCTCTCCACTCAGGACATCTGGCTTCACGAAGAGTTCCAGAGCGCGCACGATGTTAGCAGCTTGCTGGGAGGATAAGCACAGGGGGCCACGTCAACCCGAGGCAGAGGCAGATTCCAAACAGGCCAAGTATAAGGTCTTTTCCAGGCTGAGGCAGCAAATCCCAGCAAGCAGCCCGCACCCCGGGCGCCAAGGCCCCCCCCCGCCGGCTGCAGCCACAGAGGGCTGGAAGTGGACGGGGACTGGCCTCCCCGCAGCCCCCACGCGAGCAGCTCTGTGTCCTGCCTCAACGGTGCGCTCGTGCCCGGGACACGGAGCTGCACTTTATCTTCCTGTGTGAATGCGCACAGGGAAAAGGTTAGAAATCCATGTGCAAAAATGGTGGCCCCTACCTTAAGGCAGGAGGATTTGCAGTATGTCCTTATCTGCCCGGTGAACGGGCCCCCACTGGCTCCCCCGCGCGCCCCCAGCCTCCCCGGCCAAGGACAAACACAACACGGCGGAGCCGTGGTCCGTACCCGGATCTCCAGCGCAACATCCAGGTAGGGGTCGTACGTGTCCGAGACGCTCTTGCACACCGAGCACTTCACTGCAACAGCACACGGAGGCGGTGAGGCGGCTGCAGGTGCCCCCAGCGCGCCACCCGCCATGTCCCCGAGACTTAGCCAGTCCCTCGTGAACCCCAGTGTCTGGAGAGCGGGCTCGCTGACAACCAGAGTTCACAAGGGAACGTCTGTCAAACCCAGCGCTTCACTGCCCAGCGCAGTGATGGACCTCCATCATCCACCTGACCGTGGCCTTGGTAGCTCTGAGTCCCCAGCTGGGTAAAGGCCATCCACGAAGAACTAAGGAACTCAGAGGAAAAATAATGCCACCCCCTTCTACCAATGCGGGACATTCTGCTCCAAACCTCCTCCTGGGAACAGCGACCCACGGGCAAGGGTACATTTTAGAGGAGGCTGGGGCCACTGTGGCTACCCCAGGTCTGCCCACCAGGAAGGGGCTCCACCTGGCCACGGACTCCTAGTCTCCCCTGGTTCATGTTCTTATCTTAGACAAAGGGATAGAGAAAAGCCTTCACTTACCACGGGATCTGAGATAGCCTCCAAAAATTTGATGGACCAAAGTAGTTGCCTGTGTTTGACGATCCAACCTGGAAAGGAGGCCACAGCCTTCAAGAGAAAGACAGAAGGCAGCCCCCCCCGCCCCTTTCATCCCCAGCCCAGCTCGCCTCTGGAGAATCCCACCACACAAGCATGGGTCTGGTCCGCTCGCCCTGGCTCTGGGCAGGCCCTCCGTTGTGCCACATTGCTCTGATGGGCCTGGCCCACCCCTGCACACACCACCTCAGACGTCCGAGATCCTCACCCTCTCCACAGGCTCCTCGCCCCCCAATGCACGGGAACGAGCTGTCGGAGAAACGCACCTAGTGCACCGAGTCTCAATGACACGGTGCCCCCCTCACCTGGAACCCACTCCTGCCCCCCAGCGCTCCCCACCTCAGTCCTGCAGTCAGCCCCACTCCTGGCTGCCATCACACGCCCAAGCCTCTTATCTGAAGAGAGGAGCGAGCGGGGACAAAACCCCCACCTCTGTATCTTTTGGCAAGACAGGAGCAGTCACGGCGAGGGCTCCAGGGTCAGGCCGGCCTATACTCAAATCCCCAGCCCCATTTACCAGCCAGGATCTGAGGCCGCCCTAGGCCTCGGCTACTGCTCAGCTGCCCCATAGACCCGCAAAACCGAGGACCCCCACCGCACAGCTCTTCGTGTGACGAAGGTTCTGCAAACACCACCCTGTCTCTAGCCTCTGCTCCTGGTATCCGCCTGCGACCCACGGAATCCAGCTCGGACTCACTCCTCGGAAACGGTCCCCCTCAGAGTCTCCTCTGAGACACAAATCCAGTAGACTGTAGTCTTTGTGCTGGAACACGACAGCCCTGGACAGAGCAGCTGGTCCCTCACGGGCATGCTCCCCTCTCTGCCAGGGCCCCCTGAGCCCCCAGCTTTGCAGATGTCGCTCCTGACTGCTGACTCCCGGGCCTGGCCAGGCACTCAGCAGTGCTACTTCCCAGCGCTCCCCTCCCCACCCCGTGCGTAAACCACATGGTGCCCTGCGCTGGGCTCCCCCTGCAGTGTGTGGGACTGGCCACGGGACCAGGCACGACAGTGCGGCCCAGATTCCAGGAGCTCACGGATGAGCGGGGCTGCACATTGTGGGGGACCCTCACGAGAACATACTTTCATTTTGCAAAATTAGAAAATAAAAAATTAACTGCCACCACGTATTTTTACTGCCGTTTGTCAAGAGGAGAAATTTTTTTTTTTATATTTATTTATTTGAGAGTGAGAGAGCGAGCGCACAAGCAGAGGGAGAAGCAGGCTCCCTGCTGAGCAAGGAGCCCGATGCAGGACTTGATCCCAGGACCCCGGGAGCATGACCTGAACTGAAGGCAGAAGCTTAGCTGACTGAGCCACCCCGGTGTCCCAAGAAGAGGACCGTTTTCACTCCCCAAACCATCGAGGGCATGACCTCAGCACAAACCGAAAGCTTGTGGCCCCGCACATGTGATGGCGGCTGCTGAAATCCAGGCGGCCCCCGAGCAGGCCTGGCCCGGCCGTTAGAACAGGAGGAGCAAACCATCGCACAGAACCCGCTCTCGGGACCCCGAGGCAGAGCAAGCTCCAAGCTCAAACCAGCCGTCAGGAGGAAAAAAGCCGGATTCCAGCAAGCTGCCTTCAGCAGTCCTGCAGGAGCCCCGCTGGAGATATAGGCTGGTCTCGGGAACACCGAGGGAGAGACCAGGGACTGAGGCAGCCCCGGAGTCACCCGGAAAGCCCGGCAGAAGGAGGGGCCTGCTGGGTCCTAAGACACAGGCCACGCCAAGGGCCGTCCAGTGCTTAGCCTCCGGGACACGAGGCACCCTGGATCGAGACCCATGCAAACCACCAGACCCAGGGGTGGTGCTGAAGCGGCCTCAGTCCCGCCCGGGCACCGGCAGAGGAAGACACGAGCAAGAATCAGAGACCTCGTCTGTGAGGACCGGCCCCCGGAAGCAAGCACCAGACGCGACCCCAGCTCACCTAAAACCCTCAAACCGGTGTCTGGGGAGAAAAAGACCGGCGTGACAAGTTTCACAGGTGGAGAAAGTGAACTAATGTGGCGCAGTGACGAAATCACGCTGGGAACGAAGTGGGAAGGCAAGGGGCCCAGGCGAGAAGAGATTCAAGTGGGCGCGGGGGAGGGCGCGACAAGGCGGAAAGCAGCCGGAGGGGAGGTCAAGGAAAACAAGGCCGCCAGAGAGAAGGTGGTCCTGTAGGAGACCCCCGTGACTGGAGGCCCTGACGCAGGCCTCCAACACCGAGCCGATACTGTCACGTGCTCCGGAGGTGACAGGGCTCTGACAACTGCGAGTGTCCCTGCTGAGGACAAGAGGCAGGGCGCACACCCCACCAGGGAAACCGCACCTGGGGGCACGACACACGGATGCACGACATCTGCCCCATTTACCGTCCTGCGCTCTCGAGCCACAGCACTCAAAGTGAGCCGAGCCAAGCGACGGCATTCGGCAGCGACGTGCCTGGGCTGGTAGAAACGGTATCTGCGCCCACGAAGCCCGAGTAGACGGGGCCACAGGTGCAGCCTCGCGACGTCCCTGGTCAGGTGTCTACCAAACCGACCGACGACGGTACGCTCAAAAGACGCTCCTAGTGAAATCCTCGGGCTTTAAACGGTGAAAAAAGATCCTGAATCATCTTGGTAAGGTCCTTGCAAGGTCAAGAGAGGGACTGGCCTCGGGCTTCCGGAACCCCGCATCCCCCAGCCCCGGCTGCCTGGGAAGCCCTGGCAGGAGGACAGGTCCACCCACCGCGGGCTTACTGAGTGGGGGAAAGACTGAAGCAAAGCTGGGGACGAACGCGGGAGGAGAACACAGTAAGGTAAGAGGTAAAGCACCTACGAGGCAGGCGGAGACGGAAGGATGGAGGTGCCGGGCCCCTAAACACTGACACACAGAGCCACGGTCCAGAGAAGAGCGAGGCCATGACCGGATCGGAGATCCAGGTCTTCTGAGCACCACACGGCAGTTAAGACGTGACCGCGCAAAGGGAAACCAGAGAGGGAGAAACGCGGCCAACGTGCCGTGGCATCATGGTAAGCCTCAGCATCGTGGCCGGGTCAGGACCCAACTCCAGTCGTCATAACAGATGCAAAGGGCTGAACTCGCCTACGAACGAAACAGGCTTTCAACAAAGATGGGACCGTGTGGGTATGTGGCCACAGCCGCGTCTACAGAGAAAAAGCTCCAGGAGGCCCAAGGAGGCGGGCACCTGCCAGGGAGAGGAGACCAAACACTCCGGCCCGGCGCAGAGACCGAGGCAGAGGAAGCGAGCACGGCAGGGCAGGCAGCCGGGCACCCGACCACCCGCCGACGCAGAGCACGCCGGGTCAGGTCCCGTGCACACGGGTCACAGGGCCAGCACGAGCGAGGCCCGCGAAGCAGAAATAGCATGAATGCGCTCTGCCCACACGTCCATCTAGTCTCAGAACCGAAAGGAAAGAAAGTCACTTCCACCCGCACATCAACCTGGCTCGTTCAGCTGACATGACTCTTACTTTTTCTCATTTCACGAAGAGCAGCGACGCCTTTCTCACGGACGGGTATGCGGAAAGCGTCCCACAATCCCCTGCACGGGGGCCTGGCCGTGCCTGGCTCACCTGACGTCAGCCACGCACATCCTTCCACCAACGCCCAGCCACTACTGTGCCCCGGACCATGGGAGGCTCACAGCCACCCACCCTGCCGCCCAGACGACACACGTGGACTCCGCCCTACCGCCCACAGGCCCAAACCCTGAACCTATCCATCCTACCTACCAACACGGCCCATCCCTCCCAGATTCTCCCATCCATGGAGCATCTGGGTAATGAGGCTGGCACGGTGGCACGTTCAGCTGCCGTCCTCAACCTCCCAGGTGATTTTGCTGTACGACCAGGGCTGGGAACTCCTTCTGGGGACGTGCTGTACCTACCTGCGTGGCAGGGAGGCCACGCCCTCCCCACCTGCAGGCTTCCCCCAGGACAGCCACACTCCTTACCTCCTCCCTCTCCCATCTCAGCCCTGCAGGGACTCCTAGCAGGCCTCCCGCAGGTAAGAGGGCAGCAGAATTCTCCTGGGAACAGCTCCCAGGGTTGCTCCGCTACAGCACTTACCACGTGACCTTGTAGACACTGGCCAATATCTGGCTGATCCCTCACTCTCTGAGCTCCTCCCACCCAAGAACCCAGTCTTTCACGTGGAAGTACTCAGTGCGAACCCAGTGCCTGGCACACAGGGAACATCGGCAAAGAGCTCAAATTGTTAGCTAGAGCCCAGGGCAGGGAGAGGCACGGAAAGGCAGCCCCAGCGTCCATCTGCCTGTAGGGACTGAAGCCGAAGAGCATGTGATCTCGATACACATCTCAGTACAGCGAGGGACAGATGCCAGAGGAACCCATGGGACGTTTTCTCAGGGTTTAAAAAGAACCGCATCACTGAGACCAGAGGTTTCCCACGATCACAGCTACTACTCGACTTTGTTGAAGGACATTCCGGATGCTTAAGCTGTTTAAGGAGCATTTCCAGATTCCAGGACTCAGTTCTACCCCAAGCCCAAGCAACAGCCCTGGAACAGGGAGCATTTTCAGCCTATTTCCTTTTGTCTGAACCCAGGCGCCAGGAGCTACGAAAACATCCCTGACCGTAACTGTTTCACAAAAGGGAAGACGTGGCAGGAAGTCAGCGATCTGTCACATGTGTCTGTCTCTGCTTTCCAGTCCGAAATGAAGACATCAGAACCAGGCAGAATGAAGCCTCAGTCATACACCTCCCACCCTCAGATGTCCCCGCGCTGTCATGAAGACGCTGGCATCCCTATCACCCACCCTGCCTCACAAGCACGAGGTGGTGTTTAAGAGATGGGTAGAGTCCAGGACAACAGCTGAAGGCCCTCAGAAGGACCTGCCAAAACGTTTTCCCTGTAGCGAGCTGCGGGGACGGGGCTCCCCCTCGGTGCCCGCCACCGCCCCCCCATCCCAGTGCAGAGCTGCACGGGCTGCGGGAACGGTCCTGCACCAGAGCTTCAGCAGGCACGGGACCTGACCCAGGTGTCCGTGGAGTGCGCCTGCCTCCCCGAGAACGGGCTTCAGCTGCCTCCCTGGCAGCGGGATCTGAAGCCCCTCAGGACAGAGGAGGCACATACTTGGCGCAGCCGTTCAAACAGGCCTTCTGCATGGCGTCCACGATATACCGGAGAAACTCGTGTGCGTCCTCTTGGTTCCCAAAGCGGAAGTGCCGAGCAATTTCTAAAGAGAGAGAGAAGCATCAGACCGGCAGGGACGAGCTCACGCCTTCTCCCCCGTCTCCCACCGCTGTGTGCTCATCGGCGACCCCCCGCCGTCCCCGGGGGCCAGCAGCAAGTGAGGGAACCAAGAGCTCAGCAGGAACCGTGTGTCCCAACCCCAAGTGCTCGAGGCAGGGGTTTTCTTAGGCGACCGGAGGGCCCACACTGTCCATACTCCACAGGAAGGCACAGATGCCGCACATCAGCGGGCACTAAGGGTGGGAAAGCCACTGGTGAGCCCGTTTTCCAGGAGCCAGCACAGAGCACAGGCAGGTCACAAGGACGCCGCACAAGGTTTCAGAAACCAACTGACCTGTGTCTTCTACTGAGCCAACAGGCGATCTGTGCTAACTGGTCCTGGGACATTCGGAAAAGCCCCAGCCTCCCCCTCCTCCCTGAGACACAGCCCCCAGCTAGCCCGAGCCTCTGTCCGTTAAGGGGTCAGCGCCCCCCGCCTCCCGACCCATACCAGCCCCTCAGCCGGTACTACCACGTGCTCCGAAGTCTGTGACGGGAGGTAACAGGACTCCTGGGGCTCGCTGCTGACTCCTCCCCACATCCCCAGTGCCCTGCGCCCCCAGCGCCACCACAGACTCGGGCTGAGCTGCCCTCCGGTCGGGGCCAGGGGACTCTTACTTTTCAGATCTCGGATGAAGGAGACGGGCTTGATGGCGTTGCCGCTGTTGGCGAAGGCCTGGACCGTGTGGTTCTGCATGAGGCACAGCATACAGAAGCCGCCTTGGCGACCTGCGCAGCACGAGGCGGTCCTGGTTGGTCAGAGCTCCCCACTCGCTCCCGACGCCCCCATCCAGACTGCGGGCCCCACAGGCAACCCCCCAGGCTCATGCTCCTGACCCGTGCGAGCCCTCTCCGCCTGCCCTTGGTGCTAGTTCCTGATAAGAAGAGGAAGTCTGATTCTCAAAAGGAAGCTTACAACAACATGTCGTCTACCTTCTAACCTGTGCCACGTGGTCAGTAAGTGAGAATGTTCCAGGGATTCCCGACAACCCTGAGTCTGCTCCTCAAACGTGGAACCCCTGTCCACGCTGACACGGCTCTGCCTGCGGAGAGCCCAGGCGGCCAGAGCGCGCGGCCACAGACTGTACAGAAACAGGTGCAGGCAGAGCTTGACTTACAAAGGGGGCCCAACTGAGACCACAGGCCGCGGCCCGCCAGTCCGTGCCACATCCGAAACGCTGTTGCTGCTAGGGCAGCAGGCTGGAGAGCAGTGCCTTCTAACCTTTACTGCAAATTAAGAGATATTTTACACACAAAGCACAAAGCCTGTACCACTCAGCTCCAGTCGAGGTATCTTCAAAGTAAAATGCCACTGTCACAGTGACGTCCCCTCCGTCGCACTGTCCGGAGTCTCTTACCGGAGGAACCACTAACCTCAGTGGGTCCCAACTGCTCCCGTTAACGTAGTTCCTGCGCCAACACTCGTGTAGACCCACACGCAGCAGGTGTGGTTAACCTTGCTTTGCACAAACTACACCACGTGGTATGTACTGGTCAGCGGTCCTGATGAAGCTCTGGGTCCTCCACATAGACTAGAGCTTCTCACCCAACGGAGACCACAGTTCACATACGTGTTCCTGCTGATACACACGGATCCTTCCTGCTATCACAGACAATCCTGCACCTGTCTCTGTGTCCAACCTTCTCGAAGGCATAAACTCACCACAGGCTTCTGGGTCCAAGGGCAAGCCCACGTTCAGTGCTGTCTCAGATACACTCCAGTACCGCCCAAGCAGACCCGGTCGTAACACAAAATGCACCACAAACCAGCTGTCCTCCCCGTGCAACAGCTCTCCTCACCCAGGTACTTCGACCCACTCCAAGTCAGTAACAAAGCAGCCTGCAGCCTGTGGTCTTTAGAAACAGAACACAGCTCAGGCTGGCAAAGATGTGGAGGGATGGGGACCACTCGCTGTGCACCGTTGCTGGGGATGCACACTGCTCCAGCAACTGTGGAAAAGAGGAGGGCACTCCCTCAAACAATTAAAAACAGAATTCCCAAACAGCAATCCCACTTGTGGGTTTACACGCAAAAGAAATGAAAGCAGGGCTTGAACAGGTTCTGTGTACCAGCCTTCCCAGCATTATTCGCAAGACGTAACAGAAGCCAAGTGTCCACCAACAAATGAATGGGTAAGAAATGCAGGATGTGCGCACAACAGACTATTACTCAGCCTTAAAAGCAGATCTGACACTTGCCACACCACCACAGATGAACCTTGAGGACGTGATGCCGCGTGAAGCCGGCCACGCACCGGAAGATCAATACTGTAGGGTTCCGGTTCCGCGAGTGGCTGGAGTCGCCCAGCTCACAGACAGAAGGGAGGAGGGTGGGCGCCAGGGGCTAGGGGAGGGGGACGGGCAGTCAGGGTTGAAGGGGTAGAGCTGCTGTGTGGGAAGAGGAAGGAGCTCTGGAGATGGATGGCTTCATCATAACGTAAATGTTTTTAATGCCTCTGAACTGTACCACCCAGAAGTGGTCGATTCTGGGGCACCCGGCTGGCTCAGTCGGTAGAGCATTCAACTCGACCCAACGGTCATGAGTTTGAGCCCCACGCTGGGCATAGAGAGTACTTGGGGAAGGAAAATTAAAAGAAAAACTTTTAAAATGGTAAATTTTACATTATATGCATTTACTGCAGTACCGAAGTTTTATCTAAAAAGAAATGCTAGGGGCACTTGGGTGGCTCAGTGGGTTAAGCCTCTGTCTTCGGTTCAGGTCATGGTCCCAGGGTCCTGGGATCGAGCCCCATGTAAGGCTCTCTGCTCAGTGGGGAGCCTGCTTCCTCCTCTCTCTGCCTACTTGTGATCTCTCTCTCTCTGTCAAATAAATAGATAAAATCTTTTAAAAAATAAATTAATGAAATAAAAGTTTAAAAAATGCTAACCCCCCCCAAATTAAAAAAATTGTTTAAAAATGCTACTATATACACACCCCTCTGGAGGATTCTTAGAAAAGTTTATATGAGCACCTTTACAAAAAGGGGAGACTTTCACTTCTCATTCCAGAGCTTTTGGATTCTTCTAACTCTAACCATTAATTATTTTTAAAATGACAATAATGCCTGAGGGGCTCAAATTTAGGCAAAAAACTAAAACATGTTATTAAAAGAACTTAAACACAAGCATTCACAATTGCAGTTTCAGAGTGATGCAGGGGGACCCTGGGACCCTGGAGCCTTCACAGCACAGGCATCCTGAGGGAGGGCGAGAGAGCCCACCACGAAGAGGGGCCAATCCCGGCTGCTTCCACTCGCGCCCTCGCTCCCATGGGCTGCAGAGCACGTGTGGCGGGTTACGGGGATTTCCGGTGTCACCGACTTTGGCTACTCCAACCCTAACCGAACTGACGAAGGTCCTGCCGAGGAAGCTGGGTGAACGGGAGAAGGACAGAGCGACCCAAGTCCGGAGAGCAGGGTCTCCTCACCACAGTCACGAGAGAAGAACGGCGCCGGGTGCCGGGGGGGCTCAGTCAGCTGAGTGTCTGACTCTTGATCTGAGCTCAGGTCATGACCTCAAGGTCACGGGACGGAGCCCCACCTCAGGCTCTGCACTGGGCCTCTGAGTCAGCTTGAGAGTCTCTCTCTCCCCCCACTCTGTCCCTCCCCCCACCAAGTGGGCACTCCCTCCCTCTAAAAAAAAAAAAAAAAAAGGCTTAAAAAGACAAAAAAAACAAAAAACTCCCACAATGACAGCCCAGTCAAGTCTTGCTAAGAGTCTACCCAGAACGCCCACGACATCACCAAGGTCACTACCGAAACAGATTTATGACCGACTTCACCTGCCAGGGCCCGGTGCCTCGGTATGTCAACTGCAGCCACCGCGGAGCCACCACCATCACAAGATGCTTAAAATGCCATCTCCAGTGCATGTCGCCTTTCACTCATTTAAAAAGAAGCAACATAACGAGCCTCCCGGAACACATCACACAAGCACGTATCTGAACGCTGCCCCTCTCTTGCTCCCATCTCCCTGCCTCGGGCTCTATCCTGATTTCCTGACTTATTTTCATTGTTCACCAATTTAAAAAAATCATTTTTTAAGTCTTATCCCCTACGTGGATACCTAAACACTGCATCGTCTTGTTTTCCAACTCCACAAATAACCATTCAGGCTGGACGCAACATTTGGGGCTTTTCTGGGTATTAGGCGGCTGCGCGCACGGAGCGGTCCTCCTTCCCCCGCCTCGCTGCTCCTCCCGCAGGGGCCCGCGCCGCGTTTCAAGCATCCATCCTGCTGACGGGGACCTGAGCGGCTTAGCTTGCTGCCTGCAGACGATTTTACACAGGCGTCCTGGCAGGCACGGACCAGAGCTCTTCTGCAGGTGGAGACCCGCTGGCTGGTAGGTTGCCTGGAAGCTGAGGCCAGTTCAGACCAGCATAGAAGGTTCTCCCTCGTCCTCACGCTGACACTTAGTACCGCTCGGCCTCTGCCGGCACACCCATCACAAAGGTGTCACTGCACCTGTCACTTCGAGAGCATGTCCCTGGTTCCTGTCTCTCCCTACACTCAAACCACGAGTTTCCTCTTCTGTAAAATGCCGGTTCATAATTTTCTGTTGCTTTTTTATGAGTGCTCTTTCCCTTGTTGGTCTGAACTATTTCCACATTCTTGGTAGCGATCCTTTGTGGGTTGTGTGTCCTGGGTCTTGCCTCCAGTTCGTAGCTCCCTGTTTGCCTTTTAAGTGTTTTCTGGGAACAAATGTTAACTTCAATGCAGCTGAATGTGTCATTTTTCTTTTATAGTTGGTGCCTTCTGGGCCTTAAGAAATCTCCCGTCCTGAGGTCAGAAGGAGACTTACCAATGTTTGCTGTAAGAATCGAACATTTACTTTTGATATTAAATTTTTAACGTGTTCTCTGTGCACAGGTATGCCGTGAAATGGGGATCCTATTCGCTTCTTCCATACGTAAGCCCGAGTTCCTGTAAAGTTCCATTTATTTCAAATGGGAGACACGTGGAGAACCAACACGTGAAGAACCAACACCTCCAGGTGTACGCAGGTCCCTGGGCTCTATTCCATTCCTTCGGTGAGCAGGTCCCCTCCCTGATCCAAAACTATGACGTCTTAATCTAACTTGACAAGACTTCATAGTTGCTAAGGTGCCTCTTCTCATAGTCTCCTTCAGAGGTGTCTTGGTGATTTGGGGTCCTTCGCCCTGCTTTTCCACATAAACGTTAGAATCAGGTAGAGTCACGTTAATTGGGGGAGAATCAACATTTTGTGACAGTGGGGCTTCCCTCGGAAGGCAGCTCTCTTCAGGCATGTAGACGACTGTGTCATGTCTTCCAGTGAAGGATTTCTTGGTAAATTTAAACCTAGATGCTCTATCACTTTTGTTGTGATTCTAAATTTTACAGTGGTAAAAAAAATTTTTTTTAAGATTTTATTTATTTGACAGAGACAAGCAGGCAGAGAGGCAGGCAGAGAGAGGGGGAGGCAGGCTCCCCGCCGAGCAGAGAGCCCGACGCAGGGCTCCAACCCAGGACCCTGAGACCATGGCCTGAGCCGAAGGCAGAGGCTTTAACCCACTGAGCCACCCAGGCGCCCCTATGGTGGCAAAATTTTTTTAAAAACTTTGTTATTTGGTGTAGAGAAATTCAACTAACTTTTTTTTTACACTAATGTCACGTCTCGTCACACTGCCAAATTTCTACTTAGATTCTCTCGCTTTTCAATGCAGGAATGTCATTTTCAGGGAACAAAAGCGCGCTCCCTCCTTCTGCCTCCTAGGTCACGGCTGGGGTAGCACCGACACATCTTCGGCACAAGTGGCGAGAGGCCCTTGCTTCCCTCTGCATTCTGAAGGGTGTGCTTCCCATATTTTCCTATCTAGAACGCTTTTTTGTAGTGCTTAGTAGATGCCCTTTATCAAGGTAAGGGAACTCCTTCCTGTTGCTCCTTCGCTAGTTTATCATAAACTTCTTCTGGGGGCACTGCTTTCAGGCAACCTCTCTCTCTCTTCCAATCTGTTGATACAGTAATTAAGGAAGCAAACTTAGCAGTCTCTTCAGTAGCACTTACCGTGCGCCAAGTACTATTCTGAGCACTTTACGCCAGTTGTTCAAGCTTCCCAAGAGCTCTATTGGGGAGATGATACTCTTACTTGGCCGATGAGGAACAGGGAGCTTCTAGAAGGTTAGGTAACATTCCAGGGATCACAGCACTTCGGGGGCAGAGCCAGGACAGGGCCCAGCAGGCCCACCTCCGGAGGAGTGGGTTCACCTGCCGTGCTGTGTGCGCTCCGTGGTCACACTCCGAGGACAGCCCTGCATCACCAGGATGAACACGAGCTGCTCGCGGTGTGGCAGAGATGACTGCCTGCGGCAGTATTCGGTCTAGAAGTTCTGTAACTTCACTCGTAAATGGGACCGTACTGTTGCTTTCTCCTCCTGTACCTGCTTAATTCTGTTACCCAAGAATCTAATAAAGTGAGCTGAGGGTTCTCTATTCTCTGGCAGAATCTGTTTCTCTACGTTTTCATAAAGCTCGCCCAGAAACGATCTCAGCCTGGTAGTCTCTTCATGGGAAGATTTTTAACCACCAATCCAATTTCTTGCATAGTCAGCAGGCTTTCTGCTTGCTCCGGTTTTGCTCTGTGACATTTTATCCCAGCTTTGTCCTCTCATATCTCTCCTCTGGGGTGCACCACATAAGGGACGCAGCACAGACAGGTACCCCCGTGAACGTGGGGTCATCGAAGGTCCATGTTTTGTACGTGTTTTTTAAAAACAGCCTTTCTCCCCTTGGATACTCATTCACAGAACAGGCTGGGACCAACACTCTACCCCAGTGCCCGGCTCCCATGGCCTGGCCCACAGCGGGCACACAGCAGATGGAGCTTCCGTCAGCCACTATGTCGCCGGCTCCGCTCCTGAATCTGCCGTGGGCCGAGGGCTGCTAGCACCATGGCCTCATGGGTCCGTCTCCCCAGGAGACCGGCCGGTCCCCCGCCTCCCAGCCCACCCGCAGCCGCCAGCGGCACTCACAGTTGCGAGTATGCTCCTTGGAGAGCAGGTAGCTGGCCAGAGGCGGGGTGTAGGTCAAGCACTGGAGGGTCGAGTTCAGGAAGCAGGTGTTGCCGAGGTTGTGAAGTCCCGCTCCCACGCGGTAAACCCGCTCCCACTTCAGCGACAGCCGCTCCGTGGGGAAGAGCACTTTCTGCGGGGCGGGGACGCCATCACCGCTGCTCTCGTAGGCGTGCTCGCTGCCTGCGAGAAAGGGACAGGGAGGAAAGCAGGGCTTAAGTCTGCGCCCAGGGGAGTCATGAAAAAGAAATCGCCGACAGGCACACTCCGCGTGCACTTGACAAGACGCGGTGTCGAAGGGTAACCAGTATCCCCTGGAAGTTACTAGAAAGCCCCGGCGAAAACCCAGTCATCCCGTGGCTCCCGCGGACTGCTCAGGTCTGGAATTCCAGGAGCCCTCCATGGAGGAGGAGACGACACCCGGGGAACGAAGAGCTAGAGCCAGGCCTTGGCACTCCGAAGCCCGGCCCGTTTCTCCTGCTCGTTTCCTAGCCCCGCTTTTGATCTTATCAAACACACATAGTCCCAAGGGTTCCTAAAGATACAGATGCCATCGTGAGGCAACCCCGCGTCACTACTTCTGTAACTATCGAGCACCGACCCCAGAGAAGCGTCCCCACTCCGACCACATTCTGCTCTTGTCCCCCCAATCTGTCAACACTCCGTCCACCGTACGACCAACACACAAGGGTGGGGCCCCTTCTGCCCACCCCCGGGGCGTCCGTACCCTGTCTCCTGGCCTGTGGCTCGTCTGCACTCCTGTGGCGACTCGCTCCCTCCGTTTTAGGGTTCAGCAAGACATATTTGCTCTTTAAGGACTCCAGCTGATAGGAGAAACTCTTGCTGGCTGGCTCGAACTCGATCTTCTGTAAAAGGACCTTCTTGGCAGAGGAGGCCAGAAGCTTCCCCAGCTCCCCATCGTCAGCCGAGTCCTTGCGGCCGGGTTTCAGGGCTTCCTTCAGCTTATCGACTATGGGCATGGTGCATCACTGTAGGGACAAGAAGGAGCACAGAGTGACGAGTAACTAAGTCCCAGGAACAAAGCGTCACTTCTCTGAAAGTCCCCTCTGGTCTTTCCGGACGCTGAGCACCACCAAGGTTACTCTGGCTTGGCTGCCAGCCCCACGAAGGAGGCATGAGACACGGAGACACACTACCGACCGCCGGGACAGAGCCCACGCCTCCGTCGGGAAGGGAAGGCACTTCCACAAACAGCACTAAAGAGACGAGGGTGGCGCCGGGAAGCCGGAGGGCCCTGTGGCGTGTCCTTGTTCAGCGACTACGGCCTCGGCCTGGTGCAATCTCCTCTGGGGTGACCACGTGGCCCTAACGTCTGCTCAACAGTGGGGACCCTGGTGCTCGGAGGACGCTCCGGCTGCACACACAGACCCACGCGCTTCCAGAACGAGCGCGGTGAGTTGCGGCGCACGCCTCTGTGCTCGGGCTCGAGCTCTTCCAAATGAAGGCCGGAGGGCACGCGTCATCACTGAAACGCTGCGCGTCCACACCGACACGCACTGTAAGTGCAACACACGCAACAGATCTCAAAGACTTGGTGTAAGAATGTAAAACATCTCAGTAATTCTGAGCCTGGTTACAGGCTGAAATGATAATATTTTACACACACTGGGTTAAGGAACATGAAAATCACTTTCACTTGCTTTTTATTATTTAACGTGGCTACCGGAAAATTTTAAATTATACGTGTGGCCTGTGTTAGCGGACAGCGCTCGTACAGATGATCGTTCTGAAAGTGCGGGAGGGGAGACGGGACGGTGGTGAGACCGGCACGGTACACGCAAGACACCCAAATCTCAAGAGGGAAATGACGGCTCCGGGTGGAGAGCGGCAGGCCTGGCTTATTCCCGCACCTATCGGCCCTAAATTCCAGGGACAACCACTGTGACCTCCCAGCTCCCCTATTCTGTGTAAAACAGGGGGCTGAAAGCAGCACCAAAGGTGGATTTGAGGTTACCGCGGTGAGAGCGTGCTGCAGCGCTGGAAACACGACTGACCAGGAATCCCCCCCCCATCACCTCTGACTGCAGGTCACTACCTTTCAACTCAACCATCCCAGCCAGAGCTCAAAGGCAATCTGAGTCACAGTTAGAAAAATAAGTTGGTTAACTGCTCACTGTCACCACAAAAAGGAGGACTCCGTTAGGTATCTGGCCTCCAGCCAGCCACAGGGGACCGCCGTGGCAGGAGGAGCCTGAAACTTAGTGACAGCATCTCTTACTAAGTCGTATCCTTATGGAGCATCTCACTCCCCACACGGGTCAAATTTCTTTATCTATAAAAACTTGTGTGGGGGCGCCTGGGTGGCTCAGTGGGTTAAAGCCTCTGCCTTCGGCTCAGGTCATGATCTCAGGGTCCTGGGATCGAGCCCCACATTGGGCTCTCTGCTCAGTGGGGAGCCTGCTTCCCTCCTCTCTCTGCCTGCCTCTCTGCCTACTTGTGATCTCTGTCAAATAAATAAATAAATTCTTTAAAAAAAAAAAAAACTTGTGAGGGCAGGGGGAGGCACGTTTGGGGGTTCAGTTGGTTGGGCGTCTGCCTTCGGCTCAGGTCGTGATCCCAGGGTCCTGGGATTGAGCCCCACATCAGGCTGCTGCTCACTGGGAAGCCCGCTTCTCCCTCTGCCTGTGGCTCCCCCTGTTTGTGCGCATACTCTCTGTCTCTATGAAATAAATAAATAAAATCTTAAAAAAAAAAAATTTCTGCAGGGGCATCTGGCTGGCTGAGTCTGTACAGTGAGCGCCTCTTCATCTTGGGGCTGAAGGTTTGAGCCCCATGTTGGGTGGAGAGATTAGTTAAAAATAAAACCTTTTAAAAAAAATCTGCAATGAGTAAAAATGTAAGAGACTTCCCCCCCCCAAAAAAAAGCAAGCACAAGGGGCGCCTGGGTGGCTCAGTCGTTAAGGGTCTGCCTTCGGCTCTGGTCGTGATCCAGGGTCCTGGGATGGAGCCCCACATCCGGCTCCCTGCTCGGCGGGAGCCCTGTACTCCCTCTCCCACTCCCCCTACTTGTGTGCCCTTTCTCTCTGTGTGTGTCTGTGTCAAATAAATAAAATCTTAAAAAAAAAAAAAAAAAAAAAAAAAAAGCAAGCACAAGTTCTTTGATTTGAGGAAATAAAAGAACCTTTCCCAAGGGGAATTATCGAAGTGTTCCCACCCACTGAAGCACTGCTCCTGGGCTACAAGCCAGCGACGTGGGGAAATGAAAAAGGACTTCGAAGTCTGTGCGGGCTCACCTGGGACGGCTGACCTCGGGCGTGTTGGGGCTGCAGCATGGGGTCAGGTTCCGGCCAGACTGGGCAGGCGCAGGGCAGGACCCTCCGGCTCATGAGCTCCTGGGCTGCGCCCCATGAAATCACCAAAGCTGCGAGTCTGTTGTCCCGAAGGGGCGTCAGAATCTGTGGGGTGAACAGGGCACCACGTGAGGCCGCTCTCTTCCACCATCTCAGCCCCACGGCACCGACCCAGGGCGGGAAGGCAGGCTGTCTGTCTGGAAGAGTCTGTTGGAAGGAGTATGGACGGAGCTGGGAGGATTCTGGAGTCTGGGGAAGAACTGAACAGACTCGCTACAAGTTACTACAATGTGCGTGATAGGAAAACACTGCCCTTGGCTTGGTATCTTAACCTTCAGGCCCGTGACAAGCCCAGTGAACAAAAATCTTCAGTGAACTCCAGTCTAAATCACTTTCCAAAGAGTGAAAGGTCCGACTTCCAGATTTCATAAACCAGAATTTCCAAAAAAAAAGAAAGGAAAAGAATCGAAGGAACAGTAAGAATTACCATATTTTCACTTTGCTAAGGGCAGATATTTTTCCTTTAACTACCATCCACAATCACTGTAACTACATTAAATTAAAATACTTAACAATGTATTTCTGCGCAAGCATTCAAATATGTACAAGGTGGTGGGAACAACACAGGGACCACCGCGTGCCCTTACTCAGCACCAGTCATTGCTGCGCAAGCCACTCCGGATTCCTCTCCTGTCCCCACATTACTGACAGCAAATTTCAGATACATCATGCCTCACAGCCATAAATAAAAGTATACCAACACCAAAATAAATGGGGGCCATGATGAACATGATCTCAGAATAAAAGCCAATCGCTAAGGTGAAGCTTCCAATCTCACAAAAATCTCCTTATAATATCCCTGTCTTAGTCCAAACTCGTACCTCCACGTGGACAGACGGACATGGGCCCAAGGGCAAATGTTCGGGAATCAAACAGCAAGACGACAAAAAGAACTCGGCAGATAATAACCAATAACCCAATTTATTTCAAGAGAAGAGATTTAAAGGACCATCTATCCCACAGCCTACTCCTCACGGTGGAAGTCAGAGATTTTGAACAATTTTTCAATTTCTGACAAAGATCGACCTCTATGTCACCAGTTCCACCCAAAACATCAACAATAACCAAAAAAATGTGCTCTCTCTGAGGTGTAGGAACCCAGAGAAAAATGTCCTTGTAATCAGCAGGCCCTCTGATGTACACGTTTGACAGGACGCGCTTCAAAACCCAGCAAGGGTGCTCCCTCCGCTCCACCGTCCAGGAACCGCTCAGGCTCCTCCAGGCCCCTTTCTACGTCCAGGAGAAGGAAAACAGCATCCGCAGAACACCCTTCAAGCATATTCTCTCCCCCTCCTCCCTCTAAATGCACTTTTCCGGGATGAAATGCAACCAAGACTCACAGGGTCAACCACGTGCTGGTGGGGGAGGAGCCCAGATGGACAGAGCCTGGGGCCTCCCAGGGGCACTTTCACAGGGGCCTCCGGTCCCCGCAGAGCCTGCAGAACACAGGTCTCCAGCCGGGAAAGGGTAAGCAGAGCCTCCCTCTCCTTGGAGGCCTGGTTCTAGGCGTCTCTTACAGAAACCAGGCTGGCCACCATGCTTTCCTCTCTCATCTGTCTCCGTTTCAGAAGCTCCTCTGCCTCGCCCCTAGTACCCCAGGGGAGGCTCAACTCTCCCGAATAAAACACGGGGTATTTTACAACCCCACAGCTTGTCCCCACCCACCCACATTCACCATAACCATGACCCTGAAGAAGGTTACCGTCTCCAGGGATAAGTCTTTCCCACATTTCTTACTAAAAGGGAGGGAAAATGAAATTTCAGCCGTGCTGTCCAGCAGAACAGGCTCCTCCAGATTTTGACTTAAGGCATTCCAGGGGAAGTCTGGGTCCTGCCCTGGTGATGCTTCCCTGGGAAACGGCTGTGCCCAAAACCGACAGAGACCACTGCCTTCCCCGACTCCCCGGGGCTCCAGGCTGGGGCAGCTCTCTCCCCCACCACCGGTCGGGGTTCCCCGGGAACAGCAAAGCGCGCGCCTCCCCGACCCTCTCTGCGGACCCCCCCCAGCCCCTCGCGGGCGCACAGCCCTGGGCCTTCCCTGCGGATCCTGAGTCCTTGCGGACCGCGCGCCCCTGACCTCCCCGTGGACCGCCGAACTGCTCACGGGACGGACCGTAAGCCTCCGACCTCCCCGCGGACCCCGGAGCCTTCGCAGACCGCGCGCCCCTGACCTCCCCGCGGACCCCTAAGCCTCTCCCGGACAGCACGGCCCCGAACCGCTCGCTAACGAAGTAGCCCTGGGCCCTCCCCACGGGCCCCCGAGCCCCTCGCGGCCGCGCGGCCGTGTCTGCCCCGGTGCAACCCCCTGCAGGCCGCACCTTCCCGCGCCCCCGGCCCAGCCGAAGCCCTCCACCCGGCCAGACGCGCAGCCTCCCGTCGGCCTGCGCGCCGCCGAGATCCGGCCCCAGCCTACCCGGCCCTCGGCGGGCCCGGCTGCAGGCCCGCAGCGCTGGCGTCTTCTCGGCCCGGGCCCCGCACACGCACCATCCGGGCCTCGGGCGCCTCACACACGTGTCACGGCGACGCTTAAAGGCGCCGCGACTGGCGGCCCGCGCTGCGGGACTCGGAAGGTCGTGGTGGCTTTAAGAGACGGGGCTAGCTGCGTCCCCGCTCCCTGGGCCCGCCCACAGCCGTTCTACGTGGCCTATACGTCACCCTGCCCCCCGCGGCCCCTCCAGCCTACGCGATGACGCAGACACGCAGAGCCGGAGTCACCCCGCCCCCTGGGCCGGAGCCCCGCGCGTTCCCGGAGAGCACGTGAGGCGGCCGCTTCCGGGTGTGCAGCGGGTGTGTGGCGGGCGCAGGCTCAGAGCGCGGGCTCCTTGCGCGTGCCGCGTTCAGCCGGTGGCCCGCGGCCTCGGCCTCCCTCTCCGGAGCCCCTTAGTGACCTAGACGCGGACGGGGAGCGATGAGGGCAGCAGGGGAGGCCGAGAGGAGCTGTTGGAAGGTTGGGGGCGTAGGGGGAGTGTGGCCTTTGACTTCGGAAGTGTCCGGGCTGCGCGGGCGCTTGCAGTGCCCAGCCCCCTGCTGACCCCGTGACGATTACCTGAGGCTTCCGGTGGAGTGCTGGAAAATGCGCGCTGCTCCTGCAGTGTTTTTAAGGCTCCTTTTCACCCAAACCGTCCCTTCCCGACCTCCTGGGCTGGGGTGGGGGGAGGGGCGCGCTCCGAGCCCGACCCAGGCCCTGGCACTCTCACGGGGGCAGAGGGTGGGCATAAACGACCCCCGCCCCCCAGACGACGACCTCCTGCACACGACGCGGTCAGCCCGGTCTTTCCTGGTGGGGAGGTCTGGAGTGAGTTGCTGGGGGAGCCCGCGCCCCCACACACAGTCCCTGCAGTTGGGGCTAGGGATGGACGGTGACACGAGGTGTAACCGGGACAGGATTCAGCCTGCACTTAAGACACGGGTGCTGGTGTCTTGCAAAAGCAAACGAACAGGAACAACGCTGTAGGGGCCTGAGCCTGAGCCTTGTGAGAACCCTTAGAAGTTTAAGATGGAGATGTGTTCCTGGTGATGAGTTCTGTGCCCCATCACTCAATCAGTGAATCGTTGAAATCATTGAAACAATGATTCAAACAAAGACAGGTCTCACGTCTGACACTGTATCAGTGAGTGATACATAGTGTGAGGGCAGGTTGGAAGGGGCTGAGGAGATGGGGTTTATCCCAAAGCTGCCCTGATGAGCAGGTTGCTTTGGAGGTAACTAACCTAGGCCTCCCTTTCCTCATCTATGGAGTAAAGGCGATCCCCGTCAGGTCTTGAGAAAACTGAAGACAGTTGCTTCCTTGCTGCGCTGATACTACGTCTCCCATACCTAGTTGGCTGCTTTGCCAACATTATATGCTTCAATTCCCATGGCAAGCCGACGGAAAGATACTGTTCCCATTTTACAGATGAAAAAACTGAGTGTGCACCATCACTGTGCACCAAGCAGTGATGTGAGGATTTCAACCCGGGTTTGTCAGGCTCCAAGTTCACACCTGTAGCTGAGCCCTCAGAGGAGCCCCCAAATTCTGATGAGATGACAGATGGGCCTCCAACCTGCCTGGGAGTGTAATCTGAGACCTAGATGTTGGGAGGAGCCTTTGGCCAGCCACATTCCCACCCTAACTCCCCCTTCGGATTCTCTCAAAGAAGCCTCAGATCTCTACCTCCTTGAGGTACAGTTCATGTGGGCCTTTCCTAAAGTGCTCAGTCTCAAATGCTACCAGAGAAATGCAAATTAAAACCATACTGAGGGCCATTTCACACCCACTAGAAGAGCTAAAATTAAAAAGACTACATGTTGGAGAGAACGTGAAGCAAAGTAGACTCTGTAAGACGGCTGGGAGTATAAATGGTGCAAGCATTTTGGAAGGAAAAGTAAGAGGTTTCCTGGAAGGAACAAACACCCCCGAGCCCATCCATGGCTATGGGTCTCACCACTCTAACTAGACCTGTAGTCCAGTAAATGCCGCATGTGCACATACAGACCTCGCCTCCCCTCCGATCTTTGGAAAGGTGGGCCCAGGAAGGGCCTGCTGGTCGTCTCCCTGCAGGATTCACAGGCGCTTCAAACTCACCATGCCCAGAAACGGGGCCATCCCCCCACCTCCCCTAAGCTGCCTCTCTTTTTCTGCCCTGTGCCCCCTTGGGCTGCTGTGCTAGAGTTCAGACCAGATCCTTGCCCTTTCCTGCTTTCCAGGCTCCCTGGTGTCCAGGAGTATCTGGCCACTGGGGGTCACTGGGAGACTGGAGGGCAAAGGACGAGAGAGGCAGGACCTTCCTCTCCTTCTCTGCTCCAACCAGAGAGGTGCACAGTGGTTCCAGCCTCCCGCCCTCTCCAAACCCTCCCCTCCCTGGGCTCTGGTTGGGAAGTGCTAACAGCTGCTGGTTGTCCTCTGGTTGGGCTGCCATCATGATGTAACCAAGCCCGGCATTAATTCCCTCTGTTTTAAAGGCTGTACAGAGTGGTTTCGGTGTTCTGATCGGACCCAGGTTGATACAGACCCTAACACCCACCTTCCTGGCCAAGAGCATCCTGGTCTCCTCTCTTTCCCTCACCCCATGTAAATCATCCAGCAACAAATTGTGCTAATTTTACTTCTCAAATAGTCCTCAAACCACTCTTTTCCCTCCGCCTAATTGCCCAGATAGAGCGCCTCTCCATCTTCAGCTGCATTACTGGAATGGCCGAGTCCATCACTTGAGCTGCCCAATAGAAGAACATGTTCAGGGGCACCTGGGTGGCTCAGTCGGTTAAGCATCTGCCTTCGGCTCAGGTCATGATCCCAGGGTCCTGGGATCGAGCCCCACATCAGCCTTCCTGCTCAGCAGGAAGCCTGCTTCTCCCTTTCCCCCTCCCCCTGCCTGTGTTCCCTCTCTTGCTATGTCTCTCTCTGTCAAATAAATAAAATAAAAAAATATATATGTATGTTCAAAAGGCCTACCCAAAAACACTGTGCGCCTGTCTGAACCCTTCCCCATCCCCTGAAGCTGATGGGAAAGTCAAGCTCTCCTTAACCCGGTCTCTAATAGCCCCTGGAGGCTGGCTCCTTGCCTACTTTTTCTTCCTCATCCCCCGCCCCCCCAGCCCCACCACTCCCGGATCCTTTAGCAGAGCTAAATCCAAATGCCCCCTAGGCCCTAATCAGGTTATCACTGCTCCAGGCTCATGCTGATCTTTGGCCTAAATTCCCTTTCCCACTTGTGCCCTTTACAGCCTCCTCAGGAACTGCCTCTTCCAGGAAGTCTTCCTGGATTTCCTCCATCCCTGCCATTGGGGGCAGGTGTTGCCCTGGGCCTGCTGTACATTCCATTTACAGATTCAGTTGGAATGTTCTCTCGACTTCTCCCTCCCATTGATGATTGGTAAAGCTCTCACGATGTCTCCCTCATCTGAGTGTTTTGCAGGTACACAGTGCATAAATGTCTGTGAAACCCAACCAAACAGAGAACGAAATGCCCAAGATGAGACAATGAATAATCTCTAAATCCAGAAGAAGAAAAGTAGAGAAACACTGAAGGTAAAAGGATAAAGTAGACTCAAAACAAAACAAAACAAAACCAAAAAAGCTATAACCAAAATGAATCAAATGAGAATTTATTTTAAGAAATAATGTACAATAAATAAATTTTAAGAAATAATGTACAATTAGGTGGCTCAGTCGGTTAAGTCACTGACTTCAGCTCAGGTCATGATCCTGGAGTTCCGGGATCGAGTCCCACACTGGGCTCCCAGCTCCGTGGGGAGTCTGCCTCTCCCTCTGACCTTCTCCCCTCTCATGCTCTCTCTCTCTCTCTCTCAAATAAAAAAACTTAAAAATTTAAAAAAAAAAGAAATAATGTACAATTAAACAATGAATCTTGGAACACTGAAAAAATTAAATTAAAAAAAAAACACAGAAATAATGTACATTAACAGATTAACAGTATCCGGAACTCACTTGTGGCTGGCCAAAGATATGTGCTAATTTCTGGAGAGATCTAACTCGCATCTCTCACCGTGAATTAATAATTCTGACTTTTACATCAGTTGTTGAGTTCAGGTTCCTAGGAGTTGTTCTGGTTGGGCCTACACAACCCTAACAATTTCCCTGTTTCTAAACACCGCCAAATTAAGATCCAAACCCTTCTCTGGCTGCATTCACCAAGGGAAAGCCACACGGCAAATCCCCAGAGCCGTTTTAGACCTTCTCTCCTTGGACTATGGGTGGCCTGCTCTGGAATTTGGCCCATAAAGATCTTACTTTTTCATGAATATGTTTGGTGGTTTGGCCAAAAAGTAGCCAACAGGCCTTAAATTCCTATGCTGGTCACTGGCCTGCCTCCTCCTTCCCTCCCAAGGCAGTTTTCTCTTAAAAACAAACAAACAAACAAACGAAGTCAGCATGGACACACAGGTGTGCATTTTCTGTGTGCATAGAAGTAGCTGTCCCCAACTGCTGACACCGAAACCCTGCTTGAATCTTCACTGTCCCCATTCGTATCCAACTGCCCTCAGGATGCCTCCCCCTCCTTACCACAAACCTACCTCCCTCCCCCAAAATTCACCCCCTCTCCCCGCTACCCCGCAGCCTCTCGCTTCATTCTTTCCTGTTTCATTCCTTTCCTTAGGACCCTGGCGTTGTTCTCTGTAACACAGTGTTACTTTGCACAGCGCCGTTACTGTTCTTTTGAAGCAAGGCATGTATCCATGTTTGGCTCAGGACTGATTCTATACATTTTTCAAGAGTGTACAAGACCTCTTTTAAATCCCGGTACCACCTCGCCTTGGGCCCTCTGAGCTCCACCGCCATCCAGGGTTGCCCAGAGAGCAGGTTCTGTTAGATTGTCCCTTGCCGTGTCTGGGCCTGCCTGGGAAGGAGGTGGGTACAGGCCCAGGGAACCCAGGCCAGAAGCTGCCTGTAGTGAGTTCAATAGTGACTAATTCTCTCCAGAGTCTGGAAGAGGAGGTGCCCGGTGTCACTCCTAAGCCAGAGGCTGGGAATCTGCCAGGCATCCCTCCCTCCTCTCTCTGGCTGAAAAGGAAGGACCCTGAGGCTTCAGAAGGTGGTGGGGACAAGAGGGCAAGAGATTCAGGTCCCTGAATCGGCTGTGGAAGGTCACCCAGAAGACATCCCCACTGGTCTTGGCAAGAAATGCCCTGGGATGCTGGGTTTGCTATGGCACCCAGCATCTCTGTGGCTGGTATACTTTTGCTCCCAGATCATAGGAAGTCAGAAGTCTTTTTGGGCCCTGGCCATTGTGGGCTGCTTCATCTAGTGCCAAGCCCTAGCATCTGCTGGGGGCGGGGGGGGAATCAGTGCACCTGGTGTGCCTGGAGGGGCCACCCTGGTTTTCTCGGGGCAGTCCTGGTTTACACCCATTGACCCCTCTTGGAAAGCACCCTCCTTCTCTCTCTAAAGTGTCCCTGTTCGATCCCAGCCCCAGTGCTTACTGGCCAGGTGCCTGGGAAACTGACCTCTCGAGGCCTCAGACTCTTTATCGACCAATGAAGAGAGATGAGGACACAGACTTTGCAGAGTTGGCAAGCGTCACCCAGCATAATGGATTTGAAGCCCTCGATGGCAGTCCTGGCATGGACTAAACGTGAGCTTTGACTGGGGTTACTGTCATTAGAATGATTTGCTAAGCAGTCGTCCGTGGCGGTTCAGCATCAGCGTCTCCCGAGCCTGGGGAGAGGTCGCGAACAGGAAAGGGGCAGGGCGTGCATGCCAGAGTCCCACAGGGGGCCTGGGGCCGCTCTCCTGCAGAAGGCCTACGTCCGGGGTCAGTGTCTGGGAACTCGGATGTCGGGAGGGATCCCCCATTCTCTGGTAAGAATGGATCCAGGGGAACCTGCCCTGTTCAGTCGGTGGAGCATGTGACTTTTGTTCTCGGGGTTGTGATTTTGAACCCCCTGGTGGGTGTGGAGCCTTCTTAAGAAACCAAGACAACAAAAAAAAAGATTCTGTGTCTCAAATGTTCGTTTATGCTGAACACCTGCTTTCCTTCTGGGAGGCCTGGAATTCTGCTACACACTGGGCAGAGGATCCCCGCATGACCAGCACCCAGTAAACACCCCCGGGGCTAGGGCTCTGTTGAGACTCCCTGGATGGAATCTTACACCTGGAGCTCCCTTCCCCCGGACCCCCTACAGACTTCGCTTGAAGGGGTAAAACCAAACATCCTGAGTGGGACAAAAATAAACATCAAGCTTTTGGCTTTCCTTCTGGGTCCCGTATGCAGCATTGCCTCTGCATCCCATCTTGGATCCCATCCTCAAACCCACTCGATCATTCTCCGCATTGCCCCCCACCGGGCACCCCGCCATTTAGCCGACTCAGATTGGGATTTGCCTCCCTTTTTTGTTTCACTTCATCAGAGAGGAATATTCCTCTCCATCATTATGGAATGAAAAATGGATACAGTCGTGTTTCTGAAGGTCTTTTTTCTCTCCCAGTTTGTTTCCCAAAGGAGAAGATCTGCAGAGCTGATGGTTTCCCCAAATCAAAGGGCTTGCCTTTCACGGCGAAGGACTCACAGCAACCGAGCGGGGCAAGGCGAGCTGTGGGTCAGCCTCTGAGCTCGAACCCGAGGCTAAAGATAGAACCTGTTCATAAAGTTTCAAATCTGTGGTAACAGCAGGCTGTCCATAAAAAAACTGACCCTGCTAAAACATCTGTAGCCCCACAGTTTGGTCGTTGAGTTGGATGAGGGGAAAGCTAGCGGTGCTCAAACTTCTAGAGGTTTTAACGAGGCCTGGTGGCTGGCCCCGGGACCCTCCACGTTGGATCCTAGAGTGTCTGTTGGAGGTTCGGACCCGAGTCCTCATGCACGTTCCTTTCCACAGGATGAGCGAGGCTGAGGGGGATTAGAATGGCGTCTGGAGACCCCCTAACAGTCTGCTCACCCAGCATGTGGGTCCTCAAACCGATTCAAAATTGTTTGCAAAGACGGAGAAAGTGCAGATAATAACCAGGTCATGGGAGCGTGGAGTTTGTCAGATCATTCTCTGCATTTTTTGGGTTTGTTTGAAAATTTCCATAATGAGAAGTGTTTCGCAGAAGTCACATTTGACCTAAATTATATATGTAAATATATAAAAATATGTACCCAAAATATATCTGTAAATATGAAAAAGAAAGTACATGGGTGGCCGCCGTCTGGTGGGTTGTCTGCTAGGACCCCAAGGAACCTGCAGGTCCGGAGGGGCACGAATGTTGGGGAAGGTCATTTGCACGTTCAAGTTTGAATTATGATGGGGCCATCTTTCCCAGCTTAAGAGGCAGATGGGGAGGGGAGGAAAACACTGCAGGAAAAAGAGCCTTCAGAGTCACTGCCATGCATGGCCCTCATTAGGATCCTGATGCAAGCCAGTAAAAAAGCACTGAAGAGACCATGGGAAATGTCTGAACACTGACTAGATACCAACGGGCCTCTCTTTCTCCTGGGGACACACGTCCACCTCCACGGGACAGGCTCCTTCAGAGGTGTTTGGTTGCTAGGCTAGGAAGTAGCGGCTCCGAGCATCAGACAGAGCTACAGAGACAGAGCCAACGTTCTTGATAATACTGTTTATTGTCCATTGACAGAGCGATCACTCAAGAATGATACAAAGTATCAGAGACATGCACAGTCTGCTTGTCAACGTTCAACAGCTCTCACGTGTTCCCAGCACAGGAAGGTCTCAGACTTCATATTCCAGCAAAAATGCATTGCCCAAAAGTTAAAAAAAAAAACAAAACGAAACGAAACAAAACCAAACCCAAGCAAAAACAAACACAAACAAAGCTTTAAATTATGGCAGCAAGTCCGGTATTTCTTAATACTTATCAAGCAAAGGTTTGAAAATAACTACAATGTAAACTTCACTTTCAATATTTTGAGTTGCTTGCATGGAGACAAGAATGGAAGGAGGAACGAGCAGTGTGTAGAACAGAACATAAATTAAAGGATGCCGAATGGAGAGCCTTCTTCAACTACACGCACGCTGTAATTGTTGACTCTGATGGTATCTGAGTGGCTTTGTCTCTCAGCTGCCACTGGGCGCTTCCTCTTGCATTTTTTGTTTCTGTTTTTGTTTTCTGCTCAGCGTGGCTAGAAGACCAATGTGTGTGGACTGAGTATAACGGCCATCTTTTAGAACCAACCAACTCAAAGATGCTTTACTCTGTAATGATTTGAACCAGAGAACAAAAGGCAGCGGCTGGAAGAAAGCAACCACACTCAAAGAAGGAAAGAAAAGAGCTGAAGGCATCCACCACCATAGGCTAGCTAGCACGCCATGCTTTCCATTCTGGGTCAAAAGCTTCCACGATGCAGAAACCTTAAAAAAAAAAAGTGCAAGGCTAACACCTACCAAGGGTAATAAAAGACACAGCACAGGAATGATTACAACTGATGTCAGAAACAAACCGAAACATTTAAAAAATCAGCAGAAACAGGAGTAAATGTTACATATGATAACACCATACAGGAAGCAAACGGGGGGTGTTATATTGATTGGAGGGGTCTGGTGTTCTTGTATATACTGAAATCACATGGACTGGTCCATTATGACATCTTACACACTTTCTATCACTGTACAGCATGAAAGTACCCTCGATTCAGGGGCTGATCCCTGGCTATCCCCCTAGACTGCCCTAGAAAGGAAGTCATCAAAAATCTGTGCTGACCGGGTCCCGGCAGGCATGGGGGGCTACACGCCACGTGGGGGTCAGGGGTCTTACGGGTGGTTTGGGGTCACCGCAGAGTAGAGCAATGCTTAGAATGTGGTGACTCGAAGTGTTCTGCAGGAGGAGGGTGCACAGGCGGACACACGTGGGTCTCCGCGTGTGCATGTGCTCGCACACGTGCTCACATCCGTGTGTTTGCCTAATTTGCATAAGAAACTCAGAACAGTTTATACCGTACACAAGTCGGAAGAAAAGAGGACTTTTTGCTGAGCAATTTCTGCCTGCATTAACCCCCAATTTACCGGCAGCAGAAAGCTGTGCTTGGGGAACAGTTTCTCCAGTCCCCTAGGACGCTTCTTTTTTTTTTTTTTGGACCGAGAGATGGAATATCAAAAACCCAAGTGGAGGCTGGTACGGCTGGGATTTGGGTTCACAGATTATCTGAGAAGTCATCTTTAGAAAAGTGAGATGTTGGCCACAGTATCCCAGACGCCTGGAAAGAGATTCACTGAAACCCCCTACCTCCCCAATTTGTCCCTTCCTGGGTAAGACTTCACAACATGCCCAGCGACCTTCGCTCCCAGAAATCACGCCCAGCACAGTGACTATCCGTCTTTGTGGGGGGGGTCACGGTAAGGCTGTGGCACCAGGTGCGTTGGGGGACACCGCACAGCCCAGTTTTCGATGTCTTCAGGATGTGCAAACAGAGCACAGCCAGCCCGTGCTACCGCTACACACAACCCCGTGCAAAACCAATGTGTGCGACTCAGCTGGCTGCCCGATGCCAGGAGGAGGAGGAGGAGGAGGGAGCCAGACTGACTTCAGAAGCCCGGGAGTAAATGGCAAGGGGAGCCAAGTGTCCCCCCAAACGTCTGCCCTCAGGGCAGAATGCCATGGACTCCCCCAGCGTCGGGGTGTGTGGTGGGGGGAATGAAAAGGACTTGGATGATGGGGAAGCTTGTCACCCGCATCGTACAAGGCCCTGGAGCCTGGCTTCCACTGTGGATTCATGGAGTTAACTGGGGCTTCTTCAGGAGTGAGCCACTGGTCCAGGGCTTCTGTATTTACAGGAGTCACAGGTACTGGGAGCCCGTGATGGGCACAGAGGAGACAGGGGCACTTGCAAGGGGCGGGGACTGCTGCCTTAGGGCCAGAGGTGTGGAAGCTGCAGGAAACGAGGGACATGCCCCTCTCGAGATGAAAGGGACCTGGTAGGCCTGCTACACAGTCTCGCAACGACCCTCAAAAAGTTTCTGCAAAATGCACATTTCCAGGCTCTGCCCTGACCAGGCCTGGGGGACTCCTATGTATGGGACACCCCCACTCAGTGTTTGTGGCGGTGCCAGGGCTGGGGCTGGGCCCGTGCATCCTGCCCTGCCTGCCCCCAAGGGTGCCCAGGCTGGCAGACGGGGTGTGGGACCACGACCACTTTTAAAAGGGAGATGGGGTGGGAGGAGACTCACACTAATTTAGACCCACTTGGATGACTGTTTTATTCATGCTGTTTCCGGGAAGGGATGTCAGAGCTGGACCAGTCTAAACTCTTGGAGGCTCTTCCGTTGGCCAGAGGGGTGCTGTTGGCCTGCTTACGGGTCCTCAATATCGAGAAACTCCTGCTTGGGGGGCGCCGCCCCGCGGTACCACGCACAGGAGCCGTCACTTCTCTTGATGCAGGCGAAGAACTTGGCCTGATGCCCGTTGATGTTCTTCTCCGTGACCCAGTCCATCCAGAGGCACTCGTCCGGAGACGAGATGTAGCACGGGATCATGGGGCAGCGCGTGATCTAGGAAGAGGGACACGGAGGCAGATCCAGTCAGGGACCGAGGCCACGCAAGGGAGCATCTCCAGAACCCAGCCACGAGCCCAGCAATGACATTCAAGGGCAGTTTGTCAAGAATGAATGACCACATGAGCCCAGCGGCGGGGGAGGAAATGGGGGCTCTAGTTGAACCTGCTCCATCAGCAGCCTCTCCTGACTTCCCCTAGTCTCCGAACAGCAGCAGGCAGCCCACCTGGGCCGGGGGAAGGGGCCTGGGGTAACCCTCAGGCACTGCCCCCACACCCCCCAGCAGCTGTAGGTGCCCCCTCTGCTTTGGGCCATCTTGTCTACCATATCTGGGCATGCCACAAAGGCCTCAGCGGAGCGCCACCCTCCTGGGAGGAGAAGACAACCACAGAGGGTCCCAAATTTCCCGGAGCTAGGCTCCAGTCAAATAAAAAGGACAGCGTCTTGCTCTGAAGCATGCATGGGCCTTGAGAGGATCGGCAAGTAGGACTGTGGTGGAGGAACGTCAGTCCGCAAGAGGGAAAGGGAAGAACTCAGTTTTGTTTTGTATTTTTAAATTTAAATTAAACTAATTAACATATAGCATATTATTAGTCTCAGAGGCAGAGGTCAGTGATTCATCAGTCTTATATAACACCCAGTGCTCATTACATCACGGGCCCTCCTTAGGGCCTGGCACCCGCTCGCCCCTCCCCTGCACCGCTCCCCTCTAGTTACCCTCAGGCTCTTTCCTGTGGTTAGGAGTCTCTGACGGTTTGTCTCCCTCTCCGGGTTCATCTTGCTCTGTTTTTCCCTCCCTTCTCCTACGCTCCTCTGTTTTGTTTGCTAAGTTCCACAGACGAGTGAGATCATCGAAAACTGTCTTTCTCTGACTTATTTCGCTCGGCGGGACACCCTCGCGTTCCATCCACGTCATAGCAAGGGGCAAGGCTGCGTTGGTTTTGATGCTAAAGGACTCAGTGTTGAGTTCCCGCTGGCCACGGAGCCGCGTGCCCCCTGGACACGTAGCTGTAGGTCCGAAGTCCCACTCCAGAGGAGCCAAGGCACCGGCTGGCAACAACGCGGCAGCACAAGCAACAGCGTTCCCGGCAAGAGGCAAGGCGGGCAGCCTTCCAGCCCGACCCACGTCCGGTGGCAGAAGGGCCCTGGCACCGGGCGGGGCTTCCTGTGCTGGGGCTGAAGGCACAGGCGGGGGGCTGGAGGGCAGCGGGCGGGAGAGGACCCAAGCCGGGGGCCGGGGAGATCGCACGGTCTACAGCAGCACTTAGCACTTAACGTGAGCCCTGCTCCGGCTGTGTCTAGCCCCAACTCTGGGCTGTCTTTTTTCTTTTTTCTAAGATTTTACTTATTTATTTGGGGTGGGCAGGGGGCAGAGGGACAAACAGACTCCCTTCTAAGCAGGGAGCCCCATGAAGGCCTTGATCCCAGGACCCCGAGATCATGACCTGAGCTGAAGGTAGATGCTCAAGCGACTGAAATACCCAGGCGCCCCCTGGGCTGCTTTTGAGAAGGGGATGGGTGTCAGGGTTCTCCATGGCCCCAGCGCATGGAAATGGCTGGGATGTTCTTTCCCAAGGCACTCCAGTCTTTGCACTGGTACGTCCCCAGAAAGCACTCATGGCATCCTGTTCTCCCCACAAAATCCCTCCCCCTGGGAGGTTCTCCTTCCCAGAAGCTACAGGCCACGTGGCAAGATTGCAGGGACTTCTCAGATATCCCTCTGCAGGGGGCATGCCTCGGGGCTCTGTCCCTGGCCAGACAGCCTCACTGGTGGAGAGGCCGCACCTCCCCAGAGCCCTGTTCTAAGGACCCCGTGGATGGAGAGGGTCTGGCAAGCCAGGGATCAAAGCCTGGAGGTCTCCCTGGAGATGGAGGCGATGACGGAAATCCCAGAAGGAGGCGGCAGCAGCTTACCTTGCACTCACAGCCCATCTGGTACCTGTGGTTCAGGCTCTTCTTCTGGGTGGTGCTCAGGGTGTCCCAGGGCACGATGAAGTCACACAGGGTGATATGCATCTTGCCATTCCCCTCGGCCTTTCCTGAGGAGACAGAGGTCCTCGAGCTCAGGGCAGGTTACCGGTCCTCCTCCTCCCGCCACCCCTCGCACCCACGTGTGGCTTGGGCACGTGCAGCCTTGCTGCTCACAGTCCCAAGTGTTGTGGGCTGAGCTGCAGCCGCCCCGAAAGCCCTGTGTGAGAGCCCGACCCCCAGCACCTCAGAGATGTGCCTGTGTTTGGAGCTGGGTCTTTCGTGAGTTCAGTGAGATCACATGGGGGGGAACCACATCCGATAAGAAAAGGCTCCTCATAAGACGAGATCAGGACCCAGAGAGGCACGGAAGGACAAGCCCTGCGGCCACGGGGAGGAGACGGCCGTCTGTGAGCCCAGAAGCAAGGCTTCGGGAGAACCAGCACTGCCCACGCCGGATGCCAGACCCCCCAGCCCCAGGGCCTGCTGGGGGGAATCGATCCCCAGCCCGTGGTGCGAGCTGATGGATACACCGTGGACCATCTGTGTGGAGCAAAACTAACACCCAGAGCCCTCGGCAGACCCAAGAAAGGACAAAGGAAAAAAGCTCCCGTTTTCATTACAACGAACACTCAGACGCGTTTCCTTCCCACACTCTTTCACACGCGTGTGTTCCCACGAAAGAGATCACACTGCGTGTAGATCACACTGTTTCCTGTCTTATTTCTCACACACATGTCCTCCATTTGACGTTGACCTTGTCTGGGTTTTTCCACCAAGCAAAAACGTGGAATTCTATAAAATTAGAAATCGGCCCCGAATTCCCTTCATGGTGGGGGGGGTGGAGGGGGAGGTGGCACCGTTTGTCTTTTTGACCTCAGGCTCCTGATTCCAATCCCCGTGGACCTTTTTGCCACCGGTCCAAGCTCCCGCCGAGAGCAGGACGTGGAAGGACACGGAGATGCGGTGCAAACTGGTATCTTCCACGGGCCGGGCTGCGGGGCTCCTGCTGACCCTGGATGTCGCGTATAAATGACAGAGCCTCTCAGAATACTCAAAGGACACCCTTTCCGTACAGGTACAGTTATTAGGACTTGGTTGGGCATGCACGATGTGAAAATCTGTTACAACATCCTCGTGTGTCTGCCTTGGAAAAACACACAGTCTTTCTTGGAGAGAAAAACAGGAATTAATTAAAATTTGTAACTGAGGGTTGTAGGTTTCTTTTTCCTTTGGAGAAGAGGACTGCAGAAGAAAATTACAGTTCCTGAACAAGAGCGTCTCCTGGTGCCCAGCTCAACATGTGAACTTGAGTCATCGGCCCAAGAGGAGGTGGGCTGCCTCGGGCCATGCGGTCATTCCTGGGGCCGCTGCCAGCCGGGCTGAGTGGTTTACTGTGCCCCGTGATTTCTGGGTGGCCCATACCGACTCCAGGACAACAAGATGGAGAGCGTGTGCTCAGAAAGTAAACACCAGATTTGACCCAGAGCCATCCAACCAAGCTGGGGAAAGTAGTCAGCTCAGCGAGGTCCCCCTGTAGCGGGTACGCTGGCCCCTGCTGGATTTGCCTTTTATGGATCTTAGGTTCCACGGCCAGTTAGGAAACCCAGATGTGCCCCAGGTCACTTGCTTGCTCCCGGCATTAAAAGTGGAACAGTGGAAGTGGAGAGACACACAGTTACAAGCAGGTGTATCTTCAAATAAAATGTATCTTTTTCATTTTTATTATAAGCGGAGCCATAATGGTTTCAGTTGTAGCAAGCCTAGCAGAGGTGGGCTCCAGTTACTGGAACTGTCTTCTTGTTCAGACTGGGGACAATTTAATGGACCCATGTGAAGGAACAGCCCAGGACACGTACATGTCACGCGACGCTGCCAGACCTCCGATGGCAGATATAAATGAGTGAACTTCCACATGAGAACGTCGACGTTCGCAGAGTAACTGAGTAACTGAGATGATCAGGCTCTCTGCTTTCGACTCACGACGCCTCATTTGGACACAGAAACCTCTTCCTTCCAGAAAAGAGGCTGAGCAAAATAGATAAAAAGACTCTCCTACCACGTCCCCCGAAATAACACAAAGCAACCTCGCAAGAGAGTCGCTGCCAGGCTGCCGCGTGCAGCCTCTGCCCTCGGCTCTCGTTCCGGACCCACACTTTCTAAGCAGCCACGCGGCTTCCTCACGTGCCTCGTGGTCAGTGGGACAGGGACGGACGTGAGCCACATACACAGCAGACTGCACGCCAGGGCTTCTGGCTGCTGGACATAACCCAGCTTCCTGGCCATCCCCCCTGCAGTCCAGACGGTCCAACTCGTGGAATAAAGGGCGATGCCGAGGTCCTCAGAATCTCTGGGCAAGAGGCAGGACTGACTGACCACGAAAACGCCCCAGGAGATGACCACGATGTCCGGAGGTACCTCCGTAAGGAAGGGGACTGACCTCACCTGCTGGGGCTCAGCCCTCCTTTGTGTGTGCCGACCCACCACTCGGCGCCTCTGTGATGAAAGGTCTGCCTCCGACCCAGGGCAGGGAAGGTTCTCGTTGGATGTCAGCTCCCAGCACTGGCTTTCCCCCGGCCTCTCCTGGGCAGCTTGAAACACTGATGCCCAAGCCGCCCCCCGAAGGGCCTACTTGGAACTGCTCTACGGTGCCACCTGAGGTTTAGGACTTCTAACAGACTCCCCGAGAAATTCCAACAGGCCGTGAAGGCAGAGGGCTGCTGGCTCAGATGCTGGGGAGGCAAGACGGCTAAAACCTAGATCTCATGAGCAGGGAAGCAGAATGTCACACACCTGGGAGTCAGGAAGTCACGTCTGGCAGTGTGGCCCAGGCACAGGAGTGCCAAGAAATGCCTAGCCACTGGCTCCTCCCGGGAGAAAGAGCTCCAGCGCCCGGCACCTGCCAGAGTCTGTGTGGCAGACGCTCACGCCCTGATTTCAAAGAACCAACGAGACATCAACCAGGATTTTTAACAATTGGCATATGGAGAAAGTGGGTTCAGACACACACCACCAGACCTGGGGCACATTGTCCATCTCTCTACTCCTCTGTTTTCCTCATCTATAAAATGGGGACCACGTAACATTACCTTGGTTGTAAGAGATCGTAAGGACCAAAGGGAATCCACACGAGAAACTTTCAGAGGCCATCAGGACCAGGGAGAGGGCGATCCTAGTTCTATTAACAGGGAGACCGTGAAGCCTGTTGCATGAACCCAGACCTGGGTCACCTTCCCTTCCCAGGAGCCCACCCAGAAGACCCAGCCGGGCCCGCCTGCCTTCCGCACGTGCTTCTACAGCTCTGCAGTCTGCTCGGCTGCCTCTAGAGGGCGGTGTGAGGAGCTGGAGAAGGCCCGCGAGCTGCCGCTTTTGAAGGGTTATTCCCCGGAGACCAGCACAAAACCTGGAGCTGAAAACCGGAAGCCGTTGATTTCTTAGGGCAACAAGTTCCCCGAACCATGGGAGGTCTCGTCTCCTTTCCCTTCTCTCCACAGCTTATCTTTCTGACCATAAAAGCAACGGACGTCATTTGTAAGATTTTGCAAATACAGGGACGTATCAAGAGGAGATAAAACCGATGCAGCCCATTCCTGGCACATGCGGACCTGGTCCTCTCATAGCCCTCCCCGGGCACCTGCACCGCGCGCCCCGTGTTCCCTGCACCTGCCTGCCTCGCCCTTCCCTGGTGTCACGGTGACAGCACCGTCAGGAAGGTCCCTGCTTCGTGATTCTGTCCCCATACCTGCCTCTCTGGTCAACTTTGTTTTTCTTTCTGTAAAAATAGTAGACACCGCACATGTAAAATGGTGCAGCTGCTTTGGAAAACAGTCTGGCAGCTCCTCAAATGATTAAACATAGTCACCATATGCCCTGAAATTCTACTCCTACGCATCGGCCCGAGAGGGATGAAAACACAGCCACGCGAACACTTGGTGATGGGCGCTGACAGCTGCGGTGTGCATGTGAGCCCAAGGGCGGAAACAACCCCAGTGTCCACCGATGACAGACGGGGGGGCACGCTGTGGTCTGCTCAAAGACTTAGTATTCGAGCATAACAGGGAGAGAAGTTCTGATTCACGTTACAATGTGGATGAACTTTAAATAATGTCACGCTGAACACAGTGCTGAGTGAGGGGCGCCAGACACAGGACCACAGAGTCCACGCTTCCATTCACAGGACTTTGAAATAGGGAAACCCACGGAACCAAAAAAGAAAGAGACTGGAGCATGCTGGGCCTGGAGGGCGGGGAATGGGGGCTGGTGGGTGGGGAGTGGGGGCTGGGGAGGCAGAACAACAGAAGATTCGGGGTTCTCCAATGGTGGCCACGGTCGCAAGCTGCACGGGTTACCCAAACCACCGAAAGACGCCCTTTAACGGGGCGAATGGTACACTGTGTGAGTTACAGTCAATAAAATCTCGTAAGAAAACATTTAGAAAAGTCAACAGTGCTCATAAAAGAAGAAAAAAGAATCTCCCACCCTCCCCAAGGAGAGGGACAGACGTCTCAGTGGAGCAACGAACCAGACACCCAGATGACAGGCGTGAGCATTTTAAGGGAGGGAGGGGGTGTTACCCAAGGAGGGATGACAGCCGTGTCCTCTGCCCCACTCACTCCCCACTGCATCTCCCCCTGGCAGGGACCCCCATGCGTGCAGCACAGCTAGCCGGGGTCAGTGCCAAATCCTCCGGATCCTTGGATCTTTGCACCTGCTGCCCGAGACGGTCTCCTCCTCCTGAGCATTTGCTCACTGCTCGCAGCACCCCCTCCCCCCAAAAACCCTGCCTTATTTTCCCTCGTTTCTTCTCCTGCCCCCGCAGTGGGAGCCTGTGTGCACTTCCCTCCAGGAGAGCCCCTCCTGAACTCCCGTCACACAGGGCATAGGGCGAGTAGGCACCCGCCTAGTGTGGTTTTTTTTTTTCCTAAGATTTTTTAAAAGATCTTATTTATTTGACAGAGATCACAAGCAGGCAGAAAGGCAGGCAGAGAGAGAGGAAGAAGCAGGCTCCCCGCTGAGCAGAGAGCCTGATGTGGGGCTTGATCCCAGGAACCTGAGATCATGACCTGAGCTGAAGGCAGAGGCTTAACCCACTGAGCCACGCAGGCGTCCCATTTTTAAAGACTTTATTTATTTGACAGAGAGAGAGAGCACAAGTAGGCAGGGCAGCAGGCAGAGGGAGAGGGAGAGGGAGAAGCAGACTCTCTGTTAAGCAGGGAGCCTGAAGTAGGCTCTATCCCAGGACCCCGCTTAGCCAACTAAGCCACCCAGGGGCCTGTGTGTTGATTTTTTAAGTATTTTCAGTGGATGGGGGGAAAAGTACAAATCATCCAAACAGAAGAAACCCCCCAAATCACAGAGACTCGGATTCAGAATGTATTTTTATGATTAAACTCGGACTGTATAACAAAATATAACGATAGATGCGGGGCGCTGCCCCTCCACGCCCCCATCTCCACACACGTTGTAAGCCGGAGCCTGCTTCCCTAGGGAGCATCTCCACATCTGGCTCGGGACTCCCTTCCAGGAATAAAACGCGAAAATTCTCACCTCTTGGTGTCCACCCGACCGCCTGTCTCCCGTGGATACTGGTTTACTGTGTTTCCCCATCAAGTCGCACGAGTCCCACTGTTGTGGGGGCCCGGGCAGGCGAGAACGCACCAGGACGCCTCGGATGGGAAGAGGCAGGGGAGCCTGGAGGCTTCTGAACAGCCTTACGGGGTCAGAGCTCCCCCTGCGCCGCAGCCCTGGGGGCCAGTCCCCACGAACGTGCCCCACGCCTCGCCACATACCCACCTGCAATGAGATATTCCTTCTTCCCCCCGACGTCCAGCGAGACCCCGCACACGGCGGAGGAAGGGGCCGTGTAGATGAACTCGATGTCCTTGTCGGGGCCTTTGAACATCTGTGAGGACCGAGGTGAGACGTGAGCAGAGCCGGCCTGCACCGCAGATGCGCCGACCTGCCCCCGTGGGACCCCCGGGGTGGGAAAGGGGGACAGAAGGAATGCAGGAGCTGGACGAGAAGGCGGCCATTCCCACTGCAGAGTGATGCTCTGGAGATGCTTGTCACGTAGTGTGGCAGCTGTCACCAGGCTGGGCACAACAGGGTCCCCTGGAGGATCCCATCTCCGACAACACATGGGCTCTCCCTACCCCCGACAAGGTCGAGGGTGTATGTCCAGGTGACTCTGACCCATCATGGAGGACCACCGCCTCTGTGAAGTCCCACAACTCTGACCGAGCATTGGCTACTTGATGGGAGAGGCACCCTCGCCTCCATGGCCTTGGACAGGACTCCGCGGGCCAACGGGGCCTAATGTCCCGGCTGCTGATCTACTGCAGACAAGCCTGCTGCCCGGAGGTGGGTGCACTGTTCCAAGAGCCTGGCAGGAAGTGAGACCGCCACAGCCGGGGGTTCCTGCTGCCCCACAGGGTGGGGACAGTGACAGGTGGGGGATGTGAGTGTGCACGGAGGCTGGCCCTCCACCCCGGCTATGGGGTGCCGGGGGTGGGAGGTGGTGGAAAGGGGAAAGCACACACATGCTCCGGGACCACACAACAGAGGATGCAGGGCACATGTGCCCTCGGGCTTCACTCGTCCGCTGGAACCTTGCCGTGCCTAAGCCAAGGTCACTAGCGTGGGCTTTGGAGGGGAAGGGTTAATAAGCAGACCCCAACGCAACGGGGTCATCTCAATGGCACAATAAACCAGCCTTGCAAGAGCTCAGTCCACCCACCCCGCCCCAGGAAAGGTGAGGCCGCTGGTGACGACAACGGGCTCTGCTAAATGACGTCTCAAGAACAGAGATGCTCTCTCTTCCTTTCACAGAGACTCAGGCCCCGAGAGAGCAGGTCACCCCTTCTAATAGCACGGATGCAACAAGTAAGTGTCTCATTGACCTGACAACATTCACTGCCCACGGATGCTTCTTTTTGTGACAAAATTAAAAACAAACAGTGACAACTCCTGTTGACAGAGCTGTCTCTCCAGTCAGAACCCAGAACTTCCCTCTCTGCCTCAGACCAAGTTAGTGACTGTTGACAACGATCACTTTCCTCCAGGGCCGGTCCCGTCCTTCCGGCCTCTCCCATCCTGTCTCCGCGCAAACACAGGCTCCTTGCCATACACCCTGACACGAACATTCTGAGAAAACCGACCCACCACCTGCCCCTCAGTCGGCAGCCTCCGTGCCTCCTGTCCCTCTCTCACCTGGTGGACCCCCCTCTCCAGCTCTGGCCAGGCTGTGGTCTCCAAGTCTTCCCCCACATCCTCTTTCGAGAAGCCGGCCCCCACCACACCTGCCCACAGGACTCCTTCCTCTCAGGATCTGAAGCTGACCACGCAAGACTCAAGCCTCCAGCACTGTCTGGGGGTGTGAGGGGTCGCAGACGCAGTGGCCAAGCTCTCTTGCCTTCACGAACCTCGCGCTATGGACGGGCACCCGTGGGACGTTCCATAGCAGCCCTGGCCAGCTCCGCAAGGACGCTGAGCCTCTGCCACACGCTCACTGTCCACCAAAGTGAAGAGGACGCATTTCTGACACAGCGCAGTCAAAGCGCGTCCACACGACTCTGCAGGCGTTTACAGATTAAGGAAAATCCAAGTGACTTGCATCTGCCCCGGAGAAGGCAGGCTACCTCCCCAGGGTCTCCCGCCTCCAGGGGACCCCCCACCGGCTCCCGACCCTCTCACAGCCCTGCCCAGCGGGACAGCCCCACAACGGCCCCCGTTACCTTGATCTGCTTGATCTCGTACTGAATCCGTTTGATGGGGTTACCGTAGATGTCGTTCCCGGAATCCACCTCCTTCGCACTGACCGCTTTCGCCCTGATCACTGTGAGACAAAGACACAGAGGTCAGCAGAGCCCCCGCAACACCGTCCTGAGGCCGAGGAGGGGTGGGAGGAGCAAGCGAGTCGCTCCCCACACGCGCGGAGCGGGGTGGGGGCAAGAGGTGACGCTCTGAGACCCCTGCGGTCCCAGGATTCTTCGACAAGGACGCTGTCGGGGGCAGCAGGAGCCTGGTCTCGCAGGGCGAGCCGGCTTCCTGAGGCGGTCGCTGATAAAACTCTTCCTTGATGCTACGCTCAAGGGCTTGGGGGCTTTTTAAAATTCTCTCCGGTGCCCAGCGAAGTAACTGGGCACGATCGTCACCCTGCAATGGAGGATGGTGGGCACGATCGTCACCCTGCAATGGAGGATGGTGGGCACGATCGTCACCCTGCAATGGAGGATGGTG
>NW_019154159.1:3248778-3444282 GCF_002288905.1 Enhydra lutris kenyoni
CGAGTGCTGACACCGCCCAGCCTCCAGCCACTGCCAGCTCCACGAAGGCTTTTCCAGGCTGAGGGTGGAGGGCTAACGGGAGGCCCCATCGCATCTGGGTTTGGGGGTCTTACATCTGAAGGTTCTGGCCTGCTACGCCTCATCTGTCCTTAAAATGACCCTGAAGAATGTCCTGTGGGTGATTCTTTATAAAAACAACAACACATCCTAACAAGGGCACAACAGAGGAAGGGTCAGAGCACTCTGGCCGCCCCGCCCCACAAAGGAAACATTCCCAGGCCCCACCGGCAGACCCACGGGGCAGGTGCCAGGGAGGGAGGCCAAACGGAAAGAAAATGATCCCAGACCATGACACAAGATGCAGGACAGGGGAAGAGGTCTGGCTGGGAAGGTTCTGGAATGTTGGCCAGACCCTGAGGCTGCTGGTGGGCCATGCACCACAGGGCGTCCTCCTAGCAATTACGCCAGGACCCGGCCCCAGCCTGCACCCTGAGGCAGGGAGGGTCGGCTGCTCACGTGTCCCTGGGGCCCAGCCCTCCTCTGTTTCATCTGGAAGCTTATCGGCTGGTGACACCGCCTGCTTTAATGGCTTTAAAAGCTTTGCCCTCCACAGCTCAGCTGTGCAGGGTCACTTGGGAGAGAGTTAGGTTAATGTGGACAAAAGCAGAGCAGAGCAGTAAGGAAGAGACAGAGCCAGGTACAGAGGCGCCTCCGTCCTCCAGCCCCAGGCAGGCAGCTCGCATCTTGGAACCCCCTGGCCAAGGCTGTCTTGCCCACGGAGCAGGGAAGCCGAGGCACGTGCATCCCGTCTGTGCCCCCCGCCTTGGGCCCCAGCCTGTCACCAAAGGTCAGCCCACGCCATCCCTCTCCGGTCCCACCCAGACCCAAACCCCATTCTTATGTCTTCTTCTGTTGGAGCTGAGTCACGAAGCGCAGGTTCCTGTTTCTCAGGCTAAGCCAGGCCCCAATCTGCAAAGCCACATCTAGGAATTGCCATCCAGTGGGCCACATTCAACAGAAGGCTCTGCCTTTGGGAGTGGGTCAGCCTGTGTCCAGTGGCTCCTCCTTCTCCACCCCCAGTGCCAGCAGACTTTTTATAGCTGCATCCCTCCAGACTCAAACATCTTCCTTAGCCGCCCACTGCCCTCATCTAAAACAGGACACCCTCCACAACGTGGTGCCAGCCAGCAGGTCTCTCCATGACCCCAGCTGCTCCCGTCCTGCTGTTCTGCCCGTCCATAAGGGTCCCTTGACCCCAAAAACGCCGAGGGGTGTCCCCACCTCTGGCTAGACAAGTCTCTTCTGCCCTGAAGACCATCTAGCCCTCCCTGCCAGGAGAACTTCTATGCATCCTTCAAAACCCAGATAAAATCACCCTTTCCTGTCTTGCTCTGGGAGATCCTGTCCTCCTGCAGCCCTTGGCACGTTCCACATCTCTCTTCCATCCTGCTGTAAATGCCTGCACCCCTGTGGGCTCAGCGGGCTTCTACCGGGCAGAGGCTACGTTCTCGCCATAGTCGGGGCCCACTAGGTCCTTGCCAGATGGAACCGGGCTGTCCCGGAGACATCCGGGCAACCCAGGTGAGTCCGTCTGTGGTCTCTCTCACTGCCTGCCTCACTCACACCATACTGCACTGCCACACGGGGAAACGCTGATGCAAATCACGAACGATCCCAGATGAATGCCCCAGATCAACGCCCCAGGTGTCTCTGGGCTGTGAGCGTTGTTACGGGCTGGTGGTAGCAGATGAACCAGAACATCCAAGGGAGACAGCGGTTCTGGGAGCAGCACGGCTGCTGGGTTTTACTAGGACACACCCAATTCGGCGCACCTTTTCAAACTCCTTTTCCGAGGTGCGCTACCCCACGACACCTCATCCACGAATAACGGGTCTTGCATCAACTCCCCTGCGGCAATGAGAAAACCCCAGTGAGCAGGTTCCATCCCGTTCCACGCATTCAGGTCCAGGCATTTTCTCCTAGAAAAGCCCCTAAGGTCGCAGGCAGTCCGAATCCTTCGTCAAGTGGGGCGGCACCGGGCTAGACCCTTCTCTCGGCCCCTGCCCGCCGTGTAGGGTCATGGACGCTCCCCCCGGAAGCACAGCCACTCACAGCGGACACCGAGCCGCCGCCACCATCAGCCCCCTGTGCTACCCCGGGAGTAGAGGACCCGGATCATGGGACACACCGTGCCTGGCACACATTCTCCTACTCTTGCAGGTGGGAGGCTGGGAGAGCTACATCGCGCCGGCCACTCGGGTCCGGATGGCACCCCCAGGTCAGCACAAATCCCAGGCTCTAGGTCAGACACCGCTTCCTAACTTGCTGGCTTCGCTTTAGGGCTACAGATGACATGCTTTCTTTTTTTAAATTATCGGAAAGAAGGGACTGGTTGAATCCAGGATCCGGGGCAGACTCGCGGGTCAAGGCCAGCTTGTGAACCGGCTCCCAGGCTGCCTGTGGCTTGCAGGGACGTGGGGGCGGGGGCCAGGAGGAACCGCAGTGGGGCTGGTCCACGCAAATAAGAACTCAAGATTCCTCAGGGTCTTTGAATGCGGCGTGGGAACCTCCTCTCCACCTTGCGAAATGGGAGATAATGTGAAGGAAAGAAAGAGAATCAAGAGGGGCAAAGAAAGACCAGCTCTATGGCAATCTTCTGAAAACATCAACACCATCAGATGCGAAGGAGAGGTGCCAGGGGTACACCTGTCAACGGAGATGCCACAGCCCGTGCAGGGAAGCAGGTGCGCTGTGGGTTCAGCACTCTGGGCAGGGAAGGGTATAAGCAAAGGTATTGCAAATGAATTCATCAAAGCCGGAGGACCCACCGGCAAGCTGAAGGCAGGAGACCTCGGGGAAACAGGCAGAGGGGCCCCACAGGGACGGAGGGCTGGGGCCGCCGCATGGGGGACCCCAGCCAGCTCTGGCTGTGGACATTCTGACCCTCAGCCTTCTGCCCCCAGCATGAAACCAGAGTGGGGATTTCTTAGCAGCCAGACTCAGAGCTCGGGGTTGAGTTGCCTTTCAGGTAAAATCCTAAAAGCGTGGGCCTCCTTCTGCCCATGGGAGAAAGGGGTAAGGTGAGGGAGGGTCTTTGGTAACAGAGATGGCCTTCAAGGAGCATCCAACCCAGATAAGAAGTCAGACCAGCGGACGGGGGGATAGAGAAGCACGCCATTTCCAACCCAAGCAGTGGGCAGGGAGGAGGCAGAGAGCTCTCCAGAAAGGCATTTCCAACACCTCAGGGGACAGGCATCCCAGAGCTCTGGGATGGAGACCACTCTAAGTCAAAGATGGGCCCGTCTCGGCCCCGGGCCACTTAAAGGCCAGGACTGGGGAACGGCAAAGAGACACCAAGAGTCTGAGAGGAAATTAAAATCCACGCAAGGACACACGTTTGCCGAACACCTACTATGTGCTGGGCCGGGTGCCTGGCCCCGGGTGGGCGACTAGCCCTCAAGCTGTCCACTCCCCAGCAGTGAGCAGCTCTGCGCCATGGGCCTGCCCCTGGCTGTAGGAACCAGAGGCAGTGGCAGGAGCAAGAGGCTTTATAAAGATCCCTGTTTTGGGGCGCCTGGGTGGCTCAGTGGTTTAAGCCTCTGCCTTCAGCTCAGGTCATGATCTCGGGGTCCTGGGATCGAGCCCCACATCGGGCTCTCTGCTCGGCGGGGAGCCTGCTTCTCCCGCTCTCTCTGCCTGCCTCTCTGCCTACTTGTGATCTGTCTCTGTGTCAAAGAAATAAATAAAATCTTTAAAAAAAAAAAAAAAGATTCCCTGTTTTAACTGCTTTGTGCTAAAAAATGATGGCTTCTCCCCGAGCTGCTCTGATTTTGTTTTTTTTCTTCCCCTCTGCCGTTAACACAACATCTGGGTTTGAGATCAAGGGTGATACACTGGCTGATGAATTCACCACCAGATGTTGGCTACTGGAATGCACAGCCGTCGACTTAATTCAAAGCACACACAGCCGCAGAGCCCCCGCCCCCAGCCCTTGGGCCACGGACATCACATGATGTCACTCCCCCGTTAGCAGCCCACAAAACAATCCCTAGTCCACCCAGCCAGATTTGGGATGGAAAAGAGCTGGGTGGGTGGAGAGTCAAGGTCGGAGACAATGATCCAAAGAACAAAGGCTACGTTCAGACTGTGAGAGAGGACGCCCGCTCAGGGAAGGCCCGGGAGGCCAGACTGTCCCTCTTGCTGCCTGGGGCGGGGGTGGGGTGAGAACAGCAGGGGCTTTCGGGAAACCTAGGGTGTCCTCAGCATACAGCGTGGCCTGGGCCGGCCCGGGACGGGGGCGGTGGGGGGGGGGCGGTGCACGCTTGACCAGCCTGGGCAGAGATTCAAATCACCCCCCGCCCACTCACAGCCGGCACCTCACCGACACCTTCTGAGTCCTACTGTGTCCGTGGACATTCCTGAGGAAGCAACGGAGAAGAACGAGGCGTCCCCATAGCCTGTGGGCAGCCAGACTCAGAAAAAGAAACTTCTCTAACGAGTTCATTGACTTCGCACCCACTGAGCTGTTTTCACTATCTTGCCGTGAGCCGGGCAGCTCTCCCACGTGAGCGCTACATACACGAACATCTCCTAATGGGACACTTCCCTGAGGGGCCACTCTGCAGGGCAGCCGCTCCCAATTCCAGAGCCAGGTAAAGCTGTGGCTGTTAAAACATGACTTTTAGACCTTCATGGGCTTGTCTGGATGCACTCGGCTCACGCTAAGTTCCCAGGCCCCGGTGCTGGCCAACGCCGAGCTTCTGGCTTCAGGAAAAATCACGCCCTTGCCCAGAGGAGATGTGGGAATCTCTGGGGTTCGGAAAAAACATTCGTCTCTAAATACAAGGTCAAAATCCCGCCCAAGATCATCTGAGTCTCACCAGCGTCCTGACTCAGAGTGGCAGGGCTAGCTCAACGCCCGTGGAGGCCACGTCCCCTCTCAGCCCAGCCCGCGGACCGCAGCCACCAGCGGGAACCCGGGACGGTCGACAGGGAGACCGTTGCCTGCGGGGACGGCACTGATCTGCTCTTCCGTCCTCGCCCTGGCCCTGGGGTCCCTCCGCTGGGGGCCCGTTCCCCGTGCCACTCGTGTAGGGGGAGGGAGAGATGGGGCCCAGCACATCTGCCAAAGACCCTCCTGTCATGTCCCCAATCGGGAGGGAGTCACCCTGCACAGTGACGGGAATGCAGCTGAGCCAAGCCCACCGTGGGCACCGGGGTCTGAGTGTGCAGAAGGGCACGTCTTAGGTGGAAACGGGGCCACTGCGCTGCCCGGGCTGCAAACACCTTCCGTGGGTCCCTCGGTCCACTTGTCTTCCTGCCGGCCTCTTCAGAGGAAGCCCAGGTGCCCCTTACTCCAGGGGTCTCCACTCCGCTGGGGGGCCTGGGGACAGCTGCAGGGTTCCCTGCTTTTGTCCACACTCTCCAGAGAACAGGGCGCTCCGGGTCTGGACATTACACCCTCCAATCACAGAGCCGCCACCGTCCCCGTAACACTGTAAGCACCCGGCAGCTGGCATCTGGGATGGGATTTTCTTGTCCCTTTTGGGCAGACAAGTGACGCTGCACGGCTGGTCGACCTGGCTGAGGTCCCTAGGAGTTTTGATGAGCTTGTCCAAAGCCCGGCTGAGGGCAGCGTGGGCGCCCCCATCCCACCCAAACGCTATCCCTCGGGGCCAGACTTGGGAAAGCGAGGGGTGCCCCACGGCCCCGTCCACACCCATCAGTAACAGCTGCAGCTTTGCCCTGTAAGAGCTATAAGGAGTCAAGCACGTTTTCAGCGCCCTGCCCCCCACCACTGTGGGGTCCCTGCTTCGGGGGGCATCGTAAGGGCGGTTTTGAACCTCTCCAACGGGACTGCATCTGCTTCGTGAGTAGGGTGGGCGACCTCCCGAGCTGGAGGGCAGGGAACGGGGCACACGGGGATTGAGAAAGAGAAGCGAGCTCACGTGGACCACAGGCCCGCTCAGACCCTCTGGGTCTCAAGGCCACGCCCCTCCCCACAGAACCGCACATGGAAACGGGGTGCGGTCCAACAGCCTGGGAGATGTCCCAAGGAATGCGTGGCGTCAGCGCTGGCTGGGCACCCGGATGTGCATGGGAGCGTCCAGCCCCACCTGCCCCCTGGCCTCGCTGTCCGGCCACACCCCACCTTGCAGGTGCCCCTCGGTGGTGGCGGTGGGGCTTTCCCGGGACAGCTGGCTCTGCCTTCCCTGGTTCCGGGGCCTGGCGGCTTTCAGTCAGCAGTGGGGTCGACTCCCGCCAATTCACTTCTTTTAGGGAACTGAGAAAAAGGTGGGGGAGGCACCATTTCATAATTAAAATCTTCCTGTGGTGGGAGGAGGCAACCAGGGCTCCCTCCGTCTGAGCCGCAGCCCCGACAGACCCGGTGCCACCTTCGGGTCCCTGAAAGCCTCCTCACCCTGGGGGGACGACCACCGTCCCCAGCTCTGGGGCAGGGCTGCGCCTGTCCAGGCTGAGGGCAAGGTTGGCCGGTGTGACTCGGGCCGTGGCGGGAATGCCTGCGCTCACCCCCCCTCGAAGCACGTGTGTCTGTGGGGGCCGAGGGTGGGGCGGGGAGGGTGACTGGACAGCAAACAGCAGTGTGGCCCCAGCCCTGGGGCTTCTGAGATTCTAGCACATTCCCATGAGCTGCTGTCCACTGGATGCCCCGTCTCCGTGGAGACCAGCGTTCCCACCTCCACTTCCTGTCCGCTGGCTCAGGCCCCCTGGGGAGCACGAGGAAACCATCCCTAAGAGCTCCTCAGCTGTGCAGAGAGAAGCTGGGGGGGGGGGCTCGCTGTTCAGCCCCCGACTCATGCCCCGCCACCCTTCCTCTCCCTGGGAGCCCAACGGGATCTCATGCCAGAGGCTCGGTCACGGTTCCCGAAGCCTTGGGCTCAGGCCCTTCCCATTCACGTGCTGCTGAATCACTTGAAAAAAATGCACCCCGATCCTGGGAGGATTTGCTGAGAACAGTGCGGCTTTGTGGAAGGAAGTGCTGCTCTGCACTTTCCCCGCCAAGACCCTGAGGAGCGGCCAAGCTCGGCCCTACAAAGCCGCAAGCCTGGAGCCCGCAGCGGGGGCAGCAGCTGGATGGCGCAGGGCGGGGGGCAGAGGGACCATCCGGCCACCCCGCTGCAATCCTCGCCTGCCCACCGGCTGGCAGAGGGGCATGGAGAGGCTGGCTGGGCCTGCCCCCACACTGCCTCTAACAGGCCGTGACCCCGGGGGAAGTCTGTGCCCCTCTCCGGGCTGCCCCACATGCAGGGGTGAGAGTGGGAGGGCCGGGCCCACGGCTCAGACTGGGCAGCCACCCTCCCCCTTGTGTAGGACTGAGACCTGCAGCCTTGTGGGCTGACCCCAAGCCATGGCCACTCAGGCAGAGACAGGGATGTAAAGGCTGGGATCCCAGGGTCCACGCTCCAGCTTCCAGCGCGGGGAGAACCTGGGAGGCTCGTGTGCCCGCCACTCCTCCTACACCCTAGAATTCAGCTGAGCAAGGAAGGCTGCCCCCCTACCCACCAGAGCTGGCAGTGTAGAGAGGCGTGGTCAACCCCGCACTCCCTCCCCAGCCTGCAGCCCGGCCGGGGCTGTTCCAGCAACTGTAGAGGCAGGCAACGCGTCCACATCAACCCCCCATCGTGCCACAGAGGGAGGACGCGGGGGCGGGAGGCCGTCCACATGTCGGGGCCGTCCTCTGCTCACCAGAAGAACCGCTGCAGGTCCGAGAGGGGGCCCTGTGCCCCAATTTTAAAAACCTTCATTTCCCCTTTATTTTACATCTCTGAGGGTCTAGGTATCATCATGTACCCCATAACCACTCACCTGGCTGGGTGGCGGAGGAGAAAGGCATGAGGACCCTTGGACCGGACAGTAAATGTTCTAGTAAATTCAGAATGGTGTGGAAACAGGGAAGCTGCCCCCGAATGTTTGAGCAGCAGCATGAAACCCATGGAAAGTTCTAGAAGATACTGTGTTCGGAGAGGGTGGACCCCCAGGGGAAGACGCAAGAAGTGGGCCAGGACGACAAAGGTGCACACAGTCATCGTGTCAGGAATCCTTGCTGCCACCTGGCCATGCCCCATGGGAACCTGCCAGGAGCCCCCACTCTTCCTGGTGGCATTGTCCCAGGGTCCCAGGGCCTCTAGCACCGTCGTCCAGGTGCGTCTGAGCAATCTGCAGGGAGCAAAGCAGCACCCGTGGCCCCCAGCCCTCTGCAGCCCCGGTGGGAAAGGGCAGGGTGTCTGCAGCTGGGGGACAGGGTAGGCGAGACCGTCGGGCACCGGTGACTCACCCTCTACCTCGTCTCCCTGTCCATCTCCTATGTCTACTTTTAGCTCAAGTGTGGCCGAGAAGGGGCACTTCCTCGCCTAGGACACTCAGGCCACAAATACTACCTTGGGAAGTAGAAACGAAAATAACCCCCCGGCAGGCAGGCTCCTCCACTCATCGGACCGCAGCCTCCAGGCGCTCAGGCTTCGGGTCCCATCACGGCCATGGCTTTAAACCTCGTGATCCCACGGCGCCCTCTGGGACCAAAGTGACTCTTTAGCAGCAGGCTGGAGCCCCAGGTGACCCCGTACCCTGCAACCACAGCCCAGCCTCCCCTCAGCTAATCCTCATCTGGCTTGGGAGTCTCAGACCCTCCTGGCCCCAGGGCTTCATGCTCACTCATGTTGGGCTCAGATCAGACGGTCAAGTTGGCTTTGCAGCCCCAGACCCGTGACATTCCAGCAGCAGAGGACAGAATGGAAACGGGCTGGGACCAAACATTTTCTCTACCTAACCTGGAAAAGCCAGATAAGACAACGGAGCTCAGGGAGATGCTTCCAATGAGATTAAAAACGAGAGATCGTAAAAGCTCCCTCACCCCGGCTACTGGGGATTTGAAAAGTACCCCCCAAAACTTATAGGGTGCCATCCCTGCCCCGTCTGAGTGGCCTGTGTGGGGGTTCCGTGAGCCTGATGCACTCCAGGGAAGCGCTTGGGTTTCTAACGGGCCTGGTCACCCCACATCTCCCTGTGCAGCCCGCAAACGGAGGGCCGAGCCCCAAGTCTGGCAGGCACGCAGCTGAGGAGGAACGGAACAGGGAAGGAGCACACAGGCAGAAGCTGTTTCTGAGAAACAGTCTAGGTCCTGGGTTTGGATGGCAGGCTCACGTCCTTCATCATGCTATCCAGGAAGTATCCACTAAGGGACAGAATGCCGTTCATGGACCAATGATAGAAATGCACCACGACCCAAGACAGACGATCTTCTTCTGTGGTCCTGGGGAGGGAGAGAGGGAGGGAGGCAGCCACGTCCTCCCTACGCCAGTCCAGGGGTCACCTAACTATGGCTTGAGGTCTGCACCCAGGTACCCCCCTCCCCATTTTTGTGAATAGAGTCTTACTGGGAACCTGGCCCTGCCCATCCACTTACGTGCTGTCTAGGGCTGCGTTCAAGGTGCTGTGGCAGGGGTGGGTCGTGGCCACAGAGACCGGTGGGCTGGCAAACCTAGAACGTTTATTATCTGGTTCTCTGCAGAAAAAGTTTATCCGTCCCTATTCCTGTCTCGAAGTATCTGCCACTGGCAGAAGAACCCCATCCCACCCAGGCAGGGTCCCCAGGGCTGCCGGGTCAGGGGTGCAGCGGGGGTGGGACATGACCAGCCAGCTAGGCGCCCCGCCCCTGCCTGCCCCAGGCAGAGGCAGCTGGCAGGCTGCATTGCTGCGGACCCCTCCCCTTTCTTCTCTGGGGCTCTGTCTTCTCTTTGTCCCCTTCCTCCTGCCTCTCCTCTGCCTCTCTCCCTGTCTCCCTTCCCAACATTAAAGTGACAAGAATATCGTAAGCCAAGTCCCATGAAATGAGGTTGGCTTTGGTGACTTGCAAGACGAAAGAGACGTTAGCGCCATCTCCCCATGCGTGTCCCAGCCAACTGCCAAGCAACAAATGATGTATCTTTTGAAACTCTGCCCGCTTGACCTTGGACGCCCCTGAAGTCCAGCGCTTATCTGCTGAAAACGTCTGGACTCCTTCCCTCACCTGCATCCCTGGCTGAGCTCCCGGCCTGCGCGAGCGGCCTCAGCCTCCGGACCCGCTCCGCGCCCCACCCAACAGGTTCCCAGGGTCGTGCCAGGGAGCCTTCCCGGATGGGACTTGGGTAGAAGGCCTGTGGGGGTGGGGGGCGGCGGGGACAGGCGGCCCGCCAGGAGGGGGCCCACGGGGTCTGAGCGGGGAGGGGGACGCACACACAGACTCTCTGGGCGCGGGTACCATTTCCGGCATCATGCCCGTTATCAGCGATGTATTTTTATCATGGGTGGGACGCTCGCTCGCTCTTATCATATCCTCTGAAACTCATGCAAGCGTTTCCTGGCTTCCGCGAGAAACTGCTTGTGCAATTTGTTTTGCTCTTCAATTTGCTGCTGAAGGTCATGGATCATCTGACTGTGCCTGTCATCGTCGATGACGAAGCCAGAGGCCCAGGGGGAAGTGGTGTCGCAGGCACACGCCCCTTCCTCCTCGGGGTCTAGGGAGGAGTAAGACGTCAGGTGGGCCGGGCCTGCCCTTCTCTGTTCTCTCTGCCCTTCCAGCCCGGCCTGGGAGCGGGCTTCCCGGCTCAGCCCCAGGGGCCCCGTCCCGGGCACCGGCTCCCGTGGCTCATCTGGTCTCCGCCGCAAGGCCACGAGGCTGGTTCCGTCTGCCTGTTCTTGTAGGCACCGGCGCCGGGGGCCCTCCGCCAGCGGGTCGGGTCTGGCCAGTGCCTCCCTGGAGCCCAGGCCACCCAGGAGCCGGTTCTCTGCGCCGATAAACACCCCTGCCTTGGGAGACAACGGTTCACTCATGGTCTTAGACGGGAACGTCGCCGGCCTGAGATATTTCTGGTTCTTGAGGTTGCTCAAGAACTCCTCCAAGCTGGTTCGGGACTCGGTCTGGTGGGCCTTTGCTTGCGCTGGCCCCGTGGGCCCCGCGCCGGGCTCCACGTCCGCTTCCGGGCCCACCGCTGGCTTGTCGCGCTGGGACTCACCCCTCGGTTCTCGCACGTCGCGGGGGCTGAGCTCGTCCCTGGTGCTCTGATCCGCCGCGGGCCCCAGGGCAAGGTGCAAGGTCAAGTGCTTCTTCAGCTCCCTGTTTGTGTTGAACAGCTCCTGGAAGGCAAACTCCAGCTCCCTCTGCCACCTGCTCTTGTCCCCGCACCTGCACAGAGACACCTGGGGCGCAGCACCCCCTCTGTGGGTCCAGCCGATGGACCCCGGCTGTTCTGGGTTCTCTGTGTTTCCCTCGGGGCTCTGATCCAGGGAGCTATTTGTCGGGCCCTGACCAGGAGGAGTTGCCCCCTTTCCCGGCCGCCACCTCCTGTCCCGGGCTCCTTCTTTCTCCCTTCTCTGCAGATGCCCGAATGCCCCCGGGACAGCCAAAAACTCTTCTCTGTCCACCCCTCTGCTCCTCCAGGGGTCAGCGGGACGGTGGCCACCGCGGGCCTTCATCAAAGGCGGTCGCTTGCTCTTATTCTGCTCGCGGGGGCAGAGGGGGCGACGGGTGAGGCCTGCGGCTCTGGGAGCCCCCAGCTTCTCGGGGCCCGCGGCTTTCCTCTGGGACTGGGTAAGCTGGGTCTGCCGTCCAGCCAGCCCTTCTTTGCGATTCTTCTCTTCTTGGACGGCTGCTCTGTGCTTTTCCCGGGCCCTGGGCGGCCGGGCTGCTCCTCGCTGGGCCGGCCCCTCCGAGTCAGGCCGGTGCTCCCTGGCCTGTCCTCCCCCAGCACCTAACCGATGGGCTAAGTACAGGTGCTCCAGGCCCCGGACGTGCTGGGGCTGGCTGGGGGCCTCCAACTCCTTGGCCAGGCGCGGGGGCTGCGGGCTCTTCTGCTGCAGGAGGTCTTGTCTCTGCAGGGCCAGGGGTCCCTTCTCACGGACCTGTAGCAACCTGTGCTTCTGCCGTAAGCGCGGGGCCTGCTGCTCGGGGCTGGGACTCAGATGAGCGGCTCTGTCTGCATTTCTTTTCATGTCGGTGACCTGTGCGGACACGGCTTCAGAGCGACGGTGGCAGGAACCAAGAGCGGGAGTCAAGGCGCGAGGGGCCGGGGAGCCACAGTTGCCACGGCCGGCCCACGCGAAGCCCGCACGACCACAGCACACTCTGCTGCCCGGAGCGTTCTGAGAACAGCGAGCCCCTGGGGACAAGGCACACGCAGCTCTGAATGCAGGACGAGAGCTAAAACGTGTCCCTCCCGGTCACTTAGGCCAAGGCCCACCCGCAAGGGCATGGGCTCGGGTCCCCGTCTGTCTGGCACACCTTTAACGGGACCCTGGGGGGCAGCTGTTTTCAGTGGGGTGCGGTTTCGATCTCCAGGGGACATCGGCCACATCTGGGGACATTTTTCCTTGTCAGAACTGGGGGGAGGAGATGTACCCGGCGTATGCGGGCCAGGGACGCTGCTCAACATCCTGCGCTGTCCGGGACGGTCCCCACAGTGGACAGCGGCTCAGCCCCCCTTGTCAGCAGTGCCAAGGCTTAGACCCCCACCTGATCTCCCACCTTAGGAGGGGTGTTGGGACGCTGGTGGGGGTAGAGGGTGCGAGTGGGCTCTGCGGGGGGGGGGGGGGCTGCTCACACAGGGAGGGAGGAAAAGGTGGAGGAGGAGCCTCTAGGTTAGGGTGTGAGTGTGCGCACGTGTGTGCGTGTGCGGATTAGTGTGTGTACGTGTGTGTGCGCACAGGTGCGGGTGTGCGCACATGTGAGGGCTGTGGGGGGTGTCCGTGTGTGTGTGCACGTGTGCGTGCACGTGTGTGTGTGTGTTCGCGTGGTACTAGAATCCGCCCATCAGGGGGGCTTAAGCTTCTTTTCTCAGAATCCAGAGCTCTTCTCCTGTGGGGTTATCGGAGGGGGACACTTTGGCATCAGGAAGGGACCCGTGGTCCGTAGGCCTTCCTAGACCAGGAGGGGCATTTACACCAACAAAGTGTGGACTCACACCTGTGGACTCACACCTGTGGCCACCTGCTGATGTCAAGACCAGCCAGACGGGATGGGCTAAAGGAGCCCCTTCCTGGGCAGGGGCCGGCCATGCCGAGGGCCCCTCCACCACCCCTCCCTGCTTCCACGTTAGTCTGTGTGCAGCCGGGCTGAGCCAGGCTGGCCCAGAGGCATGGCAGGAGTCGGAAGACGACCCCGCATCCATGGAACACAGAACAGTTACAGCTATCTGCTCATCTTCTATGCGATAACCCCGTGAGGCAAGGAGCCACCAGCACCCCTGGTTCACAGGTGGGGAAACTGAGGCAGGGCCCGATTAAGAAACTTGACCGGATCACACAGCTGGCGAGTGGCAGAGACGGGTCTGTGCCACTCTCGTGCACCCCGGTGCCTTCGACCAACCGAGGCCGCTCACACGGCCACCGGCTTTCGGTAAATCTGATCCGGTTAGACCCTCAGAACAGCGGTCACTCCACGCAGCTACTCTGCCAACCACTGTGATGAGCCGGGGGGTGGGGAGCAGGGGTGCGGGCCGTTGAGTGCCTGGGATTTGGCAGAGGAGCCCCCGGAACTCGACGGGGGAAGGAAGAGTTTGGGTGTTTTCGAGACAGATCGTAGCCCCGTACAAAACCACACCACATATGAAAACGAACTCAAAACGGAGCACGGACCTTAACGCAAGGTCTAAAGCTATAGCTTCAGCGCGAGACACACGTCTTCACGACCTTGGGTCAGGCAAGGATTCCTCGGATACGACCCCCAACGCACAACGAACAGACGAAACCAAGAGGATGGCGGGATCGAAACTAAACACGTTTGCAGGCCGAGGGACATCATTCGTAAGAGAGAACAAAAGGCACAGGCTGGCAGGAAGGACCCGAGAATCACACGCGCAACAGAAGGCTTGAATCCAGACTCTGAAAACCACTCGAGATGCAGTAAGACGATCCGATCTTTAAATGGGCCAAAAAAAGGCAAAACAGACACTTGATTAAAGAGAAGGCACACGGCTCATAAAGCGTGAGGCTCCAGCATCGCCCGTCAGCGGGAGGGGGGAGCACGCGGAAGCGACGGGGGACCATTCGCGCCCACCGGGACGGCGATGACGAGACAGACGGACCCTAACAAGTGCTGGTGAGGACTTCGAGCCGCCGGCTTCCTCCCACGCCACTGGCGGAATGCAAAACGGTGCAGCCGTTTTGGAAAACAGTTTGGGCGATTCTGAAAAGGTAAACGCAGATTTGCCACGTGTCCCAGCAACCGCACGCCAGAGGGTGCGCCCCAGAGAAAGGCAAGTGCGGGCCCAGACCGAAGCCGCGGGAGCACAGGGGGACTAGCCGACCTTCCCGGCTCATGGGGAAGATGGGAGTTTGGGTCCGAGTCGCAAATGTGCCTGGGCTCTTTCCGCCCTGCGAACGGCCACCGTGGGGTCCGGACAGGAGGGGAGAGCAGGGACTGTCCCCTTGGCCACTCTGGAAGACCCCTGGAGCAAGAAGGGAAAGCCCACCCCCGGGTCCAGTGGTGCCCTGGCTCACCTTCTGTTAACCGGTGATGGTTAGTAACACCCGGACATGCCTCTCCCGCTCAGTCACCCTGACCCAGGCCCCCGGAGAGGGCCCCCCCAACCAATACCACGGAGTTGGCTTTCCGCGAGACGGGCGAACGGATGGAAACTGAAAATGGCTGACAGACTTCTTGAGGACAAAGTGCGGAAATTACGGTCAGCTCCCAGTTCAGAAGCGAAAACCCCGCGACGCCCAGCAGACGCCAGCTCGCCCTCCGCCCACGCTCCCAGCTCCTCCAAGCTGCCACCTTCCTGCCCGGCCCCGCGGGCGAACGTGAGACCGGAGTGTTCTGAGCGTCCTGGGGTTCTCCCTCCGGTCTTGCACTCCTGCTCCCCCAGAGCTGGACGGCTGCCTGCCCCAGGCCGGCTGCCTTCAACCCCTTAGGGAAACCGCAGCCCCCGTCCCGACACAAGCCCCACTCAGAGCAGCAGACGGACGGCGAGGTGGACACCGTCTGGCCTCCTGTGCCAAGCAGACACTGGGCCCATTCTCTCACACCCCGTGGCCCCGGTGCAGTGGCCACCCCCAGCCAGTCACGCCAATCGCCCTCCAGTAGAGACGGGCCCCTGCCAGGCCTCTGCGGAGACCTGCTCGTGGGCGGCCGGCCGGTGCCAGGCCCAGAGCAGACTCCAGGGCCCCTCACGCCCATGAGCAGCAACGCCGACAGTGCCACAGTCAGAGGCCTGGGGGGACACAGACCCGGGGCTCCGACGTCAGACAGGACAGATTCCACCACAGGGTCTCCAGTCCCGTGGCTTCCTCCCGCATACGAGAGGCACAAGGCGGCCCGCACAGGGCTATGGAGGGGTGACACGGGCAAAGCCATGCATGTGCCCAGGACCCACCCACTGCCCGTCCTCATGATGGCCTCAGAGCCTGCAGGGGGCCCGGCCTGCGCTCAGTGGACGGTCACGTGGCTGACGCATGGCAGCTGGCTGGGACAGACCCCGCAGCCCTCCAAGTGCCGGCATCTGTTGCGATGACGCTGTAGGTGGTAGTGGGGCCCCTGGAACGACGCCTGTGGTCATCAGAATGACAGAACGTGGACATCGCACCCCTCAGGGAACGTGGGGCATCCATCTACCTCGCACACCTTCTTTGCGGCTGGAACCCACAACATGATCTGAGGGCTCACCTGGGCCCACGGGACTGCACGCGATTTCACAGACATTTAACCAAATGAGGTCACGTGTGTGAAGAAAACGGTCAAACGGAGTTTGATGTGTGGACAGGACACTGACCGCCATGTAAACCTCATGGACGGCAGACCTCTGTGGCACAGGCCGTCGCTCTTGCCTGGTCTCACCACAACAGGGCAGCTCCAGCCCTATCCCCACTTTCCGATGGGGAAACAGACTCAGAGAGGTTAAGTAACTTGCCTAAGGCCACACAGCTCAAAGCAGGGCAGCAAGGGTTCAAGCCTGAGCAGGCTGAGCCCCGATCTGAGTCACCTGCCCTGCGGCGGAGAAAGCTCAGTGCTAGGAGCCAGAACTCTGTGCTGGGGTGAACCTACCACCTGACCGCCCACCATCGCGAGAGGCCTCGGTGCGACAGGCCGGGCCGTAGTGTTTCCCGCGTGTTTTTACCGCAGTTCATCGAACGCCTCACCCTCCCCTTTCCCATTCAGGTATTTTCCTTAAACACGGAGAGGCCAGATCCGTCCCCGGGCCTCCCGAATCTTGTTCAGAGCTGGATTTTGATCCGACAGGTCTGTGGTGAGGCTGACATTCTGACTTGTGAGGTGCTCCCCGGGGATGCAATCCTCAGGTCCGCGGACCACATTCTGAATAAGGCGGCCCTAGCAAACGGCTCTACCTGGTACCCGTGTCTGTAGCGGCCTCCTCCCAGCCGCCTACCCCACCTGCAGCCCTCCTGCAAGACTCCTGACCAGCCTCTCTGCCTCCCCACCTGCCCTGAGCCCTACCCCAACACCTCTACACTCGGCCGTAGCCACCGCCCTAACTCAGCACATGGCATCTTCACCCACACCAGCAAGTGTCCCAGCACCGTCCACAGACCACCAGCAGCACGGTCCACTGAGCCGCCAGTTAAAATGCAGATTCCCGGCCAGTTAAAATGCAGATTCCCAGGCTCTGTGTCTGCGGGGAGGGGCCCAGACCCCGGTCAGTTCACCATCTCCCTGGCAATTCCTAACAAGGTCAATGATCCTGGGGCTGCGGGCCTGAGGACGGGCTGCAGCTTAGGACCCAGCTCCCCTCCCCAGCTGGGCTCCTTGATCCCTCTCCCCCCGCAACCCAGGTCCAGGGCCAGAATGCTGCCCGTGTGGGTTTCTCTTCCTCACCCTACACACGTTTCCCCATGCCTGGTCCAGTCCCTCCTTCCTCCAAGGACGTCTCCCGGCCTCTGTAGCAATGAGAGAAATGCTCCTGCCTTTATCCAAAGGCCTACAGGCTCGGCGCCTAGGTGACACGTTTTAGCACTTCTTCTTTGAAACATATAAAAATAGACACAGAAAGGCCCCCATTAGCTGGCATGGCCAGAGAACATTTCCCTAGAATGAAAGCTTACTCTTTCATGTGCCAAGTTAATCATTTCTGTCTTCTGAGAGGCCACAGAACAGACCAGTTCGACCTTTTCCGGCAGGCTGCAGATAAGCTTTTGGACTAAAACATAAGGAATCCCTTTAGGGCTTTTAAAATGCACAGGACCAAAAAAACAAAGAAAAGAAAGAAAAAAAATACATATGTAGAACACAGTGCCTCTACACGAAATGACCCCAGCATATAATCTGGGCTCTACAGGTCGACTCTTCATAGCTTCCTCTGTCCTCGTCTCTGGCGGTGAGGCACAGACAGACGGACAGCACCCTAGCCTCCTTTCCCCCAACAGCCGGGCACGCATGCAGGGAGCTTGCTAAAACCGCGTCTGGAGCATCAGCAGAGTCAGCGGCGCGGGGCACGGACAGGCTCTTCCGCGAGTCAAGTACGCGGGTGTATAACTCCAAACCTACCAAGTCTAGCGGGGACGGCCAGCCCCCAAGGACCCGCGGGGACACACAGAACCAGCTGTGGTGTTGGAAGGCGCTCCTCAAGCTCAAAAGATTTTTTTAAGATTTTACTTATTTAGAGGGAGCAAGAGAGCAGGGGAGGGGCAGAGGGAGAGAGAGAGAGAATCCCAAGCAGACTCCACGCTGAGTGTGGAGCCTGACAAGGGGCTCGATCTCACGACCCTGAGATCCTGATCTGAGCTGAAATCAAGAGTCAGATGCTTCAGGGAGCAGAAACTGGCCAGGGGCCCCTCTGGCTCAGAAGATTTTTTTTTTTTTAAGATTTTATTTATTTATTTGATAAAGAGAAAGAGCACAAGTAGGCAGAGCGGCAGGCAGAGGGAGAGATTGAAGCAGGCTCCCCGCTGAGCAGAGCCTGATGCAGGGATGGGGCTCGATCCCAGGCCCTTGGGATCATGACCTGAGCTGAAGGCAGACACTTAACTGACTGAGCCACCCAGGCGCCCCTGCCCAGAGGATTGTTAACGGGCTTGAATGCCTGGTCCAACATAACGAGGAACCAAGTACTAGGAAGATATTTATAACTCACACATCGGCCCCCAAATCTGACTGCACAAGTGTAGAGCGGGGACAGGTCAGCAGAGATGCATGGCCAACAGAGGCGGTGTGATCTTTCCCTGTGAGGCTAGAGGGGCCTAGAACAAGCGGGGCAATGGTCCAGCCCAGTGATGCCCGGCTCGGATCCTAGTTGGGCATTCCGGGCCCTGGCGAGCCGAGCTGGAGGGCACATGGCAGATGCCGGCCGACACAGGAGAAGCCCGTTCTGCTCCCCTACCACAGGTTGTCCTGATCAAGCAGGGAGGCCCGTGAGGCTCTGCAAACAGCCCGCGGCTTACAGGAAGGCTCCGTGAACGTCTGAGCACCACAAAGCTGGAAAGACGGGGGATGCAGCGCCCACAGGCACGCAGCCGACAGACGTGGGTCTGAATAGCCATAAAGAGGTGTTGAGAGCTCACAACGTCTACTTTGCCAACGTCGGGGGACAGTTTCATGATCGAAGTGTACTACTGAAATGCTCAGGAATTCACCTAAACAAGAAACAGACAGGGACAAGTGCGCAACTTCACTAAATAAAGACAAAATCTGAACAACAGAGGGACTGGACTTCCCAGAAAGAATTCAGAACAACTAGAGAGTCTTCAGTGAGGGGGGAAGAGGCCGTAGCCTGAGGTCAGGAGGAGAGTGAAAAACCCGTCCGAGGAAAAGTCCTAAGGAACCAAGCGTGTTTGCAGGGGAGCTCGCAGGTGACAGGAAAGTCTAGAGCAGCACAGTGTGTTGCTGCAGAGTATTAACTGTGTGATCCGGTGCAAGCTTCCTAACTCCAGGTGCCTCAGTTTGCTCCTCTGTGAAATGGCGGTAATAAGGGCACCGATCGCCATTAGGAACACCCAAACGCTCAGTATGCTGTTCGGGGAAGAGGATGGTACTTACTGTGCACGTCTCCAGATGACAGAGCTAGACCGAGAACACATTATAGGGAGGTAGAAACCGGCCAGGTGGAAAGAAGCACTTCCTACAGGATTGTCTTGAAATCATTGGGCTGACTTGGTAGGTAGTGAGACACCCATCACTGAAGGCATCCAAGCCAAGCCCGGATAAAACAAACGGCAGAAACATTTTTAATTCCCATTTCTCTGAGTTCCAGCCTCTAAAAATACACTCGCTGACACAGTCTGTGTCACCCAGAGCCTCGAGGTTTGCCCACTTCCTGACTCTCAGCCAAGACCCAGAGTAGCAGTTCCTAAAGCCAGCTGGGTTTTGGACCGCCTGTATCAAAATCCCTGAGGGCACGGGGGGAGTCACAGTAGGCAGGAATCCGGCCCAGGCCCCACAGCAGATTTTGGCACCGGAATCCTGCAGTGGGGGCTTTAGATCTGTACGTTTAACTGTCAATCACCCTGACGTACAGCCTGCCTGGGACAGTTCTAGAAGGCCAAGATGGCCGGGCGGCTGGGCCCTGAGGGAGCAGCTCAGGCTCACCACGTCTCCGTTATTGCCTCGGCCAGTTTCGGACTCAGAACAGGGCCAGACTCACGGCGGATCTGGCCGGTGGCTCACTCGATGTCCCTTGACAAGGCCAGTCATGGGGTTCCCCTCCCACCTCCGACTCCAGGGACACAGTGCAGGTCAGGGGTCGCCATGACCAACAGCTGTTCCTGCTGCACGATAACCTCTCCCCACTCCCCCAAACCACCATGTTCCTCCCCAACCCCGTCCTGCCCCCCATCCCCCCACAACTCTACAGGGAGAGTCCCACAGCACAGGACTTTCAAATTAGCCTTCTGGGCATGCGGCCTGGCCACCCCGACCAGTCCACTTCCCAAGGCCCCAAACACGGGGCACACACAAGACCCACCCCACCACAGATGAGGGGCGGGCACCGCGGGACTTCGGACGGCCTGCGCTGGGGTCTCCGGGGCCCACTGACCAAAGCAGGCTGGAATCGCAGCTCCCCACCTCCACCAGCGGCCCGGCGTCTGCCCCAGCTGGTGAACTGTGGCAGCCTGCTGCCACGGGAACGACAGAGCTGCTGGCCTGTGACATCAGAGCAGGGGTGAAGTCAGGGATAGCGACAAGCCGGCCGGAGGGCAAGTGCCTGGCAGGACACCTGCTGTGGGTCTAGCAAACACAAAGATTTGGCTCCAAACAGCTGGGGTGACGAGTAGGGGGACGGCCCGGATGCAGGGGCATCACGAAGGTCTGGCACGTGTGCCCTTTCGGTGTTTAAGGAGGGGCTCTGGGCGAGAAGATCCTTTCCTCCCCAGCCTGGGAGCACGTGCCAGTGCTCCCTGCGGGCCTTCTCCCAGCTGTCCCAGGATCCCCGTGCGATGCCTGCCGCCCCTCCCCCTGCAGGGGGGGCATCTGCTTCCCCTTGGGTGCGGGACACCTGCTGCTCCAGGGGTCACTGCTGTGCAGGACTTGCCAGGGGCCGGGGAAGAAGGGCTCCCAGCCCAGGCCCCCTTGGGCCACCCACGCCCCCAAAGCACGAAATCGGACATATCTGACCTCGTTTCTAGGGCTGGGGCACCCTCCATGAATCTCACCAATTCAGTCTGGGGAACAGGACTCTGGCCCTAAGAAGTCAAAGCAAGGGATCTCCGGGTTTGGTTTCTCGAGAGGAGACAGTTATTAACGGGAACTTGGCTGAAGTGTGGGAGTCTCGGGGACAAAAGCCTTTGTCTGGGGCTGAAGGGCCCTGGGAAGCCTTCTTCCCGCAGGGAATGCTCAACCGCAGCCCACCCCCGCCACCCACTTTCGTTGGGGTCCCTCTTCTGAGTCTGTAGATGGAGACTTTCCCCCACAGCAAGCACCGTCAAGCCCTTGGGCTCTGCATGTGGCTGTATACCCACTCCCTTAAGGGACAAGATCGGGGCGGGGTGGAGTGGTAGACAGACATGGCATCCACACGTTCCAGCTCGGAGGGCCTCTGCCGGCCTTCCAGAACGCTCCAGCATGGCCACCACGGCCATCCTCTCCATGCTGCTTCCGGAGTGAGGACATCGCCCACCCACCCACCTAACACTCCCTCAGCTCCCATCCCTCTCCCCCCACCCTGGACGGCGCTCCACAACTAGACCCTCACTTGGGTGAGCTGTAACTTTCCCAGTGACACGTATCACTCACGCTCACCGTGGGAACCTGAGAAAACACACGCTCGGGAGAGGACATCTGACTCCCCCTCCCCCATCCGAACGCGTTCCGGTAAAAAAACCCGAACACCATTTGGTCCCGAGGAGCGTCCAAAGCTGTGATTGATTTAACCGCCCCCCCTGCTGCCGTGCATGTAGGTGTTTCCAACGTTTTCCGAAGACAAACAGGACGGAGATGAATATCCTCTTGCCTAAATGCTAGCATGTGTCCTCAATGACTGCCTGGATACAGAGCCGCCTGATCGGAGGGGGACTTTGCTGAAAGCCCTCCAGCCCTCTCCAGCGCTCAGGCTGAGACAGCACACCCCTCTCCTCAAGCCCTTCCAAGGACAAGCCCCGGAGCCAGATGAACCAAGCAATGGGAAGTCCAGCGCTGTGACATCCAATCCCGCTTCCAGACACTCGTGCCAGGACCGGGCTCCTTCGACTCCTGGCAGGAGCCCTCCGCTGCATGACCTTGTGCGAGTCATCCAACCACTCCCCATCCACACGGGAGGGGACACAGGCCTCACCTGCCTTAACGAGGCCTGCAAGGCAGGGGAGAGACGGCGAGGGCTTCTGCACTGGGGAGGCGGAGACAGGCGAGGGCTTGTTCTGAGAGACGTCCGATGGGGAGGACGTGCCCCCGCTTTCAGTCCCCGCCTCCCAGAACGGCGTGCGCAGGAGAAGACCACCTCAGATCTGTCCCTTCGTTCTCCGTCCTGGAGCCACTGGGCTGAAGGGACAGGATGTGGTGATGGAGAACCCAGGACGGGGGACACACACCCCAGCGCTACGGCCGCTCCCTCCCGAAATGCCAGGCTGGTCCTTCTCTCCCAGACATCGAGGGATGGAAGGTTCAATGCTAGACGAGAGGCCCCGGAAGAGAACTGTGTGCACACGTCAACCAACAACCCTTTGCCCAAAAAGCAGGGTGCCTTGTGTGGGCCCCCCTCAGCCCCCACTATCACAGAGTCAAATCACCCTCTTGAAATGGGTTCTGTCCTCTGAACAGTACGGTCCCCCATGGACCTGAAGCCCACAGGTGGCCGGCGTCCTCTCCCCCCGACTCGTGATGGAAAGAACGCCGTCTCCTGAAAGTTCTGGTGACCAGCTAGGGTTCCAGCAGGGACGCCCAGTAGGCTTGTGACCACGGGCAAAGGCTCAGGTAATCTCCCCTGGTGTTGGAGCCGCTGCTGGTGAGGTCACCGAGAGCGCAGACCTCGCCGGGTATGTGCGAGCACGCGGGACACGCAGCCCAATGGGCTCGTCGCTCCACGTCTCTGCCTCCAACACATTCCTGGCTCTCTTCAGCCTCCTGCCCTTGTTTTCCACCCTCTCGCACGTCATGGGACCTAGGAGAGGACATGGTAGCCCGCGGAGGGTCAGCCGGAGTGAACAGGCAGAGGGATGCGGCAGAGGCGGGGCCACAGACCCCCAAGGATATCATTTCTTTCTGGGGGGCCATGAGCCTGTGTGGTCGTGAGGAAGTCCATGGCCCTCCTCCAACCCTGTGCTCTGAGCTCCTCACCGGCCAGGGGCAAGGAGGTGACACGATCAATGGGGACATGACAGGCAGGCTGGGCTCGTGCTGAGAGCTGGCCAGGAATTGGGGCGGGAGGCGTTACATTCCCGTGCCACCTGCGGCTTTCCTCTTACAGAGCTGCGGCGCAGGGTGCCAAGCATCCCAGGCTGACGGCAGTGGGCCCTCCCCGGTGTCTGCACTAGGCTCACCCTGAAGAGACTTCCCAGCCTCTGCTGGGCCAGGATCCCGAGGACTTTCATCCTGGAACAAGGAAAGGAGCCTCGGACACGGAGTTGGGGTTCAGAACCGGTTCTGGCTGGCTCTTCTCCCAAAGCTTTGCAGTTTGTCTTTTTCCTCTAAAATGCCAGTCCATTTTCTCATTCTGCCGTCGGTAAAGCGGCGGCCAGGGGTCTGTACCCGGTGCCCTCGAGTACAAGTGGGGGCTATCAGCAGAGCCTGCGGCAGGACCCCGTGCCTCGCCGGGCCTGTGATGGTGCCCCCAGCCCAGGCCTCCGGACAACAGATCAGAAAGGGACCGATAAAGCCTCAGCCTCAGCCAGGCCCCGTGAATGAGCTCAAGACTCCAGCTTGTGCACCTTGAACAGGTGTGTAGGACGCAAGTGACACCCCCGGGAAGCCAACACAGAGCGGCCAGTCTCCGAGTTCCAGGAAGGACCACGGGCTTCTCACAGAGCAACAAACCCTCCACGCGACCGCTTCTCGGGGGACCAGAGGGAGCGTCAGGTGGCCCTGGGGTGCCGTGTGCGCCCCCCAGGCTCAGTGCCCTCACCCAATCACAGGGGGGCCTCCCTGCCGCCTGCCCCCTCCTGAGGAAACCCTCACCTCCCTGCCCCTCTCATCCATCCCTGATGCCTTTCGGCTTTGAAGAAATTACCCACCCAAGACACGTTAATCAAACACAATTTAGAAAATGCAGATAAACTAAAGGAAATAGAACCCGCCCTGGACCTCACCCCCGCCTAGAATTCTGACACCCTTCCAGACTTTTCCGTGAGCATTTAAATGTGTACATGCTTCTTCATGACGTAAAGATACACAGAAAAGTAATAAACCCGCATAAAGAAAAGCCAGGGAATTGCCACCAAAAACCAGGCCAGGGGTGACCCGAAGGAAAAGGGAAGTTTGGGGCAGGAGGGATCACCAGAGGGTTTGGGGCGGGGAGGGGCAGCAATGTTCTGTTTCCTGACCCGGATGCTCACTTGGAAACTTGAGAAATGGAGAGCGCTTGGGTGTGCGTTTCAACAAAACGTGTGTGTGTCGGCCCCAGACTCTGCCCCAGCCGGAAAGCGCATGTTCCAAACGTGAGCTGGGCTCGTCAAATTAATACCCTCCAAACGTCCTTCAAGGTCAGAAACGCAGATCCATAAGGACCCCTGCCATCAGGATACAGCTTTATTTCTTTGGCGCATCTGCAGTCTACAGGCTAACCTCTGAGCAAGGGGTTCCTCTCCCCCCACCCCCACCGTCCCCCACCACCTGGAGCAGCCAGCCCCACCCCGCCAAGCCCAGGAGGCTCAGGATCACCAAGGTCAGCCTCCTCTATGAACAACACAACCCCCGGCCCTCGTCTCAGCTGCTTGCTAGCTGCAGGACTTCCTCCGCCGTGCCTCAGTTTGATCTTCTATAAAATGGGCATAACGACTGAAGCTGCCGGGCTGACATCAGGAACGTTGGGAATCCAACTAACGCTGGGAACCTTAGCATTTCTTAAGGACAATGTTAACAGGCCCCCATCACCCTCCCTTCACAAAACGAGGATGCTTTTCCTCCCAGCTCCCTGGCTGCCTCCTGGTGGTACCAAAACCCGGCCCGTGTCTCCCTGAGCTCCCCAACCTGAGTGGTCAATCGGCATGGCCTGCCCTCCAGGTCGGTGAGGATGGCGAGCACAGTGCAGGGTCTTGCGCACAGAGACGGCTCACGTCCCCACCCTCCCCACCCCCCCCACACACACCAAAGCCCCCCGGGGGCACCGTCCTGAGCATCTGACTCCACTGGTTCTTGTGATCTCCGCCCGCACCCCTTGGAGGCGGGCAAATTACCGTCTGTTTGGAGCTGGAGAGAGGAGGCAGAGGGCACTCGCCTGGACCTCTCCCCTGGACGCCGCTGGGGGGCGCCACAGCGGCCTCCCTCATGGCCTTGCTCGAAAAGGCCAGTCTCCTCGCTTCCTGCTGACCCTTCTTCCCCACCACGTTCCACTTCCCCTTCCCTCCGGGTCCCTGCACACATTTTCCACTGTCTGCTGAGCCACAGCCCGAGCCTTTCTCACGCAGACCCCAGGGTCACTGTACCCCAGGGTCACCGTGCCCCAGCAGAAATAAGCAGGGAATGGAGCCTCAGGCACTGAGGCCAAACCCCAGAGGCAAGCCCACCACGGGCCCTTCACCCCCACGCCCCTCCCCAGCTGCCAGATCTGCCTTATGTCTCGAGTCCTTCCCCCAGTGCACGCACCGGCTCCCAGAGGACCACAAGCCCCTTAAAATCACTCTCCTGTCCGCAGCTTCACGCCCACTGCCCCACGTCCACACCTACCAGCCCTCCCATGGAGCCTCCCTGCCACCCCACCCCCCACCCCCCCACCCCCACCCCGGGTGGCTTTGGGCGGATTCTATCTACCCCCATTCGGGTTCCTTCCTTCCAGAGACCCCACCTGTTGGCTTTTTAGACTGAACAGCTGTCCAGCCTGCCTCGCCAGGGCCCCGGGAAGCCTGACCCAGGTATTCTGACTCAGCGGACCAGGGGGCAGTACAGTTTCGTCAGCTACAAAGTGGGATTCCTCTGAGTCTCTGCGCATTCTCCCCCTGGAGTCACAGACCAGCTCAATGATGGAGGCACGGAAAGATCCCAGCCTTCCAGCCAGTTCGGGCCCCAAAGGCCCAGAGGAGTGGCTCCCCGGAGCTCCCAGCTCCAAATGGGGGAGCCAGCTTCATCCCACTTGCCCTCTGAGACACTGACCCTGACCATCCCTTAGTCTGGAAGATTTCGTCCACCACGGCCCTCAGCCACCTCTCCTCCCAAATTCTGGGGCATCTCGTCGACCCTCTTACCCCTGGTCCTTACTCTCCACACGTGCTCAGACCCTCCAGCACCAAGACAGAAACCTAGCCCAGCAGCTTCAACACTTACTTGCCCATTTAAAATTTTGTACATGGGGCACCTGGGTGGCTCAGTGGGTTAAGCCTCTGCCTTCGGCTCAGGTCATGATCTCAGGGTCCTGGGATCGAGCCCCGCATCGGGCTCTCTGCTCAGCAGGGAGCCTGCTTCCTCCTCTCTCCCTGCCTGCCTCTCTGCCTACTTGTGATCTCTGTCTGTCAAATAAATAAATAAAAATCTAAAAAAAAGAAAAAATTTTGTACAAGTGCAGGTATCGATGTCTATGCTAAAAACCTAGAACATTCTTTTCTCGAACCTAAAGTGTCCGGGGTAGCCTGCGTTGGAGACAAACCTTGGCGGGCAACAGAATCACCTGGACAGTCTTAGAAACACCAGTGCCCATGACCTGGACCCTGAGGCTGGAACTCGGGATGCCAATTCAGACACCTGCCTTTTGGCCAACTCCCCGGGCCACGCCTGCCGTCATCCGCAGGTGCACACCCTTGATGGCTCACCTTGGGGCCTTAGGTGGGGACAAAGACTGCATGTGATAAGTCAGAGTGGTGTCCTTTGGCCCCTCGCCCTCCTCTCTGGCCTCACCTGTGCCCAGAACACTCTCTGGCCTTGGCTGGACAGATGGTCCCTTTGCTGGGCACATCCCCACGTGGCTACCACTGACAAGGCACTTAACTGTGCCCGGGTGTGTGTTCCTCGATCTCTCCTCAGAGTGAGGGTTCACACTCTCCAACCCTGATGTCCCAGCTCTGCTCTTCTCCTCCCAGGAAGACCACCGTAGCTACAGGTCCAGCTGCCCTGGATCCCTTGTGCGTGTGTGCCGAAGGGACAGGGAGCATCCGAAGCAGGGGAGAAGCGCCGCCCAGTACACTCTCCTCCCTTCTCCTGTCTCCTGCAGGCGTTTTCTTTCTCCTGCTGTGTTTTCCATTCTTCCAGGCTCTTCCAAACACATCTCTTAGCCATTATGGACTCTAAGGGGTTCGCCCACACCTACAGCCCCTCGGGTGTCTGATCAGTGGCTCTGCACCTAGACGAGGGTGGCTGCATGTCCCTCCTGACCCCATAAGCCTGGGGGCTGTCCACATCCTCGTTCTCAACAGGCTCAAATACTGCTGACCGATTTGGACCACGCAGCCTGCGCGGGTATCTGCCTGGCGACTGCCTAGGGCAGCAGGGAGGACGGGCAGGTAGCCACGCTCATCAGTAGCTCCTGGAACCCAGGCCACGACTGCCAGTTCCCGAGGGCCGAGCGTGTCCTCGCTGGAGGCTGGCAGCCTGCTCTCAGATCCCAGGCAGGTACCACGGTGGGGGGAGAGCTCCCACCAGCCACCAGCCACGCCCCAGCACAGCGTCCACACCCGAGTCTGGGACACATCTCTCCCCCTCTGTCTCCCAACCCCAGGAACTGCCGGCAACTCCAGTTCTAGTCACTCCCCTGGGAGAACGCAGCCTTCTAGTCACTCCCCCAGGGACACAGCCTTCCAGGGCCGCTGTCCGAATCCAGGTCCGAGGCGCTCCCCCCACAGCTCCCACCCTTCAAAACCCTCCTCCTCCAGACCCAAAAATGCATTCCCCCTTTTCACATGGTGACTTCATTTATCACTTGCACCTGTCTGGCTTTACGCCACAGCCTGGCCGTCGGGGAAGGGGTCTGCAGAGCTGTGCCCACCTGCCACACACAGTTCTAAACCCACGTCCACACGGCCTGGCACTGGTGTCTCGTGAAGACGAGATCAGGCCTCGAAATCCATGGGGCCGAGCTGGCCACTCCGTAGCCATTTACGGAAACCCAGCCGGAGAGGAGAGCAAGGATGGTCGGAACACAGATCACTCAGGCACTCTGAGGAACGACCGCCACCCCTACCCGGCCTGCGAGCGCCCAACGCCTCATTTAGCTCACAGGAACCTCACCGCCCTGCTCCTCCCCAGCACGTGTGTCCGCAGAAGACACACAATTTCCGCATGCTTGGTGCCCGCTGCCGGACCCCCATCAGTGCACGCATGGGGCTGGTCCCCTCGCCTTGGCAACCAGCACATGGCCTTGGCTGTGGGCCCTTCACCTGGCGTCGGAGATCACCAGGGGGTTTACAGACGGCCATGTCCAGAGATACCAACCCCAGAGAAAGATGCCACAGGGGGCACTCCTTTGGAGTAGAACTGGGCTCCGCCCCCAGAAGTGAGATCTTATCACCGCCCCCCACCCCCATCCACAGAGCTCCTGGATTTACCCCTGACTCCAGAAACTAGCCCATACGGCCCAGATGTGCCAAGCCGCTCAGCGGGGTTAACTGCCTCCAGGCTCCCTCCACGACAGCACCGCCTGAAGAGCGAACCCAAAGCTGGTCTCTGGCTGGGTTCCGGGCACCATCCACGCCTGCCATCCACAGCCACGGACTCCATGAGGTGGTCGGAGTCAGGCCAGCAGCACATGGGAGCAGCGCTCAGAGACAGGAAACGCGTCCCGCCGGTCCTTGCTTTCCTGGAAAAGCAGGGGCACAGGGCCCTCCAGGAGGGTCCCAATCACCTCTAACCTACCTACAGCTCCCTTCATCCCAAATTTCGTGACCTCATCATGAACTCCTTTTGCCGACCACACTTCCAGTCCTACCAGCTCCCAGAAGTCCCCACACAGGCAAACAGAAATCCGACTGTTTAAGTCAACGGCCTCTTGTAGACACTAGGCCAGGTAACAAGCCCGCACCAGGCCAACAATTAAAGGCGCCAGGACACCACAGTGAAGGGCAGCTTGTAGGCTCCCAATGTGCTCACAGCTGTCACCCTTCACGGGCCCCTGCGTCACAGCCCCAGGGGGCCCAAGGTCACCGGTGGAGCGGAGGTCCAGAAGTCCGGGCCAGACTCCCTGTATTCGCAGAGCGACCCAGACTAGAGTGATCGTTACCAGCGCCCCAGGCGATTCTGTTCTCAGCCAGAGCCTGGGATCATTGCAAGAAAGTCATGAATAAGCACGCTTAAAGGAGAAGCAGACACAGAAAAGCCCCGGCCTTCCCTGGGAGGTGGACTCCACAGCCAGCCAGGGCCTCCCCGAGGGTGTCTCGGCTCTGTATCCCACGGTGGCTGAGCACAGAAGGGCCAGCGGCAGCGGCCCGGCTCAAAGACCTCTCCCCGAAAATCATGTCCACCCAGAACCTGCGTCTGGAACCGTATCTGGAAAGAGGGTCTTTGTAGACGTGATCAAGGGAAGATGAGGTCATGCCAGATGAGGGTGGGCCCTAAAGCCAGGGACCAGGGTCCTTCTAACGAGAAGAATTTGGACAGACGTGCACAGAGAAACCCGCTTAAAAACAGAGCAGCAGCTGGAACAACGTGTCCACAAGCCCAGGGTCGCCAAGGAGCGCTGGCAGCCAGCAGCAGCTGGGAGAGGGAGACCCGGAGCAGATGCTCCCTTGGACCCTCCAGGAGGAGCCAACCCTGCCACACCTTGATTTTGGACTTCAGGCTCCCAAACTGTGACAGAAGCAACTCAGGCTATTTGGAGCCTCCCAGCTGGAGGATTCCCCACAGCGGCCCAAGGAACCTCACGGACTGGGCTTTACCGTGCAAGTCGTCGGCACCCCCGCAGGGCCTCCAGGATAGGATGGGGTTAAAGTTTAGGCTCTTGAACGATTCTGATGCAAGGAAACTAAACGGGACACACATGCCAGGAGATCCAGGTGGAGGAGGGAGGAGCACACAAAGCAAGAAAGAACCTCGAGGCTTGCTGAAGCTCCTTGACCCTGAACCTTTGCTGCCTTGGCTTCCTGGGCAGGCCAGGACGAGGCTGGAAATTCTTCCCACGCAGCTGAAGAGTGAGGTGGTCCCCAAGCCCAGCCCTTGCCTGCTCGGCTCCTGTGAACCAAGCCCAAGCCCAAGCCCTTACAAGACTCGGTTCCTCTGGGCCTTGGGACCATCCTGCCCGCCAGCCTGATGGTCAGAAGCATGGCCTTACTCTTAGCAAAGGGGCCTGGGCGCCCAGCGGACTCCCCAGAGGAAGTCCAGCGTGCCTTGCTCTCAGATCCCGCTGGGCACCAAAGCCAAATCAGGGGTCAGCCTTATGCCCCCCGGCTCAGGCTTTACGTAAAACGACATCGCAAGCGCGCACACACCACGCTCCACACCAAGGTGGCCGAGCCACGTGATACCTGCAGGTGGGCACCTGCGGACCCCTCGGGCTAGGCGGCAGGTCCCAGGCCCAACCCGGGAGCAACCAGGAGCCCTGGGGGTGTGGGGAGATCGGAGGCCAAGGCTAGCAACAGGAGAAACCCAGACACCCCAGCTCCGGGTGTGCACAGGTGAGGGCAGCCAGCCTCACCATACCTCGCCTGGCAACCAGATGCTCCACCAGCTGCGACTTAGAAGCTGAACCTGAACCTGTTGAGAAGCCAAGGGGGGGAGGGGAGGAGGACAGGGGCCTGCACCTGCTACACATGGGTCCTTCTGGCTAAACAGAACTCCGCCCAGGAAATCTGGCTGACCCTCACCAGGGCAACTGGAGGCCCTGACAGAAACCTCTGGGGCCCCGCTGGTTCCTCCCGTTTCTGCTGCGTTCTCCCTGCTTGTCTCCGGCCCCTGTGTAGATCAGAACAAATACAGAGCTGCTCCCCCCTCCCTTGCTCGCTCCCACCTTTGAGGGGAAAGGAGTGCGCAGGGGCAAAGATATTTTCTGAGAATTCTAAGCCGCCACACAATCCCACTTGCCCCAAAGTCTCCAGTCTTTGTGGATGTCCTGCAGGCAACCGGCGGCCAAGCATTCAAGGACCGTCCTCCCTGTCCAGCCCTGTGTGCGACGCCTCCCAGAACAGAGCAAGGGGCAGCCCCTTGGGCTCTACCTGCCTTTCCCGGCCGCCCCTCTGGGCCCAGGGAACTGGCCCGAGGAGGGAAGCTTCCATTCTGCACTTCATCCGGTAAGCCCCCAAACCGGGCTGGCGGGAGAGGGCCAGGCGGAGAAGCCCTTGCCCACCCGGCCTCGGGCCTGAGAAGCCCAGCTCCATCTGTCTGTCTGGGAAAGTTTCTCCCGGGGTCCCCAGCCCTCCAGCCCCGGGGCCGGAACTCTCCCCACCCCACGCTGTGTCCCCCACTCTCCCCGCCCCCCGCGCTGGCATCCCAGGGCCCTCCGCCTGCCAAACCCCATCCGCTCCCTGGCTCCCTTTTCTGGGGCTGGAGCTGCGGAGGAATTTCGGCGGAATTTTGAGGTTGAGAAGCATCTCCGCCGAGAGGCAAAGAAAGGGAGACGTAAGGGGAAAAAGAAAGTGCGATTTCGGCGTCCACTTGCAGGATTCTAGCAGGCCCGAGGGCCGCGTCCGGGTGTGGGCCCCTCGTCAAGATGCGGGCGGGCGGGGCGCCCGGGGACCCTCGGGGAGGCGGGCACCGGGCCGGGGCGGGGTCGCCGGCTTACCTACGTCCGCATTGCAAAACGCCTGTTGCGGGTGCACCGGGGAGCAGCTGCAGGCGTCGGCCCGGCGCAGCAGCGTCCCCAGCAGCAGGAGGCCGAGCGCCAGCCGCAGGCTGCGGGCCGCGGCGCCCATGGCGGGCGGGGGCGCGGGGACGCGGGGGCGCGGGGCGCGGGGCTCCACCGCCGCCGCGGCTGTGCGGGCGCTGGCCTCGGGGCGCGCCGGGGCCGCGCGGGGCTCGCTGCGCTCCGCGGGCGCGCCCTCCGCACCTGGCCCGCGCTCGCCCGCGCAAACTTTCCCGGGTCTTTGTCGCGGGCCGGAGAGGGGGCGCGGGACGCGGCGGCGGGCGAGCGGGCGGGCGGGGGCGGCGAGGGAGCGAGGGAGCGCGCGCGACCGGCCGCCGGCTGCCACGGCCTTCTATGGATGCGTGCGCTGCGGGCGCGGGCCGAGCCGGCCTTTTATTGCGCTCCGAGGCGTGCCGGCTCCGCCCCCCGGTGGCGGGCGGCCAATGCGGCGCCGGGAGCTCCCGGCCGCCCCCTCCCCGCGCGCCTCCCGCGCCTCCCGCCCTCCCCCGAACCCGGCTTTGTTGTGCCCGGACCCGCAGGCACGTCTGGGGCCCGCAGCTGCGCACCTGGCCCCGGGCCGCGCCCCTCAGGCCCCGCAGCTCCCCAGCCCCGCCCCCCACCCGAGATCTGCGGAGGTCGGAGGTCGGGGTGGCAGCTGCGGGGCGGGCGGCTCTCGCGGCGGGGCGGGGGTGGGGGTGGGGGTGGGTGGGCTGACTCAGCACTTGGGACCCGAAGCCCACCCCTCAAGGGCACCAGGCGCCCACCCCCGCCCCTTCCTCTCCAGCTTGGCACGGGAGGTGTACACTGCCCACTCCCGTCCATCCCTGGGGTCCCTGAGCTAGGGATTGAGCAAAAGGGAGGCGCGCTGCGGGGCAGGGGTCATCCCCCGCCACCCCCGTGGTTGGTGGCCTGGGGAAGCTTACTGAAGATTCCTTTTACAAATGGAGGTCTTAGAATTTTAAGTGCGCTTGGCCAGTTCAGAGGGAGGGGGAGGGGAGTGGTTACTATGAACAAAACAGGATTTTTATATAAACTGGCCATATTTTTGACCAGCCAACAAGAGCCAGAGGGGTGGGCCTAGGAGTCGAGGAGCTAGGATTGGAGGAAAGCGTTCGCTGGGCTCTGCTCACAGTTCCCTCCCTTCGCCCACAAATGTGGGACTGAAGGACTTTCCCCAAAACAGTTCTGTGTTCCAGGAAAGGCTGGGATCCTGGAGGTGCAGAGAAGCCTGTGAAGTGTGGCCACCGGGGTCCCTGTGTGCCTGTCACCGAGTCTGCCCTGAGCCCCTCTGTGGTCGGTGCTGTCACACGCAGGCCCTCACTCTTGCCCACAGGATGTCTGTAGTCTAGCCGGAGGGCCGTAAACGGAGGAGTAATTGCCCACTAAACTGTGTGGTGCCGACTTGCCGACTGGCCTTGCCATAGGAGACTGGAAAGTACTGGAAAGCTGGAAAAAACAGTTCCTTTCTGTTTATGTGCCTTCGCAGCAAACAACTGGGAGCAGAGTTAAAGAGGCCGTGTGGTTATTTTTAGCACCCTGACGAATCCAAAGTCACTTTTCCCACTTTTGTTCCCGTAAAATAGAACTGTGTCGTCTTGAAACGATGTAGGATCTAACTTTTTAGTTGTTCATTCAAAAATTATAACATGATGGCTGCTTAAGGCCTTGCCTCCCTGTCCTTCTTTCTTTATGGCGAATGGGAAGAATTGCAGTGGAACTTTAGAGAATCCAAAGTCGATTTTTCAGTTTATGAGGGAAACAGATAACCTAAGGACACCCTGTCCTTTAGGCAAGATACACACATTAGCAATGGTGCACAGTGAGGGTGATGACTATCCCGGAGGCAGGTTTGATGGTGGGGCAAGGTGGAGGGTGCGGGCCAGGCCATTGCATGGGGTTGGAAATAAAGGACCTGGCCTGCCACCCGCCCGCCCACCCTCCCGTCCATCCATCCACCAACAGTGCTCATCGGAGGAGAATCTACAGTGGTCACTGTCCCAAGAGCAGGCCATTCAGAAATCCACCGAACAGACAGAAGTCCCAGGGGCAGCAGGTGGAAAGACCCCTGAGCCAGAGAAGGAGGAGGAAAGTGAGGGAAAAGAGCCAGCTAGGACCCCAGTCAGAAGGGCTGGGAGGGGGGAGAATGTACCTTTGATTCTGAGTGAGTTGGAAGGTTTTCAGCAGAGAAGCATTGCAGGTCCCTCTGTAAGGACGGGGCGGGGGCTGAGGACGCCAGTACGACCCAGACCCAGCCAGCCCAGCCAGCTCGCTAACCCCACCCAGCTTCCGCCGCCCCGTCCACACCAGGGTCATTAGACCCCCCTAACAGGTTGTTCTGAGGGGCCAACGTGGTCTCTAGAACGTGGTGCATGTGTCCCCTGTTACCACGAGCCGCCCGTGTCAAGTGACTCTCATGAGGACGTAGTAGGTGAAGGGACGGAGCGGTGTCTGGAACCCGGGTCCCCTCCTCCAGTTCCGTGTCCCCTGCCCCGGCCATCGGACTGCCTCCTGCAGCCGCGGCTCCCGTGGACCTCCCTGCCCCTCTTCCCATCCTTGACCTGCCCTTCCAGGTGCTTTCTTCCATCTCAGGACCAAGGAAACTGAGGCCTCTGACCAGGAAAGTACTGAAGGGAGGAGGAGATCAGAATCGGCCACGGCCAGCAACGAGATGTTCTTTCACGCACTCCGCGCCAAGAGGGCTGGAGGGACACAGGATGACCTCGGGACAAGGCCTGCACTCTGGATCCCCACCCAGAGGAGGAGGACGGGGTCAGCATGGCCCATAGCCTGCCCCCACCCAGGCCCAGGAGGAGTGCAAGGGAAGAGGCCCCGGGGCTGGTAGCTCCCTCTTTTGCCTTCACTGCTAACCAGCCTCCTCTACCCTGATAACAGGGAGCGGGCCACATCCTTCCGGACGACAGCCTGCTGGACCTCAGCTTGTATCTGTCCCAGAGCCTGACTCAGGCCGACTCTCTCCTAAGAGTCTCTCCTAAGGCTGACTCTCTCCTAAGAGAGACGTGAGGGAGCAGTACCTGCCAGGCCAGCCGGGGAGGGGGACATCACTCCCGGGCCCACGACTGCCCACCAGAAACATTCACCTTGCCCCTGCCTCCCCCACCGAGAGAGGTTTCCAGCGCGGAGCCCAGCAGAGCTGTCACCCGTCCCACTCATGTCGGGGCACACCCTGCAAACACATCCCGGGCTTGGCTTGGCCGAGTAAACACCGACTGGGCCCAGGAGGAAATGCCAGCACCTCCTCCCTCCTGCTCCTGTCGGGTAAACAGAGTCAGAGTGACCTCTCAGGCCTCGGGCACGAGGCCCTGTCCATCCGGCATGGGGCGAGCCCTGGAAGTGTGGGTTCTGCGTAGACTCACTCTCTCCGTTTGGGGAAGGTCTGCTGCTTCCTGGGTGTGTGGAGCGTGTTCTCTCCCTGGAGATAGCAGGACGGGAGCCAAAGCCCCCAGCCCCATCCGGCAGGTTGCAGAGAGCCAGACGCTCCCCAGCATACAGGCATTCACACGGGCCCCGCAGGCCCAGGAAGCTGGATGGGGACGCGTGGGAATGTCTTGGGCAGCTCCTGGGGCGGTGGGGAGCTGCCGGCTGTGCAGGGAGCTGGGGGACAGCCGTGTGCCCGGCTATCTGGGAGGTTTCTGGGGTTGTGGGATGCGTGGCTCTCAGGGATCAGGATCACAGTGGGCCCCTGTCCAGTCTGGGCGTCTGACTCACGGCCACATAGGCAGGTGATTCCCCCACCACCACCAGCGCCAGCCCAGATATTTGTTCCCCATGTCCCCTGGCCAGGAACATCCCCGATGACAAGAAGGTGAGTCAGGAGAAGGAGGGCCGACTGTGGCCTGGAGAGGGGCTGCAGGTGTCTGGACAGTTAGTACCTTCATGACCGGCGGGGGACACCTGAAGGACCTTCCACATTCATTCATTGCATGAATTGCCCTTATTAACCCCCTTTGGCCAGGCCTGACGTGTCTGCCTCTGACCTCTGGGTCGGATTGTTTTCTTGGGGGGGTGGGTGGGGCGTGCCCTGTGCCCTGTGGGTGTTGAGCAACATGGCTGGCCTCCACCCTCTAAATGCCACCCCCCCAAGTTGTGACAACCAAACACATCTTCAGACATTGCCTAATGTCCCCGCAGGGGAGCAAAACCACCCGGTTGATCACCACCCGCGAAGGGAAGTTTGATAAGAGTCTGTGGACTTGAGAAAACGAACGCAGAGACAGATAAACAAGGTTGAATTTTTTAGAGCAAACACCGGTGCACAGGGGAGGTTACGGTGCTGGTGCGTGACCTGGACAAGGGCACACGGGACGGCAGAGCAGACTGTCCACGCGGGCACTCTGGGGAGATGGGGAGGGCAAGGGATAGTTAAAGGGATGTTTTGTGTAAATGTCTGTGAGCAAACGGCACGTGTCATATTTCACTTACACGAAATGACACGGATGTGTGGGGAGAGACCACAGAGGAAGACGGTGCCGGCCAGGAAGTTTGTGGAGTGTCTCCAGGTGGTGGGGACCTGGGTGACCGGGATGGGCGTCCTGTCCTGGGAAAGCAATTTTTAGGTGAAGCTTCAGCCCTGCATCCATGGCTGTTTTATGCTGTCTCCCCTTGGGGTCTTGGCGTCTCTCTCCGTCCCTGTCTGCCTCCCCTCCAGGCACCCCCATCCTCTCCTTGCACGCAGGTGCCCCATAGGGAAGGGCCTCGGATCCTGGGTACCCACCTGGCGTGCCCGCCTGCCTGTGGGCCCCGCCAGCCCGCTCCCCATTGTGCAGCCTACACAGGCCGGGCAGCCTTCCCGGCACTGCCTGCCCACCCATGCTGCTCCGATCCAGTCTAGAGTAACTCCAGAAAGAGGGCGGGCAGGCAGGAGGCTGTCCCTTGGTGAGCAGGCAGCCCCATGAAGTCACCGGCTTGAAGTGGCCGCCCCATCCGAGCTGTCTGGGAGCAGACGGCACACACGCTGCCTCTGGGGAGGCTGGGCTGGCGCCACCAGCACATCCCCTGGGCCCAGGTTCGCAGACCTCGTTCCCCTGGGCTCTGCGTAGGCGCTGCCTCTCCCCACCATGGCCTCGTGCATGCATTCTGCCTCCCCCTGACACAGAGGGTGTCCTGTCCTGCAGTCCCCGATGCAGGGCTCTCCTGGGACCCCTACCCTTGACTCAGTTCCTGCAACACCCCAAGGAGCGGGCCGAGCCCAGCCAGCGCAGGCTCCCGCGCCTGCTGCTCCGCGTTCTCCCTTGCTCGAGCCCTCGCCGTTGGCCCCGGGCATGTGTCATGCGCTTCCTTTCATGGGCGGGTCAGGGGGCAGGGCCAGAGGGCAGAACCGGGAACCCAGCGCTACTCCGTCCATCCCTGGCCTGCTCCAGAGGCTGCCTCCGCTGGCGACCCAGGGACCAGGTGCCAGCCAGGAGCGGGGCCAGCGGGAACTGGCGGGCCAGCTCTGCAGGGGTGTGTCGAGGCTGACTTCTGCCGGTTTCAGGTTCCCCTCCCTGGAAGCCCAGGGGCTGGAGGCTCAGGTTTCCCGCCGCCATCCTCCTGCTCTTTGGTGCCGGCAGTGACGGGCCCGTGGCCATGATGTCATCGCCTAATCCAAACAGAAGGGGGGCTGGTTTGGCAGCGCTGGCTGGCGTCCCATGCTGAGTGCAGCAGTAAATTTCATTTCAAGGCTATGATTAGGACTGTGCCCAGGAATTTCCTCTCTCTCTCTCTCCTTCCCTCTCCCCATCCTATTTTTCTTCCTATGTTCCTGCCTTGCCTTCTTTCCGCTCCTCTCCCCTGGCTCTCTCTTCTCAGGGACACTTCGAGTTCTCAGGGTGCCCAGCAGCACCACGCACCCTGCCCAGGCTCTTGTCACCTTCAGATTCCAGCCCTCCTTCCCTCCCTCCGTGACCAGCCTGGGCATATATGGAATAGGGCCCAGCTCCTGGATGCCATCCAGGGGAGGACAGGGTGAGGGCGAGGGGCAGAATTCCTGAAGGAGCTCCTTCGACCTTAGCTGAAATGCCAGGCAAGAGGAAGAGCGGGTTTGGGGGTGGCTCGGGTCACCAGCCAGAAGGTCAGAAGGCAGCAGAGCCAGGACAAAGGCAAGGAGGGACCCAGCCCCTTGGAAAGTGAGTCGTTGGTCCTTACCACTAATTCCGGCTGGTTTCTGGAGTTTGGGTCTAGCACATTGGCACCCTCGCCCTCTCGGCTAAGAGAGCCTGCCCAGCTCCCCACACAAGTGGGGCCCAAAGGTAGTAGCTCAGTCTGGTGCCTGCGTCTCTCTGGCTTGTCCTGCCCCTGGGTGTAGGTGGGCCCACGTGAGCCATGCCAGCCCATGCCCTGCTGCTTCTCTGCTCTTCCTGGGGGAGCCCTGGTTCTGTCCTGCTCTTCCTGGCCCCAGGAACAAGACCAATAGCCAACCACCTCTCGGGGTCCCCTGCTTTCTCCCACTAGGACTCAGCCACACCCTCACAGGTGTGACCTGGATGCCCATGGTGGGGGGGACCACTGGGGTCTGGGTGGGGGATGTTCCCACAGCAAGGGTGCTGTAGGTTCCCATCAGTGCTCCCCTTCACATCAGACTGGCGACTGGTCCGACTCCTTGGGGAAGTGGGGGTACCTGTGCTCTCTGCCACCCCAGGCCCATCAGACCCCAAGCACTCCTTCCCCCTCCAGCCTGGATGTGGCCTGAGATCCCTCCTGTTGGTGCCCTGGGCAGCCAGCCCAGCCCGTGAGTCCTGTGAGTGATTTCCATCCTAGGGAGGTGCCCAGCTGGGGATGTGTGGTCAGCGGGATGCCCCAGGTAGAGGAAACGATGGTCACGGCCACTTCAGACCCCATTGCCTGGACCCATTGGGCTGCTTGCGTTTTCTCTAACAGGTTACTTGCCTTCATGTCTGGCTTTCCCACGACTCCCTGCTTCTTAAGGTTATAGCTCACTTGTTCATTCATTCGTCTATTCAACGAGTGTGTGTTAGGCACCTGCCATCTTCCAGGCCTGTGCAGGTGTCAGGGGCCTGGGAGGAACAGACGTGCCTCCTTTCCTCCTACAGCACAAACCACCCATTAGCAGAAACACCTACAGAAAGAATGACCAGAGGGCGTGGGTGCTGGAGGGGCAACCACGGCATCAGAGGGTCTGGGGGGTAGGGCGGGGGGCAGTTGCTGCCTGGGATAAATGAGATCTGGACAGTGATAAGAGTTATCCCATTGGGGTGGGGGGCGGCGGGGAGGACACTGTTCCAGTCAGAAGGGGGGACCTGCGTGAAGGTCCACAGGTGGAGGGAGGTGGGGGCTGAGTGCCGACCCAGGGTGGGAGCAGGGCCTGGGGTGTCGTCATGGCAGATCTGAAGGTAAGAGGTGGGAGACAGACAGGCAGCAGCTGTCAGGGGTGACTCACTGCCGAGCAGAATGATTGGAAACACATGTCCTGCCAAGAGAGCGCGCATTTATTACTCAGAGCCGAGGGTTCTTGGACCACAAGGGAGTCAACAGGGAGAGGCGTGGGGAGGGGGCGCGGCGGGCGGCAGCCGTGCGGAGGGGCTCACTGTCTGCACTGTGACGCTGTTCACCCTGGCCCTGTCCCTCCTTGTTACTTTTTAAAAATATTTTGTTACGAGAACTCGCAAGCATATTGACACGGAGAGAGAAGGGGTCATGCTCGTCCAGCCACGGGTGCCCAGCTTTGGAAACCATCAAGCCACCCGCCCCGGCCCCAGCGGGTTATTCGGAAGCAGATCCCGGACGTTGTCGTTCCTGCGTCAACTGGGGAAGAGCAGTTTTGTTTTTTGGTGTTTGGATTTTTTGAAGGGTGATCTGTCCTTCTGCTGTGGAAAGAAGCACTTCAACTTCTTTATTTCACGATAGCTTATCATACCACAAGACTTTTCTTTCTTCCCTTGGGGCAAAACCAGCTCCCCAGAGTCAGACGCACCAGGGTGTATCTCCCATCGCCCACTGCAACACTGGCCGGTGACCGCTCACCCTCACCCATCTCTGCTCCCTGTTGGCAAGACAGGATCCTACCAGCAGTGCTGTCTAGAGGAGCTTGTAGGAAGGGGTCCAGCATGTGGCAGGTCCTGGAGGCTACCGGTATGAAGGGGCCAAGAAACAAAAAAGCAAGTTGCATAAATTGGAAACTGCTGGAGCCAGGATTCAAACCCAAATCAGCCACACTCTGAAACCTGCTACCTTTGTCCGCCAGCCCCACGCCTGATCAGCATACCTTTGGGGGTTCACTGAACTAGGCTGCTCAGTGACTTTTGCTCATAATCTGGAAGGTCTCTCTGCCCTGGACCTGTCCGCTGGACACCAGTGTTGGGGGAGATGTCCCAACCCAGGCAAGCACTTTCTTCAAGAACTCAAGGCCCTTGGGAGTAGCAAAAGGGGCCTCCCAGGCAACAGGAGGGACAAGAAGAGGGCTCCCTCCGCTTGGAGGTAGGTGGGGGAAGCTCTTCTCACCTGGGGGACTCACCTGCGCTGAGTGAAACCCGTCTGGATCTTTGGGCTCTAAGGGATGAGCCCCCAGGTGAGATAGTTGGACTAACACGGGCTTTGTTCGAAGGATGTGGAGAACATTGGGAGACTGATGGGTGCAGCTATACCTCAGGGACCCTGTCCCCTCCCGCTCTTCCTCCTCTGGCTCCCCTGGCTGGCTGGGCTCAGACACTTGCCCCTCCCTGGCTCCTTTCTCCCTCTGGCTTCTCTGTGGGTCTGCAGCCCAGCCTGCTTCTCCACCACACCCTCCTGACCCTTTGGTTCACATACAGTCATCCAACTCATTCTCCTCTGGGGTCCTGTTCTTGTGAGTGTGGGTCTGACGGGCCAGCCAGGGACAGGTGACTTCCCACACACAGCTCGGGACTATAGCCACCAGCACCAACTGGGTGGACAGGGCCTGGATCTGAAGGACAGGCCTGGATCTGAAGGAGAGTGAGGACAGTCCCTTCTGAGCAGGTGCCCTTCCTCCCCTCTTGGAGGGAGGGCCGTGCCCCCACAAGGAGACACAAGGGCAGTGGGGGAGACTTGGGCCTTTGACTGCCTGCCTGTGAGACCCTTATACTAAGCCCCTCCCTTTGGCAACGGAAGAAGGCAGTCAGGGTCTGGACCTCTGGAGGACCAGGTCCCACCCATTCTCCCCCGCAACTCTCCCCCCAACCCCAGCACTGGCATACTGGCCATTGGCCCAGGGGAGTTTTGGTCCATAAGAAGGTCACTGTGGGGCCTGTCTCCCTGGCCTTGGGATCTCTCAGAACCTGGTGGGGGAAAAGACCATTACTCAAGATGGATGAGGCCCAAATCCTGGCCTTGCCCATGGCCACAGCTCCTGGCAGCCGCGCAGGACAGCTGCCCCAGGCTCGGACGTCGCCTGAAAGGCATGTCCGGGGCTGCTACTCCCTCTTCGGCTGCCAAAGAAAATATTTTTTGCAGGTTCCTTGTGAGCTGAGAATGAAAACACAACACCCACCAGGACGAGTGGGGGGGTTGGTGAAAGGCCTGGCTTTCCAGAGAGTCCAGCAGACGCTGGGGGATGGCGTCACCCGGGCACAGCTGGGCTGCCAGTCCTGGAGGTCCAGGGGGTGCCAGGTGAGCAGAGTGGCCGAGAGTGGGGTGAGGGGGGCCCAGAAAGGGGCAGGAAACGGGATTGTTGGAGAAGTTGTGCGCTCTTAAAAGGCCGGTGCATGGCTCAGGCTGAACCGAGTGCTTCCCGGGAGGAATGCACTAGAAAAGACTCCTTGAGGAGGATCTGCAGGAGCTCTGGTTTAAAACACGCAGAAGAACAATAACAATTTCTAAAAAGTGCAGAATCCAGGCTGAGTTTTCAAAGTTCAGAAGAACAGAAAGCAGAAACCCAGCACCCACGTAATCCGAAGGAAGCACTGCTAGAGCTTGGGCATCCAGCATCCATTGTTACAAACCACGTCTGGGGACCCATGAGTAGTTCCATCCATGCGTGAACACACGTAGAGCAAGTCATACAGTATGTTCTGTCCTGCCGCTTATCTCAAACCCAGGAAGTTATGGTGCACGTCTTCCCATGTCACGAAATGGTTCCCCGCTGCACCAGTCCCGATGTCTGCCTGGCACCCTGCTGCGGGCCCTCCCCAGGGGGCAGGAGGAAGTCTCTAATGGCAGCGCTCAGCTCCCAGTCCCAAAGGGTAAGCAGGTGGCCTCCGCCGTTGCTATGGCAAAATACCCAAGGAAGGCTCTGATTGGCCAGGCTTGGATCCTGGGCCCGTCCTTGAGCCAATCACGACAGCCCGTGGAATCGAGGGCTTTGACTGGCGGGGCCCGAAGCGCGTGGCCATCCCGCAGCTCCAAGGAGAGGGAGGGGAGGGATGCTGAGTGGACCGAGGGCCTAGAGCCCCCCGGAATGCAAACCAACAAGACCCCTAGGAGCACAGGTGCAAGGCGTGTCCAGCACCGTAGGGGGGTCTAAGACCAAAGGGCCACGAGACGTGGTCCTTAACCTGAGGAGGCTTATAGCCTGGGGAGGCCCATCGATACACGAACCCCAGTGAAAGCAAGTGCCAAGTTCCAGGAGGACTTTGTTGCCGAACAGACCTATATGAGGCCCCTCTGTCCACCACGCCCTCGGCCAATCCCCACTGCCCTGGACGCGAGGCTCTTGGTCCATAACACCGAGCAACGGTGCGTACCACGCGGGGCGGGGTGGGGGGGCGTGGCGGGGCTCCCATCGTTGGCACGAGCGACAGCGCGGTTGGGAAGCTGGACGTGTGAGCGCTGGGTGGATGGGGGTCCGCAGCCGCGGTGGTGCCACTACGGGCGGGGGTGTGGGGGGAGGAGCGCATGAGGCACAGATCGGAAGCGACACACAGCGCTTAGGAAAGACTTAAATGTGCGTGGTGGGTTCGCCCTAACAGGAACAGGAGACCGCCCAGGCGTCCATCAAACGATGACCAGGTAAAAATACGGTGCCTCCGTTAAGACGGGGTATCACTGGTCGTAAAAGGAAGGGATCCCTGCCACCGGCTCCGACGCGGCTGCGCCTCAGAAGCCTGCGGGGTTAATGAAGCTGGTCAGGAAAGACCACCCACTGCAGAAGTCCCTTCCTGCGAAATGTCCTGAGCAGGTAAGTCCATAGAGACAGGAAGTGTGAGAGGGTTGTCCGGCTCTGAGTAGAGGGGAGATGGAGATGGGGAGTGACGGCTAAGGCACAGGTTATCCCTGAACAGGGACAGCTGCTCAGGCTTGTCAGGGGGACACTGGGGACAAGATGGGAAGAGGAGGCAAAGGTTCCAGCCACGCACTCCCAGGAGAAGAGCTTTGGTGGTACCTGGCTACTCTCGATCGCCTGGAGAACCACACTTGGGCACATGATCTGAGCGGCAAGACAAGGGGCAGAAGCCAGTGCCGGCCCCACCACCTCCTTCGTGCCCATCATCTCCCTCTGGGCAGGACAACCCCCGGCGGACGAGTGCCTATGCCACCATGCCCCCACTCTGGCTCTGGAACCCAGAGGGTCTGCCGGTGTGGCCCCAGGCTGGGAGCCACTGGAGGAGGGTGGGGGGAGAGAACAGCAAGTGAGGTTGGTTCCTTGTTCTGGGGCTGGCAAAGGCAGAGTTTCGCTGGCGGAAGAGCACACAAAATTGAACAAAGCCATCAGGAAGGCGAGGGTGGCAGGAAAAGATGGGAGAGTCGAACACATGAGCTGGGTCGGGTGACAACATGGGGACGCGATGGGGAGGGGGGCGGCTGGGACGAGGGTTGGGGGTTCCTGCTGAGGACTCGTTAAATCTTTATTACTCGGTGTTTTTGTTGAATAGAGCTTAATGTTTAGGGTGGGTTAATTTTACAGGAAACGGAGCAGATAGCACAGACGTCCCGTACCCCCACCCCATGGTGGTCCCCGTCATTGTCACCTTCCACAGTGTGGCCGATCAGTCACGACGTCGTCGTCTGCTAGGGCTGTGACAAACATGTCGTAGACACGGGAGGGGGCAGCGAGCACCTATTCCTCCCAGGTCCGGAGGCCAGACCTGGTCAGGGTGAGAACCTGCCTCCTGCCTCATTAAGGGTCTTCCCCTGTGTCCTCACAGGGCGGAAGGGGCGAGCAAACTCCTGGGGGTCTCCCTGATGAGGGCACTAACCCCATCGTGGGTGCTCCCCTCCCATGGCCTGACCGCCTCCCAAAGGATCCACCCCTAACACCATCATGTGGGGGTGGGGGCGGCAGGATTTCTTTTTTTTTTTTTAAGACTTTATTTATTTATTTGACAGAGAGAGACCCAAAGAGAGAGTGAGAGAGAGAACACAAGCAGGGGCAGCGGGAGAGGGAGAAGCAGCTTCCTGCTGACCAGGGAGCCCTATGCAGGGCTCAGTCCCAGGATTCTGGGATCATGACCTGAGCCGAAGGCAGACGCGTTAATGACTGAGCCCCCCAGGCGCCCCCTGGGAGCAGGATTCCAACAGGAATTCTGAGCACACACACGTGTGCTCCATTGCTCAACTGAACAGAGACGGATACCTTATTATTATTACTAGAGTCCCTGGTTGACGTGAGGGTCACCTTGGTGTTGCACGGGGTATGGCTTTGTCACCAGCGCAGCATTGCACAGGACAGTCTCACTGCCCTCGAGTCCCGCCTCCTGTTCATCCCACCCTCACGGACTTGGTGTTTCCCTGAAAGTGACATTCGCTGAGAAATGACGGGCAGCCCGGCTTGAGCATGACCCACCAGATGTCCTCTTGTCCCCATGGGGCACCAGGGTCTTGGCATGGCCTAGTGCCTCCACCCCCAGTTCCCCCTCTAGTGATGGAACCGTTCCTCTCTCCGGGGTCCGGACAGGCTAGCTGTCCGCCCCCCATACATGAGAGGATCAGAGCGTCTTTGTTTGGGGGCTTATGGAGGAACACGGGAGCCTGTTCTGGGCGATTCTACCAACGCTGCTGACATCCTCCATCCATCCGATGCTTGGCAGGAGACAGAACCAGCCAGGAGCCGCGGGGGGTGCCTGTCTGCAGGAAGGACCGGTGCCAGTAGACTCGCAAGCCCTGTGGCCAGGAAGTCTCCCTTGGTGTCTCGTCGGCACATGTGTTGTGAGATAATGTGGTTGCCGTGTTTTCCGCGACAGTGGGGGTTTGCTGGGGAGACCTGCGGGTCAAGGGCCGGGCAGCCCTGACATCTTGGGTGACATGCCACAGACAGGCATGTACCGAAGGCAGGCATGCTGGTCCCAAGCAGGGTGTGACGAACCTGGAAAGGCTGAGAGTCCCAGGGCCAGCCCAGCATAGCCATCTCAGACCTGAGACCCCACGACTGGCCTCCCCAGCACCGCTCGGGAGCATCGCTGGTCAGGTCCAGGCCCGGCACCACCACGCACATGGAGCCACACGCGAGAGGAACAGTGTGCCCACTTGCACCTGGGGCTCAGATCTAAAGCTCTGCTGATTTCCTCTTGCGGGGGTGGCGTGACAGGCGTGGTCCCTCTCTCAGACGGGTCACCCCACAAGCTTCGGCTGCCTCTGACCACCCCTTAAAGGGAACCTCATGTGTCCCCTGGACAGAGAGCTCCAAAGCCACTTCTTACTGAAACACAACATACACACAGAGACGTGCGCCGGTCTGGAGGGTGCAGCTTGGTGCCCCTGCAAAGTGAGCGCCCGCTGGACGGCCATCCGGAGCAACCAGCGGAGCGTCACCGGCCCCCAGAGCACCACCTCCTGCGGGGCCCCTCGGGGCCTCCCCCCGCGCAGACCTCAGTCCTGACCACTAGCCCTGGGACTCACTCCACCAGCTTCTATTTTAGGCCAAACTGGCTCAAACACACAATTTGCCAAAAACCTGTCCGGTCATTTTTGCAAAGACGATTTCACTTACTTAGAAAGTATGCGGCCCCTATACCGTTCAGTTTAACTGTTGTCATCTGTATCGGGCGACCCTCGCACAGGAATTCTGTCTGCCTAACCCGCTCGGCCTCCGGAGGGAGATCCAGAGTTGGGCTGTCAGTCCCCTCCCCTTCCTTAGGAAGCATAGGTGACCTTTAAGCAGGGCCCCACTGCCCTCAGGACAGCGAGGAAATGTCCAACATCGTGGTGTCGCTGAGTGAGGACACTGAGGTCGGTCAGCGACGGGCGTGACAGGACACGCCCGGGGACTCTGGCTCTGGGCTCCCTGTCAGGTGAGCTTTTCAAACTATTCTTGTCTACACCTTCTGAGTTGGAGTTCCCTTTTATGGGCGGACCACAGAGACCCAGTGTCCTAACAGGCACCAGTTTCTCGCAGGTGGGGAGGGTGGGTGGCCCCCACTCCGAGACCGGCCTGAGGACGGTCCCAACTGGCTGGCTGGTGCCGGGGGGTGGCACGTGGGCCCAGGGCCCGGCCTTGGACGCCCGCGCCCTGGCAGAGAGCGGGCTGCACAAGGAGCTGGCCAGGCTTGCTTTTCTCAGAAATTTTCTCAGAACACACGATCTTTTTTTCCTTTTATCGTGCTCAGTGACGTTTGTGTGCCAAAGCTCCCCGATAGGCCGGGCGAGGGGAAGGAAATCTTCCTCGGGGGAAGTTAGCCTTGAAGCTCGGCTCCATGTCCTGGACTGAAGGCTCTTCCAAGGGCAAGGCCACGTCTATCACCGTGCATCGTGCGGAGAACAGAAAAGCACCAAGGCTGGCCTCCTCCTGCCACACCCCTGCTCCTTTCACTCTCTCTCCATGGCCCCGCTGCCTTGGGGAAGACGGGTTCCCCTGCCCTTTTTGGGCCAAAGCCACATCTTGAGGGACTCGGTCACAATGTAGGTTCTGTGTTTGGGCTTTGAAGACTGGAGGCAGTGAGTGAACCTCACCAGGTACGGAAGCAGAGAGGAGGGGGGGCTACGATAGAAACACCCCAAATTCTGGAGGAATAGCTCCAGCTGCTCTCTTTTCTCTTCAATTATGGTTCCGAGCACGGACTGTCGGTGCTGTGCTGGGCACTGGGGATAGAGGAATGCTTGAGCCTGTTCCCTGCTCCCAAGATGCTTGTCCATTTGCATAGACTGACACAGAGACTAACCCACCATGAAACAGGAAAAATATTAAAGTAGTTTCCTGTACTGGTTAAGATACTGTCAGTCATATATAACCATGGAACCAAACACACGGTCTTAAATCGTCAAGGTTTCCTGGCTCGCTTATCTGAAGAGCCCTCAGGCACAGCAGGCATCATCATGTTTGATCACCGTTCTCCCCTCCTCCATGCATCGGCTCCTTTCTCGGACTGGGTTGCCTCATGGTCACAAAATGGCTGCCAGTGCAACCAGACTATGTGCTTCCACATTCAAGTTGTTCTCTTTCAGCCACAGACCCGAAGTCTTGAACTTCGTTATGGACTGGGCAGTAGTGTAGACTCAGCACCATGCAGACTTGACCTTTGACTCTGTCCCTGCTGTCGTCCAGTCTTGTGCCTCAGTTGCCAGTTTTGTGCTGGGCATGTGCTCCGAACTGGCTCAGTGAGGATGGAGGAGATATTCCTGGGAGTTGTGGCAGATCGTGTTTTCCAAGATGGCCACAGCAATACCTCCTGCTCCGTGAGGTCCTCATCAATGCAACCTCAACATCCCACTAATAAGTGGTGGTGTCTGTAGCCCCTCCCGTGGACTCTGGGTGGGACTTTGGGATACTTCAGCCCACTGAGTGCAATAGGGGTCATGTTGCCTGACTTCCAAGGCCGGGTCATAAAAATACCATGCACTCAGCCTCGTCTTCTTGGAACCCAGCCACCGTGCTGTTAGGGAACCTGAGCAGATCTCCACGAGGAGCCAAGGCCCCCAGTCCGTAGCCCAGGCTAAGTTCCCGGCCAGCAGCAGCAGCCATTTGTCAACCACATGAGTGAGCCATCTTGAAAAAGATCCTCCAGATGCCAGCGGATCTGCTCCAGCTGATGCCACATGGAACAAGGATGAACTTGTTCTTGCTGAGCCCAGATCACAGATTTACGACCGAAATACAAGATTCAGTCGCTAGGTTTTGGGGAGATTTGTTATACAGAAATAGATAACCAGAACAGGATTTCTGAAAAAGAGGTTCCTTCTGCCTTGTAAATGTGGCATAGAGCTAGAGCCGCTGCAGCCATTTTGGCACCACGAGGAAAGCCTCGTGAGGATGAAGTTGCTGCTACAGGAGGCAGACAGGAGCCGTAGGCTTGCACCAGGATCTCTGGACATGGCTGAACCGCTGGCTTGGCTGGTCATGAACCCACTGGGCTTGTGCACGTCCCAGTTAATGCCAACAGAACACCCTCTCCAGAGGTTAAGCCTTTCTGAATTGGATTTGTTCTTGTAACCCAAAGCACCCTGACTGAAGGAGCTCCTCTCACTAACAGGAAGCCATCATCTGAGTATAAGCAGAGAGCAATGTCTCCACCAGGTACTTAGAACAATAACTTGGTGGCTCCATGGTGCTGGGCTGGAGACAGCTGGAAGGCTGGCTGGCCACTCAGGGCACGGCAGCCAAGCTTCCAGGCAAGAGAAGGTGAGGGTCAAGGTGATGGTTCTGGAGAAGGGCATTGTCGAGGGACAGTTCACAGGGGACGTGCTCGGTACTCCTCGGCATAGAACGAGATCGCAAACACGGCGCCCGTCGGACGTGGGAGGGGCCTGAAGAAAGTGACACCAACGTTCCCTCCCTGGTCCCCTCTGCCCCCATGGGACTGAAACCGCTTTCCCCCCTGTCCTCGATGTCTGGCTGCTGGGGGGGCGGGGGCGGGGGTGCTGGGATTGGAGACCTCCCGGCAGGATCTGGGAGAAGGCTCCAGTGGAAACTTCGAGGCCCAAGTGGCTCAGCAGCTTCGCAGCTTGCCACTGCTCACGGCCCTCGAAGAAACGACTCTCCCTGTTCCAGCCCCGTCGTCCTGCCTGCATTTGCTCCTCGCTGGTCCCCACCCAGACTGACCTCAGCCCATCCCACCCTCCCGCTGGGCTGGGGCGGCCTCCCCGCCCCCCAGCGCCCCCTCGCACAGCTGGTAGCTGTTACTGCAAGCCCTCAGATGTTTACCAAAGGCCTTGCTCGGCATTTTCTCTCCTCTGGCAACGCGGATTCTTAAAGGGCCCCAGTTAGTTTTCCTCCTCTTGGGCCTCATGGACCCCTCTCCCTCTGGATCCTTCCTGGGGGCACCCTCTTGACCTCCGGAGGGGAACAGGTGCCGGGGTCGGAACAGCCAGAGCCTGCAGCTCATGGCCCCCTTGGCGGTCAGCACCGAGGGCCGTGACGGCCGGGCCACCCAGGCGTTCGGAAGGGACCCACCTAACTAGCCTCCTTTCCTCTTCGGCTGGAGGACGCGCATCCCCACCCCCAGGAAACCCAGGACAAGCCCCCGAGACCCACTTCTCCGAGGAGACCATGGCCAGGTCCTCCTGGCTGGCCTCCTCCCTGACTGAGTGAATAAACACAGGCGCCCCAGGGTTTGGGCAGCCCAAAGCCCAGAAACACCGCACTGTGCCAAATGAAGAAACTCCTTCTTAAGGCGCTGACTCTTTTAACCCTTTTCAGAAAGGCTTGGACCTTGCATGAGATCAGGCTGGCCGCCCGGCCATACATCCAGCAGACCCCACTGAGGTCCAAGGGAGCTGCCCGGCCCATCGGGGTGGGGAGAGGCGGCCTAGCCCACATGCGGTCAGGGGTGAGTCCTCCACACTTCCACAGGCCGGGCCCCCGTGGAGGGCGGATCAGACCCACCCCAGCCGCTGGGGCCCGCCTGGCTGGAGCGGGCATAGCTCAGTGCCAGGCGGGGGTTTCTGTCTGGGCCTGGGGCGGGAGGGCCGTGGGGTCTCTAACCTGGGTCGCTAAAGGAGTGAAGACTCCCGGACGGCCTAGCACAGAGCCGGGCCTCCGGGAGCATCTGGTAGTGACGACGGGAGATGAGTAAACACCCTGCCAGAGCTCCAGGGTCTCCCCAAACTTCACACGGTGGAAACTAACCCCCGATGTGACAGCCTCACTCTGGGAGGTGACCAGGTCGTGACTGTACAGCCTCACGAGTGGAATCAGTGACCTTATAAAAGAGGCCCCGGGCCCTCTCTCACCCCTTCCTCCCTGCGCGGACGCAGTGAAAAAGATGGCTATGTATGGACAGGGCTCCCACCAGACACCAGGTCTCCGGGCACCTTGACCTCAGACGTCCAGCCTGGTTGTTTGTAAACCACACGTCTGTGGCCACCGGCAGGAGCCGCCTGAGCCCACGGAGACAGGCCCTCGCCGTCGTGATAAGGGGGACCGTGACAACGGCAGCCTTCGGTGCCCTTCCATGTGGTGCTAACAACCATCCCTGGAGAGAGATGGTGGATCTGCACCCCCGCTCCAGACTCCGACCCAAGGCTCAGAGAGGGGAAGCCTCCTGCCTCAGGCCACAGAGCTGAGCCAGGAGTCAAGCCTGGAGGCTGTGTCTCACCTGCTTCGGTGTCCGGACCGCCTGGAACCCAGAGGTCACCTTGCCTGTCTGGTTGCAGGGGCGGAGGGACAGACGGTGAGGCTCAGGGGCCACATGGCGTGGCTGGTACGAGCTGGGGCTCAGCTTCGGGGCAGGTGCTTTCTGGTGGGCCTGGGACTCCTCTATTTCTCCTGGTGAAACTGGTGTCATGGCCCTCGGAGGCAGGAGGGTGGGCAGGGGGCACCATGGACTTGGGAAGGGCCCCAGTGGCGGAGCAGGGAGACAAGAGACCAAACAGCCCCACGGAATGGCGAAGGTCAGAAGCAGCCCTGGTTACCAGCGCCACCCCCCAAAGTCTTTGTGTTGCCAAGGCAACGCTCCTCCGTGCTACCCATCCCCGCACGGGGTCTGCTGCGACTGAAGCAGAAGCCTCTGGCATGCGGCTCCCCAGAAAGGGCTGGGCTAATGGGGAACAGCTGCTCAGAGCACCACACGGGATCGGATCGTAAGGAGCTGCCCTTGGCCACTGTCCCCTCCCAGCCTCCCAGCTCGCAGGCGAGATTCTGGCCCTCCTCTCCCCACCTGGGAGCACTCCCAGCCTCTGCGGAGCCATGCTACCCACACACCTGGCCTGGCCAGCCCCTGCCTCTCCCGTCCAGCCCCCTCCCTCCTTCCCTCCCTTTTCAGGGCAAAGAAGATGGAACCAAGGAGCCAGAACCTAGTGACCCAACCAGAATGGGGTGGTGGGGCCTTGAGATCCTGATGTAAGGCAGGTCTGTTAGGTCTGAGGATGGGGGCTGGTCGCCAGAGGAACCCACCACGCGATCAGAGTCGGAACCTTCAGCACCACCCCAAGACCTCCGGGTAGGGGAGAGGAGCCAGAGGTCCAGCCTGTCACCAGCGGCCATGATTTCACCGAAGATGCCCATGGAGTGAAACCTCCATGAAAACCCCAAAATGACGGGGTTCAGGGAGCTCCCCGGTGCTGGGCGGGTGTGGAAGCTCCACGCCCCTCCCCCACACCTTGGCCTGTCCACTCCTCCCTGCGGTGGCTCCCGCCTTGTAGCCTTTATCCTAAACTGGTAACAGTGAGTAAAATGTTTCCCTGAGCTCTGTGGGCTGTTCTAGCAAACGATCGAACCCGAGGAGGGGGTCGTGGGAACCCCCCTGGGGATTATGATTGGCATCTGAAGTGAGGGGTGGTCTCCTGGGACGGAGCCCTTCCCCTGCGGGGTCTGCGAGGACTCCAGGGAGCTGGTGTCTGAGAGCTGGAGCCGTTACTGGAAACGAAGCCACACGGGAGGGGTGGGGAGGGAGGGCCGGCTAACCCTCTGGTTCAGTGGGTGGGGGTGTCAGCAGCCCTCGGGGCCCGGGGGGGGGTTACACCCGCAGCCATGGGACCCGTCACTGGCTCGCACCTGGGGCTTTGCACTCGCTTAGTGCGCGGGGGCTCTGGGGGGCTCTGGGAGTGCAGGGTGGGGCCTTCCCCAGGGCTCCTGACTCGGTAGGACTGGGTAGTCATGAGAGTCTGCACGGCTGACACGTGTCCCAGGCCACGCGGACGCTGCCGATCAGGGTCTCCACCCCGAAAACTGCTGGTCTAGGTGAGCCCGTGCAGAGCTGACCTAAGCTGGCCCAGCGTTCCACAGCCCGCTTTGCTGCTTCTCCTGAGGACCGTGCGTGATATTTGCACTGTAAGGGTTTGGGTTTTCCCCCTTGGGTGCAGATGCGGTCGTGGAGAAGGCGGGGGGCAGGTCCGACTGACCGTGTATTTGAACACACGGGCTGATTCCTTCACTCAGCGCAAGAGTTAGGGGCCGACCGTGTTCCTGCTTCTGCTGGGCATTCCCATGGTCCGACCATGGAAGATGAAATCTGGCTCGTGGGCGCGGCGACACACGGGGGGACGGCCAGGCCCCGCGGAGGGATCGCCGCAGGGCGTGTGTGTGTCCCGACCACAGGGCGGAGCGGCTGACTCGGCGCTAGACACAGAGACGTGTGTTCCCAGAGGTCGTGGGTCACAGGGAGCTGGTTCGAGATGAGAAGCTCAGGCCCCAGCCCTGAAGAGTGCATGGGAATTACCTGGTGGAGAGGAAGGGAAAGAACGTTCCAGAAGAAGAAATCCTCGATGGGCGCCCGAAGAAGGAAAGAAGTTCCATTGACCAGAGCAGGGTTGGGGGGTGGGTGTTGGCAGATGGAGAAGGTTCTTTCCTCGTGAAGGGACCTCCGTCAGGGATACTCCTGGCTGTCCTCCCCCACCTCTCCCACCTGCCGGGGCCACCGGAGCTCTGGTGCATCAGGCCGTGCATGTGCGGTGGGTCAGCCTGCCCTTAACTGCTCCGGCAGGACGGGGGTCCCCTCTCCCTGGTGCGAATGTGGTGTTGTTTTGCTACAGTTCCAAGAAGTCCGCTCCTGCCTCCCTGAGGCGCTCAGGAAGCCCTGGAAATGGATGCTGGCTGAGCCATGTCACCGTGAAGCTCCGGAAAGGAGAGGCAGGTCACCCCAGGTTCAGGGAGGGGACCTGAGACATGGACAGGAGGCAGAAGGTCTTCAGAAGCTGGCAGGGTCCCTTCTGCACAAGAGGAGCCGGGAGGGCAGGGGTGGGGGCCCCTGTCTGCTCAGGTCCCCGGCCCCCCAGCCCAGTCTCAGCCTGTGGTCCCCGAGGTTGTCCCCAAGCGCCAGGCGTCGATCCCCTGCCCACGCTGATGGTTAGAATGTGCCTGGTCACATTAAACCAAAACCAGTCTCTCAGCCTCAGCCCTTGGATGTTTGGAAGATGTCATGGTCCCTGAGCCACCACCCCTCGCCCGTCTCCCGGAGCTCGCTGACTGATCAGACTCTCAGGCGGTGTCCAAGGGTCAGCTTCTCGGTCACTTCCCAGGGTTGGGCACGGGCAGAGGCGGGCACCAACTCCTGGGTGCTGAGGTGGCCGAGGCCAGGAGACTCACTAGGCATCGGGGTCTCGTGAAGTTGGATGGGAGAATCCGTGTCTCAAACAAACTCGGACCAGGAAGGGCGAGTTGTTCCCAGTCTGAATGTCCGTCCCCAGCCAGCAGAGGGGAGAGAGCTCTGCATTTTCAAGTGAGGGAAGAAATTCCCGAGGCCCCCATCCGGCTCCGGGCACCCAAGGGTGGTGTAGCAGGAAGCCAGGAGATCCCCGTTGGGACCAGCAGGGTTCAGATTAGGGAAGGCAGGCAAGAGCAGAGCCACCCCCGCGCCCAGACTCGGAACAGCCCCACGGTGGGCTGATGGTGTTCCCCCAAAAGATGGCTCTACATCCTGACCCCCAGGACCTCTGGATGTGACTGTGTTTGGAAAAAGGGTCTTTGGAAATGAAACTAAATTAAGGACCTGGAGATGAACTGCCCTGGATATAGGGGGCCTGAATCCAGTCACTGGTGCCCTTATGAGAGAACGGGCAGGGGGACGGGAGACACAGGGGTCGTGCTGATGGCCGCAGAGATGGGAGCGATGCGTCTGCACCCTGTGGCCTCTAGAACTGGGAGAGATGTCATTTCCAGCCGCACGTGGGGGGGGCCCGGAAAACTGACACAGGCCTGGATCCCCGCCCCTCCGGAGTCTGGCCGGCAGGGTGCACAGCCCCCTGATCTGACCTGGGCAGACAGGTCTGGGGTGGGCCCCCTCCTCCAGCAGGGCTGGAGGCTGGCTCTAGGGGGACGTGGGGGTCACAGGTGCTGGTGCTGGCTGTCCCCGCGGGGCAGGTTCCACCAAGGAGCATGCACCCCCGGTGACTCATGTGGGGCGTTGTCCCTGCCTCACCCTGGGGCCCCACAGCCCCTCTGGCTGCTCCCCTGGCCACGCTGCCCCCTCCAGACTGACCATCCCATGGTTCAGCATACTGGGCTCTGCCCCGACCGTCTCCAGAAGCCCCTTCCTCTCTCCCTATAGGTCACAGCCCATGGTGCCCCCAAGCCCCTATGTCTCGGCTTCCTCCGGGCACTAGCCGGTCGTGTTTGTCTCTGGTCGGCAGAGACCCGGCCCGCTGGCACGAGGGCAGGCGGCGGAGGGGGGCACGGGGCGCCGGCGTCTGTGCGCACAGAGCCACCCGGTGGTGGCCCGCAGTGGTGTGGGAGGCGGGGCCGGGCACTGGGCTCTGCGTTCCTTCCCTGCCTTTTGCAAGGACCACATGCTTGGCGCTGAGCTCTGGCGGCCCCAGCGACATTCCTTCGGAGGATCAGCTGCTGCCACATCAAACCTTTTCTGTCCAGCGCTCGCGGGGCCGGGGCCCGCCACCTTCGCCCGGAGCCACACGGGTGGGGCACAAGGAAGCCAGCGCTCATTTCGGCGGGTCCCGAGCATGTCCGTGCGTGGCCCTGGCCGGAACCTGAGGTGTGTGGGCCTGAGCAGCAAGCGGACGGCTTTTAAAAAGACTTTCCTTGTGTCAGAGTTCCTCAATTTAAAAAAAAAGAAAAGAAAAGAAAGACGTAAAAACCGGACAATAAAAACCTTTCATTGCACAAGGGACACACAAGTATTCTCGGGGTCAAAGGGTGGCCCACGCATCCCCTCCCCCCACAAAAACAGGAATACGGGTCCCCTGCTCCTCACCCCAACCCAAAAACTATGGCAGAGAGCGTGGGGGGGCTCCCCTCGGCCCCTCCCTGGGGTCACCCCACGGCAGCTTAGTGCGGGAGGGGTGGTCCCAGAAGGAACACCGGGTCATTTGGGGCAGGGCTTGGGGGATGGGGGACACGGAGACCCGGCAGACGGGCAGGAATGCTCTGTAGCTTGTCTGTCTGTCTAACTTGATATTCTGTCTGGAGTCACTTTCGTGGGGCACACGTGGCACCACAGCGTCCCTTTGGAGGCCTCGTCTGCCCTGGACAGAGGCCGTGCTGTTTCCACGGCTCAGCCAGTCCTCCGAATCTCCCTCCTGCGCTTGCGACACCTGCTGCTGTGTGGCTGAGACCAGGCTGCCGCTCCCAGGTGGCCTCTCCGTGGGGCAGCACGTGGCTCGGTGTGTCGGGGACGGCTCAGGATGCTTTCAGAGGGAGAACAGTGGCAGCGGCGTCCGGAACCCAGGGTCCCTGGTGGCGTGGGCATGTCCATGGCGAGGTGCTGGCGGTTTCAGTTCTAACTTCACTACCGGGGTCCAGCCATCCTTAGCCCCTTGGCCGGGGCCGATTTCAAATGGCAGCTCCTGGGGCCCCCGGGGTGTCAATCAGTTAAGCATCTGCCTTCTGCTCAGGTTATGGCCCCGGGGTCCTGGGATCGAGTCCCGCATTGGGCTTCTTGCTCAGCAGGGAGTCTGCTTCTCCCTTTCCTCTGCCTCTGCCTCTGCTCTCCTCTCTCAAATCAATACATAAAATCTAAAAAAAAAAAAAAGAACCAAATAGCAGGTCCTCAGGACAGGCGGTGGTGGCCATTTTCCCTCCCTTGGCTCTACGGGGGCCTCTCCCTGGGAGCTCTGCCACCGCGTGCCCAAGCCTGGGTTAGCGTCCACCAGGAGGAGAGGCCCCATGGAGAAGGGGCCCGACGCTCCCAGCTGTCCCACCCAGGTGAGGCCCCGGATGCGAGGAGCCCAGCCAGCCCTGTGGGAGCAAGAGGAGCATTCCCGCAGAAACCAGCCCAGGCGACGATTCCCAGGGCCGGGCGCCCTGTTAGTGGGCCAGTCACCTGAAACACTGAGTTTCCGAATTGTCGCTCAGTCCTCGAGCCTGGTTCTTGAGCCTTTCCCTCCATTCCGCCAGCTTTCTAGCTCCTTCCCTAAACCTTCTTCTGCCTGGATTCAGCAGATCGGGTTCTGCCACTGGCAGCTAGGAGCAATGGCTGGTGTAGACGTGGGTGCTGGGAATGGGTTCCAGGTGAGGGGCCCTCGGAGAATGTTGGGCTGAAAGCAGTGGGGGGCACCCACTACGCCCCCGCCCCCCACTGGGACGGCTGCAGTTAGGACCATAGCGTGCGGGGCCGGTGGCGCATGGGATGGGGAGCTCCCGCGCGCGTGGGGGGAGGGAGGAGGGCATGGCACCTGCACCAAGGAAGAGGGTTGGGCAGCGTCCACTAGAGCGAAACATAGACTCCTCCAACTCTGCTGCTAGGGGTACCCCTGAGATAAGTGAGTCCACACGTCCTCAAAGGGGCTGCACAAGAACGCTCGGAGAGGCTTTACTCAAAATACCATGATGCTGGGTGCACCCTGAGGCCCACTGGCTGCGGACTGGGTTGGAAAATTGTGGCGGATTCATATAACGGAATTCTGCCTTGCCGCATGGAGCGACAGGCACGGGCCTCCTGGACAGAACACTGAGCCCAGGAAGGCTGACGCTGAAGGGTACGTACTGTGGGATTCGATTTACGTGAGGTTCGAGAATGGGAAAGACTAGTCGGTGTTGATAGAAGTCAGAGCAGTGGTTATGAGGGTGTGGTAGCACCTGGGAGGAGGAGGGGGAGCCCTCTAGGGCTGAGGGAAGCATCAGTGTTGAGATCTGAGGGGCGGGTGCTCGGTGCAGAGATGTAACGCATCTAGATTGATTAACTGAGCTCTAGACTTTATACGTATAAGGGGATAAATACGCACACGTATGTGTTATATACACAAATACATGTATGTGTTGTAAACCATCAACCCTGTCCCTTGAAATGCCACTGGCACACAGGATCGCAATGCAGTGTGGACCAGCCGATTCGGTTATTGCCTGCAGCACCTGGTAGGGAGGACCCACTGGAGGCAAGATGTTGGGGACCCTACTGCTGTCCGTAACATAGTATGAAGAACAAAGAGTATTCAAGGGTTGCAGTCTCAGGGCAGTTGTTTCCGATGGGACCGAAGCAAGGGTGAGGAAAGTGAGCCACCTTATATGCAAACCGTCAAGATGCAGTGTCAGGGGATGGACAGCTGGGGGAAAGCACCTTTTGCCCCTTTCTGCTACCTCCTTCCTGCTTCCTGAAAAGTGGACATGATGGCTGGAATCCCAGCAGCCATTATGGACCATGAGGTAACCTCGAGGACAACTGAGACAGTGGTGGGGAGAGAGGAGGTGCCTACCCCCAGAAAAAACGGCCTCATCTCTCCTGTGTGAGAGCAAAAGAAAGTATCTCGGGTAAGTCACCGCTGTTTTGGGTTTTCATTATGAGCAGCCGATGCTAGAAATACCCAGTACAGGTGCATCCCTCAGAGGTCTGGTGTTGTGTGTGCGTCTGAGAGTCGTGCTAACTGCCGCAGCTGGCCGATGGACAACGGGACTCCCCTGAGACCCATGAGCTCCTCAATGTGATACCGAGAGAGGAACCCGGGACCCAGGACCCCGATGTGTGCACCTCGGTGGTTAATCCGTAGCCCGTAGCTGGACAGACCTGGTCAGCTCTCTTCCCTGAATGCCGGAGGACACAGACCCAGGAGGGGGGCGCCAGGTGGCAGGGCTTCCCGATGGCAAGGGGAGGACGTAGCCAGCTGTCCACGAGGTGCAGGACCAGGGCAGATGGCTTCACGAGCTGCTAACCCAGGGGGCTTGAGCTTCACGAAGGTGCACTGGGGAGCTCAGGGGGCCTGGCAGGAGGACCCCCCAGGAGGTGTCTGGGGGTCTGGAGTCAAGTCATGCCCCGCCCTCTTCAGCAGGGAACCTCTCTCCTTCCACCCACAACCAGCTTTGGGCCCCAGCACCTGAACACGGGTCCCAGGCTGCCCTCCGTGAACTAGACGGGATCTGAGCTACTAGCCACAGGTGGGCGGCCCAGTCGATCCCAGGAGGCATGGGTGACTTGCACCTACGAACTGGGGCTCTCTTGCATCTCCGCCCGCCCTCCCCCGGCCCCCTATAGCCTCGAGGGGGGAAAAACACAGGCCTGGCTTCAGGCGCACAGGGCAGGCCAGCCCCACGTGGGGGGACTCCCTGTGCGCCGTCGCCCTCCCTTAGGGACTGAAGGTTGAGCAGACATCTCACTCTCCATTTGGTACAGGGAAGAGGGTCTGGGGCCACTTGCCTGTGGAGAAGGCTAGGGGTTTGGTCAGAGAGCCTGGGATGGAAGGAGTAGTGTGGGGGAGTGACGGCAGGCCCGGGGACGAGGAAGAAGACAGATGTCTTGGAAGTCACAGAGGGTGAGGACGTTTATGTCTCGTGACTGCTCATGGAAAGGCCCCCCCACCCCCCGCCAAGAGACCAGTGTTTCTACCACGAGACCCCTTCACGTCCCACCGAGTTGGAAGGTGACAGTTTCACCATGGCCTCGGGCCAGTCCAAGGGGGGTGGAGAAGGGCCGCTTGAGAGGAGCTGGGGGAGCAGCGCTGACCCTCAAAAGCATACAGAGCGGGGAAGGACTCGGGCAGACCTGGAGGGGTTCCTCCTCCCATGGCCGGGCTGCGGGCTTCCGCACAGGCAGGGGCCACGGGGGCCGGGGAGCATAGGAGAGGGGAGCGGCCGTTGGTGCCACGGGGCTGACCGCACCCACGGCGTGTCCTGCCGCATCCAGGGCGTAGGGACACGAATGTTTGCTTTCTGTCGGCCTTGACCTGCTGCTGGGCCCGACGGCAGTGACCGGGCTCATCAACCGGCGATGGAAGCAAAATGACCAATGGCATGGGACGGCCACAGGAGTGGCCACGACGGCAGAGCTGGGGCCGGTGCGCCATCAGAGCTGGGGGCAGTGGCGGGGGTCAGGTGGGAGGATCGTGTCCCTGCGTTGGCAGCAGTGGGAGGGGAAGAAGTGTGGGGCGGGGCCTGCTGCCACCGTGGCTTCCCACCCTTTGACCCCCGCTCTTTCCACCAGGGGAGCCGGGTGCTGCCTCCCCTTCCTGAGGCCATGACCGGCCAGAGGCTCGTGCTCAGACCCAGGCCGAGAGTGGCGGGTGTCGTGGCCTGGGCTCAGCCAACCGGATGCTTTCAGGAGGGGCCCTGGGCCTGGAGCGTGTGTCACGGAGAAGCAGGGACAGTTCTGAGTTCCCATCCCCCTTGCAGTGGGGGAGGCCTTGGGCACTCAGAACCCAGGGGTGGCATTTTCTCTGGGCCCCAGACTTGGTCCCCTGCCGCCTAGAGTCTGTGGGTCGCCCGGTACCGTACAGCACGTCCTTCTGGCCGGTCTGCCCTGTCGTGGGTGTTGTGGCCGGCCACCTTACTCAGGGCCATGGAGGTTACTTCCAGGTCCCATTCTCACAGGCACGGGGTCCCCGTCCCCGCACACGCGTGAGGATTGACAGAGGCGCGGAGCTGAGCAGCGGCCGCTCCTTCTCCCTGGGGCGCACACCCCCCATCCCTGTTTTCCTGCGCCGCTGCTCACTCCTCATGTCCCCACAGAGCTCTAACCCCGAGTGGGTCCAGCCCCCGCCGCCCCCCGCACCTCCTTTGGTTTCCTTCACCTGTCGCTCCAATTTTAACGACCCCGCATGTCTGTCTACTTATGTCCTGACCCCCAGATTGTAGCTTCATGAGGACAGGGACTGTGTCTGCTCATTCTGTGCCCCAGGGCCCAGCACGCCCAACACCCGCGTGGGGAATGGACTCATGACTGCACACGAACGCGGGAACTTGGGAATCCCAAGGCCATCTTAGTGATCTCAGATGGGGGACAGCAGAGGACAGGGGAGTGAAAATCGGTGTGGAAAATCCAGCAGCTGCCCCGCCCAGGTCCCTCTGCTTCTCCACCTGGAAACCAGCCTGGCGGCGGCAGTCTCCACAGTAGGGACGGGGAGTGGTCCTGGGACTTCTGGGCACAGTGGGAAGCATTTGTTGAAACCTTCCAGTACTTTCTCTAAGCTCAGATCAATGAAAGCAGGAGCGCCCTCTGGTGGCCACTGTTGGGGATGGCTGCAGACAAGAAGCAGCTGGGGGGGAATGCGCGGCTCTGGGAGGCCCCGGGGTTCTCTGCGCTCCTGTCTAGTCCACGCCCGAGGAGTTGGTCAGGTAGAAGGGGCGGATGACCGTTTGGTAGCTGCTGAAGGAGCCTGCCGGGCAGGGGAAGAGGGAGGCGCTCCGGGAACTGTTGGTGCCCAGGGCACTGGGGATCCTGGCCTTCTGTCCTTCAAAGTCGGTGACCTGGGCCACGAAGCGTCCCCCACAGACCATCAGGGCTTTGTTTTCATAGCCGATGGTGGGATCTGAGTAGTCAGACTTGGAGAGGCCCAGGAGGGGGACATCGTCCGAGGAGCACGAGAACCCGTAGTTCCAGCAGCTCTGGACGGTGGGCAGGTAGACCAGAGACCAGGAGATGCGCTTGTTCTGGAACAGGAAGCTGGGGTGCTGTGGGGTCTGGAAGGACCGGTAGTTGTCGTTCCAATAGCCGGACGAGACCTGGGAATTGCCGGAGACGGAGGCGCTCCAGGTGGGCGAGGTGTACAGCCGAGGCCGGTAGGCGTCCTCGCTGAGGTTCAGGCCCCGGTACTGTGCCAGCAGCCGCAGCGGCACGGTGTGGAATTCCAGGGCCTGCAGGATCTTCTTTTGGAACAGCGCCTCGTGGCCCCCGTACAGGGACAGGTTAAACTGCAGCTCGAACAGCACCTCGGGCAGCATCATGGGGAACCGGATCTGCTCCACCAGGTCTTCCACATCCCTGCGGGGAGGCTGCTTCTCCTGGCTCCACACGTCCAAGGCCGTCAGCAGCGCCAGCTCGCTGGGCACGGCCAGCTCGCTCCTGGACAGCAGGACCTGCAGCAGGGCCATGGGCACGGCCGGCCAGGCCTCGGCCTGCGTCAGGGCCTCGAAGTTCCAGGCCAGGAACTGCACACACAGCTCCTCCAGCACGGGGTCCCGCGTGGCCAGGGCGTAGGCATAGAGGTCCAGGGGCGTCTGGAAAGAGGGGTCCTCGGGGAGGAGGATAGCAAAGAGGCCGGCGCAGAAGCTCTGCAGCTGCTGGGCGCCGTAGGCGGAGGCGAGCTTGTGGAAGCACTTCATGGACGCCAGGGAGACGGCCAGCCTCCGGGAGTAGAAGTACCTGGGAGGGGAGCGAGAGCTGAGCACCCGGCGTCCCCCGCCCCTGCAGGAAGCGGGGTGCCCGGGCGTGTGCCGAGCCCGCCTCTCCGATACCACCGCCAAGCAAGTGTTGCCCACTGACCCAAGGACACCCCCTGGGGTGCCACCCATCGCGAGGGGCATTCTGTGCCCCATGGATTTATCCTTTGGGTCAACCCACCTTCCCGTCTCAGGCTGGCTCAGAGCCATGGCACAGACAAGCAGGCAGATCCCAGGGTCCCGAAGCACGAGGCTCCGTCCCTCCCCCATGACCAAGACCGCCCCACCACCTCCTGCTCTCCGCCTTCCCCGTCACTGCCGACCCCTTGGCTGGGGGCAGGTGCCTGGAGCGGCCGTGTGGCACTGCCCCCTCTTCCCGCCAGCACAAGCCCAGCCAGACCCCTTCAGTCCCCGGCACCTGTCTCGTGCTCCCGGGACATGAGCATCACCCCAGTTTGTCCCCCATCTGCTTCCCCTGCCAACTGGGACCCCCACTCCTGGTGACCCAGGGCATGACTCCAGCTTGGCCCGGGAAGGGGGGGAGTGGGATGGGCACATGCCCTCGTCCTCAAACATATCACAGAAATCCCTGACCCCACTGGGAAGGGCGCGGGCTAGCTACCGACTTCTCACGTGGCTGGAAAGAAATCATTTTCATCTCTTTCCATGGCCATTTGTTGTTTTCTCTTAAATGTCACTTCCCACTATATAAAGCTTTAGGTCTCAAGAACAAAAAGGAACAGTTCTTTTTAAACGGATGCTTTCTGAACACTGGTCCCTGGGAGGCCCCAGCAGGGCGGCCTGGCAGGAGGGCGACGGCCCAGGCACAGGACAGGCTGGGCCCCGTGTGTCAGTTTCCTCATCCGGGGCATTGGCTCCCGCGTGCTGTGGAGCCCACCACGTGCACAGCACAGCTGTGTGCAAAGGCTTGGGTAAGACTTTGTGATGATTTGGGGTCACAGGGGTGCTGCCTTTCACACAAGCAAGGGCATTACATGAGGAGCAGGAGGATGAACTACTAACTGGGTTGTAGGTTCTTGGAAATCTTATACCACATCCTTACATTACCTACGAGGTAGGGGTGTGTGTGTGTGTGTTTCTGGGCCCCTAATTTCTCCCCAACTACATGCATGTCTGGGCCTCCCCAGAGGCTGTGTGATGTGGTGTTGGGAGGCAAGTGGCCCAGACCCGCGGCCTTGAGTGTGCAAGGAGCCTCCTGCTCTGGGCGACCTCCCGGGGCCCCTTCCCAGCTCTGTCCTAGGCCCCTGTAGCCACCTCTCACCAAGCCGGGCCAGGCATCTCGTTCCTGGTGAGTTTGGAACCCACAGAGCACTGGAAACCTCTTAGAATAGTGGCAGTTACTCCGGGAGGTTTTTTATGCAGTGTTTGGTGAAAGTCGGTGTGTGTGTGTGTGTGTGTGCGCGCGCGTGCGTGTGCGTGCGCGCGTGTGTGTGTGCGCGCGCGTGGGTGTCCGTGCAGAGTATGCACGTATATCCAGGAGTGTGTGAATGGGTGTGTGCACACAAGTGTGGCAGGGAGAGTGCGTGTGCACACCGGTGAGTGTGGAACACACGACTGTGAGCCCAGCCTGTGCACCCATGAGTGTGCACGTGTGCACATGAATGAGTGTGGTGGCACGCAGGTGTGTGTGGGTGAGTGTGCGAGTGCGCGTGTGCCGTGCACGTGCGTGTGTTCATGAGTGCACCGGCGTGCTCAGCGCCGTAGCCCTATGGTTCGCTGTCGGAGGGGACGAGCCTGGGCCCTGGTACCCCCACCCGGGGGCGGTCACCTGATGAAGTCTCTGACGACAGGCAGGCACTCTGCGTCCACCTCCATGGTGACCGTGCGGCCCGGCTCCTTCCACAGGGCCTGGGCCTCAGGGTTGGAAGACAGGATCAGCCTGTGGGCGCACAGGTCCAGGCCCTCCTGCTGCTGGTCCCGCACCCTCACCCTGATGGACAGGTCACAGCCCATCTGGCTGTCGAAGATCTGCTCGAGGGCCTTGGGGAGCTCATCCGACAGGTCAAGGGTGTGGGTGCTCCGGGTTTCTGGGAGGGGCGGAGGGGAGCATATGGTCAGGTCAGGTGCTGTCACCGAGAGCACTTCTCCTCCCTGGACTCAGCCTCCTCCCGACCCCAAAGACCAGGGTGCCACTCCCAGCTGCGGCCCAGAGCCCTCACCCCCGCCGAGCACCCCAGGTCAGCTCCCCTGCTCCCCCACACTCAGGTGGCCCCTGCTGACTTCCAGAGCCCAAAGCCCCACCGTTTACAATCCGGACCCATCAAGCAGTGACCCAGGCGGCCCCTTCTAAGAACCCAAACCTTCCCCCTGGTTTGACAGTCCAAAGAGTGAGGGTCTTCCAGAAACTCAGTTTCGAGCTTTGGGGTCCCAGGCAGCCTCCCTCAGGGACCGAGACCTAGAGAAGCAACTCCTCGCTGCCCCCCTCCCCACGACAGTCCCAGCGCCGAGCTAAGAACTAAACCCACCTGGTCTGTGCCTCCCGCAGGTGTGAGTTGGTCTGGACACATCAACCAGGTGGGTTCAGCCCGCCATTCCTCTGGCCCCCACTCCCACCGTGGGCTCCCCACCAGACTGCTCCCGGCCCTGCCCCCTCCCATACCCCACCGCGAGCCCTCCACGCCGCTGCCCTATCCTTGTATCAATGCCCTGATGTGCCCTCTGGCCCCGTGCGAAGCCAGGAAGAAGGACAAGTGGACAACAGTGACGCTGGGCTCGGGGACGGCAGAACACAGAGCGCCTGCTGAGGTCGTGGGGCAGGGGAGAGCGGACAGGGGAGAGGCGGGAGGGGCGGGCTTCCACCACGGGGCACGTTGAAGGCACATTCTGCTTGCTGTGCAGGCATGTGGGCGCCGCCTCCCATGTTCCAGAACGAGGACGGACGACGGGGAGAGGCTGTGGTTTAGAGCAGCAACAGGCAGGTGGCTGGTGCAGGTGGCCCGCGGCTCCGGCCTGTCGGGCCCGGGTGAACACGGCCTCTGCGAGCCGCTCCATTGGAGGACGGTGGGGAGTCTGGAATTGCTGCTGGGCGGGGTGGGCTCTGGAGGTTGTCCTGTCCCCTCTGGGCCAGGGGGCGTCCCAGGGGAACTTGGGGCGGAGAGCGCGTGTGCGCCGGGGCTCACCGTTGGTGCAGACGGCGCTCGCGTCCTGACTGTGCCTGCACCGGCTCTTCAGCCAACCCAGCGACGTGCAGTTGGCCAGCGAGGGCTCCGTCCCCGTGCACTCCACCTCGTCCAGCATGACCGGGCCGGTGCCTGGTGGCACAGCAAGGAGGATGGGGGGCTGGGCGGGGCTTGGGGGGAAGGGCCACTGCATGGGCTGCTCCCCCAGAAGCCATGCACAGGCAGGAGAGCGGCCACAGGAGAAGTGCTCTGCTGGCCTCCCGACCTGCGACTGGGACCGCGGCTCTCCATCCCTCCCGGTCCCCTGTGCCGTCCGCCACCCAGTAGAACCCAGGACTGCTCGAGCGCGCCTCCGGGTTTAAGCTTGGAACTCTGTGCCACAAAGCAGCCTCCGCTGAGGAGTTGGCCTAGTTCTGTGTCATCAGAACCACCCGCCCTGCACCAGACTCGGGGGGGGGGGGCGCGTTTCAGGAAAGGACGCACCCCGAGGGAATAGGGCGGGAGGATCCCCAGTGTCTGCCAGGGCTCCGCGAGGAGGGCCACGCGCGGGTCTTAGGTGACGGTCCCTTCCTGGGGCAGGCAGGCCTACCTGGCCCAAAGGCCGCTCCGCCCAGAGCCTCAGTGGCATTTGTAAACCCCAGGGCCCGGCAGACGACGCTGGCATCCGTCAGGTCCCACAGGTTGTCACACACGGTCCCCCACTGGCCTCTGTAGAAGATCTCCACGCGGCCCTCGCTGGGGGTGTTCCCGTCCGCCAGCCTCATGTCCCCATCTTCTGCACCTATGGGGCTCCCGAGGGCACAGGCATCAGCAGGGATGGAGGCCAGGCAGCCGGGGCCCCGTCCCAGCAGAGAACCTGCCCGTCACCTCCCCCACCTGGAAGCGTCACTAGTCAAGTTCCTCCCCAGGGGGTGCCCACTGCCCCTGGAGCCTTATAGCCCCCCATCCATCTTCAAGGGCTCCCCCACTGGGGAGGAGTGGGAGACGTGCACCCCCTCAAGGGTAAAGCACTTTATTTTGTCTTCGAGGTCTGAGTCTTTCCTCCATACATAGACAAGGGGCGAAAGGGGGAACCAGGGCCCTAGCACCTGAGGGTGGGGGAGGTGGGGCCCCCGGGAAGAACAGGGGAAGAGGAGGGGCCCACGCTGCCCCCACCTGAGGGTGTATGGGGCTTGGGGTGCACCGTGCACATGACAGTGGGACGGCTGTGGGGGGAGTCCTAGGGCAGCAAGCCCGGGGACCCCCAGCCCAGGGACCCCCAGAAACACTGGCAGAATGAGTTGGGTGCAGAGACAAGTGGGACTGTTCTGGGACGGGATCAGGGAGGGGCCGGGTGCCATGTCAGAGGGCAGTTCTCAGCCGGGGGAGTAGCCAGGCTCCACGGGGTCTCCTGAGCCCGGGGTGCAGAGAGCACGAGGACCAGCATCCAGAACACTGGAAGTCTGACTGTGTGGAAGGGTCCTGACTCAAGCACCCACCCCCGCTCCCCGCATTTGGTCTGTCCGACGGGCTCCTCCTGCTCAATCCCTCTGCTTCCCACGGGATGAAATCAAGAATCCCTTGTTATGGGGCGCCTGGGTGGCTCAGTGGGTTAAGCCTCTGCCTTCGGCTCAGGTCATGATCTCAGGGTCCTGGGATCGAGCCCCGCATCGGGCTCTCTGCTCAGCGGGGAGCCTGCTTCCCCCTCCCCCTCTGCCTGCCTCTCTGTCTCCTTGTGATCTCTGTGTCAAATGAATAAATAAAATCTTTGAAAAAAAAAAAAAAAAAGAATCCCTTGTTACCCCACAGAACCTACAAGCCCCCATCACTTAGGATAACCCGGGCTTCAAGCAGGAGAGAAGACCCGGGCTGACACCAGCGACCTAGGCACTGCGCAGAACACTGCCTCTATTCTCAAGGGGGAGTGGCAGCTTCTCAAACACGGCACAACTCACCTTGAGTCCCTGCCACCAGCAGCCACATCCAGAGGAGCAATGGGATGGCCATAGCCTCTCCTGGGAGGGAAGGCCCTTGTCCTGGGGCGGAAGGAAGCAGCAGAGTCAGAAGGCAGAGCTGGACAGCCCTTGGGACCAGGCCCTGTCTGTCCAGGACCGTTTAGACCCTGTGTGTGGAGGACGACAGCCGGGCACAGTCCCTGCTCCTCTGAGCTGTGAGTGTGACGGGGGTCCCTCACCTGCTGGGGGAGGTGGTCCTCCAAGGAGGAGTAAGACTTGCCCAGACAAGGGAAGGGGGCCCAGGGGAGGTCTCTGAGCAGGAGGACAGTAACAACAAAAGCTCTTCTCAGAGAACCAGGCCCTGGGTGTCGCCGCCAGTAGTGCTGGGAGGGGAGGATGGAGGGAGGAGTCAGGGGCATGCGGGGCCCAGACAGGAGAGGCCTGGTGGGCCTTGCTAACGGTTCGGCTTTATCTTCAGGCCGCTGGACCCCTGGGGGAGTGCCTGGAGAGCTATGAGCCCCGAAGGGAGGGGACGCATCAGGAGGCCACAGAAAGCCAGGCAGGAGTGACAGAGAGGGCCAGAGGAGGTGGCTGGGAGGGTGATGGAGGGGGATCAAGGCTGAGGTCTGGGACTGACTCTGCAGCTGGGTAGGGGCTGGGGGAGCAGGCACCTGGGTGAGGACCTGCCTGAGGTCTGTGTCCTCAAGAACCAAAGGCTATGAGAAGCTGGGGCCACCAAGACCGCACAGTCAGCCTGGATGGGGCACACGGGGTATGGGGAGGCCCAGCTCTTCCAGCTTTTGCCTGGAGTTCTTGCTTCTCTAGAATTCTTGGGGCTTGCTCCAACCTGCTCTCTACCTGCTGTGTCCCCGCCACATCCTGAACATGGAGGAGCCGGTCCTTGTCTCTCGGGCTCCAGAGAATCTCGTGGCCCCCACGGCACTCCTGGGCCCAGCAAGAGGCTGCCGTTGCGGGCACCCCTACAGGTCAGGGCCTGCTGACCCCGAGGCAGCACCCCGCTTCTGCATTAACAATGGCCAGTCGTGCCTGGTATATTGTACGCAAACGTGGCTGCCCTTAGGGTGCTCGCGGCCACCTACTGTAGCCTGATGCCCTCTCCCTCTCGCGTGGTTGCAACAGGGACTGCTTGCCCTTGGCCCATTTGGTGCCTTTTGCAAATTAGAAAAAGATACTTTTCCTTTGGACATGTGTAGGCCTGGGCCGAAATGTACAAACTGGAGAAAGCGCCCTGGGCTGAATTCCAAGCCTGCTTGCCCCTTTGTCCTTGTGCAGTGAGCAACCTGAGCAGCTGTCCATACAGAGACCTTCTGGATCTGGGAGCAGCCGTGATGGTCCCTGGGCTGAGGAGGAGTACCAGATCCCCAGTTGGGTACAAAGGGGGAGATTATGCCCACTAGGTGACGTTGGGTAGAGAGAGGGACACCCCCCTGAGAGCAAGAGGCATGAGCTTACCTGCCTGAGGCAAGTTCTGTCGGGGCCCTGGAGCCTCTCCCCTCCCTGCCGCAGGCTTCCTCTGCAGGCTGTTCTTCAACCCCGAAGACCCTCCCAGTGTGGATTGTGGTCAGGCTGGTCCCAGGAAACACTAGAGAAAACAGTCTAGTTTCAATTCCTGGAAACCACCTGACTTGGGTTTCTTCTGGGGTTGGCTGCCGACAAGACTCGCTGGGCCCCTCCTCCCCCTCAGCTCCGACCGCGGGTGTCGGCGTGGCGGGGGCCCGAGCGGGGAGGCATAGCTGCCCATCACCAGAGCAAGATGGCCAAGAGCCATGCGTGAACATCAACAGTCTTCCGAGCCGGAAGGGCCCCCAGGGCTGGCATTGGGGGAGGGCGGGAGGAGTGCAGGGGGAGGCAGAGTGGGGGCAGGCACAGACAGGCAGGGTTGTGCCAGTGTGACCGGGGGCTCCCCCTGAACGCTCTGAGCCGTGTCCCAGGTCTGGCACGTGGCCAGCAGGGTGGACGCCGCCGGGATGGCTGCTCACTCTGAGTCCGCCTGGCTCTGAGCGCTTGGCAGGCCTGACCCCCCCCCAGAAAGGCCCCCCTCTGCGAGGCCACACGGACCCATCCCCCAAGAGCGGGAGGGAGGCTCCGAGACATGAGACAACACGCTCTGGTATGCAGCCGGCACCAGGAAGAGCTGGCCCCACACGCAGCGGCGACCCCCAGAGCCTGTGCTGGTCACCGGCAGAGGATGCCACCCACCCCCGAGGCCGGCTGTTCTCCCAGTTTCTCTCCCCCGGCGGCGGGGGGGGGGGGGGGGGCAGGGGACGCAGCCTCTGGAGTGGCTGCAGAGAGTGGAGCCCACCTTCCAGCCATCCCTGGCCTCTGGGAGAAAGTGGCACCACGGTTTCCCCTCGGGGAAGCACCCTCTCTCGCTCCCAGGCTGTGCTCTGAGGACCCCAGGCTCCCCCGGAGTCGAACCCAGAGCTGGCAGCTCAGAGCCCTGCGGGCCCCTTGCTACAGGGATGGTGTCAGGGAGGGCCCATGAGGGCACCCAGCGCAGTGAGAGTCAGCTTCGCCTCTTGGAGGGACGCTCTAGGGGGCATGGGGCAGAGCCGGGACACGGAGGCAGTAGCAAGTCCTGATGCGATGGTCTGAGCCACTGGCTCCAGCTGGCCTCAAGTCAAGGTCAAGTCCCGGGATTTGCGGTTAAATGAGGCAGTCAGAGCCCTCTCTGTTTTGGTCACCTGCATCCCGAGGTTCTCGATGAGAGCTGTCCTTCGGAACGTCCCCTGGTCTGCACTTGAGAATCAGGTGGGAATTTTACCAACTCCTGATGCCTGTGTCCACTCAGTCACCGTCTCTGGGTGGGGACAGGCACAGGTTTTTTTTTTTTTTTTAAAGATTTTATTTATTTGTCAGAGAGAGAGAGAGGGAGAGAGAGCAAGCACAGACAGACAGAATGGCAGGCAGAGGCAGAGGGAGAAGCAGGCTCCCTGATGAGCAAGGAGCCCGATGTGGGACTCGATCCCAGGACGCCGGGATCATGACCTGAGCCGAAGGCAGCTGCTCAACCAACTGAGCCACCCAGGCGTCCCAGGCACAGGTATTTTAAAGCCTTCCAGGTGGCTGCCGTGTGCCGCAGGGCTAACAGCCACTGGCAGAGACACACTGTCTGCCTGGCGGCCTGAGGTCACGCATTTAATGTCACGCATTTAATGGCTCTTTGCCCAAGACATGAGGTTTGGGGGGGTGCCAGGGTTCATCTGACTCCCTCCAAGGAAACTGCAGACATCTGGAAAGAGCGCTGGCGGAAGAGACGGTGAGTCTTAAGACCCCGTCCGGATTAAGAAGCTTCAGGTTTGCGGGCACAGAACCTCCAGAACCTTCCTCACATGGTCCCATGGGGCTCTCCCCAGACACGTTGCCCACCAGGAAAAGGAGACAAAGGAGGCCCTGCGGGAGGTGTTGGTGGTGTTAACCTTACACATAAAACAGCCAGTTATCCCACCAGCAAAAACCCGTTTATTCAGGAAGAGCCGCGAATTGCAACCTGGAACCAGGAACCAATGCAGAGCCACGGGCGGGTCCACGGAACAGAGAGGAGGCTCTTTGACGTGGCGGGAAGGGAGGGTCGTTAGAAACAGAAAGGTCGCTGGGGTAAACCGGGCGTTGGCACCATGGGGACGTCTCCCAGGCTGGGCTGTCGCGGGGGAGGAGTGGGGTAGGTAAGTGGTGTCGGGGACAAGCAGCTCCCTCCCGCTGGGTCAGCAGCAGCCACGGCGCCGGCCTGGAGAGCGCCCCCTGCCGGCCACCCCACTCCACTCTAACTGAGTTTCCCTGTCATTAATGTTCCCAGCAGCAAGTTTAAAACTCAAGTTGCCGAAGCCTTAGCCCCACAGTCCTGGGCAGTCCTTCAAGTGGAAAGGAGTAAAATACAGGACCGAGGCCTCTTTGCGGGATCAGCGTCTGGGTATCTGCTTCCCCGGGCGTTCTGCAAGGGCACCACGGACCTGGCACTTGAGATGCCTGATCCGGTGCGGAGTGGCTCAGTTCAGAGAAGGAGACTGAAAGGCCCGGACACCGCGGATGCCTGGGCCCGGCCGTGATGGTGTGCACGCTGCTGCTGTCCCCAGGAAGCCACCGCCACCAAGGCAGGAGAGATTGCTCAGCCAGCCTGGGGGCTACCCCACCTGCCCAGTGTCCATGCCACTAGCTACTGCCATGGACCGTCCACACGCGTGATGGTCACACCGTGCTGGGAGCAGCTGCTCTTCTTAACCCCCTCTGTAGGTGAGAAAACAGAGGTGCAGAGAGACAGCATCCAGCTGGGAGGGAAGACGCTGGGATTCAAACCCACACCTTTTCTTTTTAAAAAATTGGCTTGAGGGGCTCCTGGGTGGCTCAGTGGGTTAAAGCCTCTGCCTTCGGCTCGGGTCATGGTCCCGGGGTCCTGGGATCGAGCCCTGCGTTGGGCTCTCTGCTCAGCGGGGAGCCTGCTTCCTCCTCTCTCTCTGCCTGCCTCTGCCTGCTTGTGGTCTCTGTCTGTCAAATAAATGAATAAAATCTTTTAAAAAAAAATTGGCTTGAGAACAATTACAAACAACAACACGCGCGGAGTGAATGAGCTCTGACCCAGGTACACAGACGGCAACCGGACCACAGTCACAGTACACAGAACATCTTCGTCACCCCGACAGTGCCCTTCTGCGCCTCTGCAGTCAGTCCCCTCCAGCAGCCCCCGTCCCTGGCCACCACCGATCTGTGGGTTCTAGAATTCCGTAGAAGTAGAAACATTCGGTCCATAATGTTTTGTATCTGGGTCCTCCTACTGAGCATGACGCTTCACAGGTTCATTCATGCAAATCCCAGTAACAAGCTCATTTCTGTCCTCTGTTCTCGCCCCCCAGACGGATGGACTGCCGTTTGCTTCTGCTTTTCTGTGTCGAGGCCATTTGGGACATTCCCGGGTTGTGACTGTTACAGTAAGGCTCTTCGGACCATTCGGGGAGCAGACTTGGTGTGAACGTAAGTTTTGTTCTCTTTTGTATAAAACACCTAGGGATGGGATTACCCGGTCATATGGTAGATGTTGAACTTTTTTTTTTTTTTTTTTAAAGTAGGTTCTGTGCCGAGTGTGGGGCTTGAACTCACAACTCTGCGATCAAGACCTGAGCTGAGATCAAGAGTCAGAAGCGCAACTGACTGAGCCATCCTGGAGCTCCTACATATTTAACGTTTTAAGAAAGTATCCGGCTGTTTCACGCAGTGGCTGACGGCTCTGCATCCCTGCTGGCAAGCGTCGGAGTGTCCCGGCCACTCTAAATCTTCACTGACCCTTGGCGTCGCCAGTCTCCTTAACTGTACCCATTCCGGCGGGAGCGCAGCGGGGCCTCGTGGCGCCAACGCGGCTGCGCTCTCCTACGCTTGCTTGTGGCGTCTACGTCCTCTTTGGGGAAGGGCCTATTGGGAGCTCAGGCGCGTTTTAAATCGAGCTGCCTGTCTTCTTACTGAGTTGTCCACGTCCTCTACACACTCCGAATGCAAGTCCTTTAGCAGATGGGATCTGCAAATCTTGTTTTCATCTTTCCATGCCTTTTCATCTTCACAGCGTCCTCTGAAGGACGAAGGTTTCAAATCTAGGTGAAGCTCAAAGTCTCATTGTTTTGGTGACACGCGGAAGACGTCTCTGCCTGACCCAAAGTCCGTGGCCTTCTGGAGTTTCATAGCGTTCGTTCCTGCCTTTAGTTCTATGGTCTATCCCGAGGTAATTTTGCGAATGGTGGGAGCTAAGGATTCCAGTCATTGGTCTCCACAGAGATCAGATTTGTCCCCACGCCACTTACGCAAAGACAACCTTCTCCCCCACTAAACTTCCCTGGCCCCTTGGCCCCGAAGCCATGGACCACACACATAGGGGCCTATTTACGGGCTCCTTTCTGTTCCTTCGATGTATGGGTCATTGTTCTCCTGCCAATACAACAGCTTTGATTGCTTATGGCTTAATACATATGAAGTCCGGAGGCCAGAGAGTGGAAGGCCTGTGACTCTTCCCATCTCAGATTTAGCAGTCCCGTCCGTCGGGACGGCACATCGTTCCGGGTACTCGGGCTTTGAGCTCATCCATGTTAGCAGTTTCGGTCTACACGCCTTCCCCGTGTTTGTATCTAACGATTTCCATCAATTGCGTGGTCTCCAGTCGCTCGCTGTAGCAACACAGGAATGTTAGTTTCTGTGCGGGCACCATGCGTCCCTTGGCTTTGCTAAACTCAACTGCTAGTTCCGGTGGCTCTTCTTTGGAGACGTCTTGGGCTTCTCCATCCACTCCATCTTGTCATCGGCAAGTAGAGACAGTGAGGCTCTTTCTCTTCCAGTCTGAGTGACTTTCTCGTCCTTGCCTCGCTGTGCTGCCCGGGACACCCCATCGGACGACTGCGACAAAGCGTGGTGAGTGCAGCGACGGAGCTTACAGGCGTGGTAACTGGAAGGGTCAGCACCGGAGAAGGCTGCGTGCGGGGAACAGAGCTTCACTGAGTCTGGCAACGTCTGTTGTTTAAAAATGATTTCACCGTAAGAAGCTAAGCCGTGGGGCGGGGGTGGTGACAGTGGCCATTCTTGCCTTGTTTCCAGAGGAAACCCTCCAGTCTTCCAACACCACGTGGGACACGAGCTGTAGGGTTTTGCGTGTGCCCTTTACCAGGTTAGAGATGATCCTTTTCTGCTCAGTTTGCTAAGAGTTTTGTTTGCTTGTTTTTAAATCATGAATGGGTAGTGCGTCTGGTCAAGTCCTTTTCCTGTATCTTTGGAGATGATCATATAGTTTTTCCTTCTTAGTCTGTCCATGTGGTGGATTTTGGCGATTTTCGAATATTAAACCAATCTTGCATTCCCAGAGGAAGCCGCACTTTCTCATGAACTATTTTCACTTTCATACGCAGCCGGATTCAACCAGCTAAAGGTTTACTGAAGATTTTTCATCTATGTTCATGGGGGGGATACTGGTCTAGATTTTTTTTTTTTTTTTTTGGTAATATATTTGTCTGGTTGTGGTATCAGGATAGTGAAGCCCCCATAAAATGAGTTGGGAAGTGTCCAAAATCATAGAAGATTTTGTGGGGGCTTGGCATCCTTTCTTCTTCAAATCTTTGATACGATTCACCAGTAAAACCATTTTCTTTGCGTGGAGGCATTTTATTTTTGTTTTATTTAGACCTTTTTAACAACTTTATTAAGGTACAGTTTACTTTGGAACTTACCAATTGGAAGTGTACATGACAGGGTAAACATTGGGGAAGAAATTAATCTCAAGTCACTTGTGTTTCACTCCATTCCAAAGTGGCTTTCGGGAGTTTTCTTTTTGCTGATCAGCTGCGCCCGAACATACGGAGAACCGCGGGGGCCAAAGTCACCTCGTGTGGCACCCACAGGCTCACGGCTTCTCCGAGGGCTGAGGGTGGGTTTTCGGATCCTTCCTCCTCACTTTGCGATGCCCTGTCTCCTCCCGCCCCAGGCTGACGCGCTCCTGCATCTCCCTCACGGATCTCCTGGGACTGTTCTCGCCAGGATCGCCAAGAACACTGGGTCCTCCTTGTCCCTCAGTCCACGGATACTTCTAGACCTTCTTAAGTGACCTCCCTGCGGTGTTTGATGGGTCGGGCTCCCAGCAGGAAACAGATGGCTCCAAGCCGGGGTCACCGAGGAGGCTTGAAGAAAGGGGCTAGTTACAAGGTGTGAGTGAGCAGGGGAGGGACACCACAAGGGGTCGAGTGGAATCTGGAGCTTGGCTGCTCTCAGGCTGGGAGGGACTGATGAAGTTCTAGAACCTAGGTGAGGTTCAGTGGGCTGAGGTCCGGAGCCGATGACCAAGAAAGAATTCTTGAGACATCTTTGGTGCAAAATGGTGGTTTACTGAAGCACGGGGACAGGACCCGTGGGCGGGAAGAGCTGCTGCCCCGGGTTGTGAGGGATGGCAGGTTAAGTACCCTGCGGTTGGGGGAAGGTGAGGGGAAGGGAGGTTTCAACGGAGTTTTCATATGTTAAAGAGCGCCTGCAAGGTGCTGGGATACCGAGGCCTAGCGGAGGCCTTGCCCTTGCGGCTGGATCCCTGTTGTCTTTGGGCCAGCCATTAACATCAAGATAGTTGGGAGATTCCTGGTGGGATGTCACAATCCTGCTATCAATCGTTTTTGTTAGTGAGATTTAGGTTCAGAAGAGATTTAACTATATTTACATTTCCTTCTACCTCAGCCTCCTTCGGTTTTGTTTATGGAGGGGAGGGAGACATTAGGGCTTGAGGAACTGAATTATTTGCCTCTGGAAATTTGTGCTATTGATAAGGTAACTTCTTTGTTTGTAGATCTCTAGGATATTTGTAAACCAAGGGAGACTCCTGTCTTGCAGGATTGTGATCTCTGCAAGTTAACTATTTATTTATGGTTTATGCAGTCAGGGGTGCCTGAGGAATGTCACACATATTACCGAGGGGGAGCCGGTGGAGAGGGGGTGCAAGGTGCCAGCTTTTGCATTGTCTTCAGCCAGCCTCCTGCTCCCTCATCATGAGGAGACAAAAGGAACTGTGGGCGCACTTGGCTTTAAGACCTCACGCTCCCGTGCTTTCTCCTCTTCCGGTCCCGGCCTCCCTTTCCAGGGCTCCGGAGGCTTTGATGTAGAGCTTCCTAGGATCCTGCCGCCCTCGGAAACTGTCCCATCCCTGCGGCTTCACAGCCACACTAATGAAGCCCTAACGGGTCTAGACCTCCTTCCTGGGATCCTCCTCCCGCCCAGTGATCCGGGGCGCCCCAGTGCCCGGGCAGCCGCAGGGGAGGGGGGCAGCGCACACTAACCAAGCAAGCATCGAGCATCGGGCTACTCCCGACAGCATCCTCCCTTTACAGACGAGGAACCCGAAGGACAGAGAAGTTAGAGAAGCTGTCCCAGGTCACGTGCAAGTGTCGGGGCCAGGACTGGAGCCTGCAGTGGCTTCCCAGCCTGTAATCTTAACCACCACGACCAAAAGAGCCTTCTTCAGATTCAGGAAAAGCTGGGACTGGATGATTCATTTTCCAGAAAAGTCTTTCCCCATCTGCTGATGGTGCCTGTCCCGTGAACTCCCATGGCATGTCAGACCCCAGCCCCAAAACAGAAGGACAGAGTGCACCCCTCAGACAGCTGTCCTGTGAAACCACCGCGGCTCTAGCTTTCCCCCCCCCCCCCGCAGGCCCTCAGCCACCACCCAACACGTACCAGGAGACAAAGAGAACTCCCAGTCCCCTCTGGCACTTTATTGTTTACAAAACAACGGCTCCAGTTGGAAGGACACAATCCTTACACCGACAGTAGCAGATACAAGAAACCAAAAACCCTCTCACTTTAAAGAGTTGAAAATCACACACAGCAGGAATGCTCTTCAGGGCACCTAGGCCGTGGCTGAAAGGTCTCACCTTAGTGACTGTTCCGAGCCCTCCGACTTTCCTGATTCCGCCTCTGTCCTAAAAACTCGCACAGCCCCAGCATCAGTGACGTTCATGAAGGACGTGGGTCAGGGAGCCCGGCCAGGCAAAGTCAGAAAAGACTCGGGTCTTCCAGGCTGTGTCCTGCGGGAGCCGAGTTCCAGAGAAACGTGTCACATTCTTTCGCTGCCTGTCCCGCCGTGGAAGAAACACACGGCAGCACAAGACGGACCCTCACTGGGCTCCTTCCTAGAGTCTGTGAGAAAAGTCTGGCGGCCGTTCCCAGGCCATCCCCCTCATCCCCCACATCCTCCTGAGGGGAGAGGAAGCTTTAGGGGAAGGGGCGCTATGGCTGACGGTGGGGCCCTTCTAGGCTCCAGTCCCGCCTCACCTGTCCTAACCCTCTGCCTTTGCCCTGGAGCATGGAGAAGAGGCCAAAGGATGCAGACAGGCAGGGTTTGTGCGAAGTTTCCAGAAAAAAAGACTGCAAAGCTCCCCAGGGAAGGGGGAACAAAAGGTCAGAGGACAGAAGCCGTGGGGCCAGGCAGGCATCACCACTACCCTCTGAGGACAGAGCCCAGCGCCCGGGACCCAGGGCGGGTGTGGCAGGACGTAGGGTCCCACTTGGGTCAGGAAGTACAAGAGAACATTTGTGGAAGCCTTTCAGGGCATGACAAGCTCTGGGAGCTGGTCATACGAAGCAACGCTGCACCTTCGTATCCTTCGACCAAGGACTTGGAAATGTTAAAATCTTATCTTACCAACAACGGTCAGAACTTAATTCCAATCTCCCCGCCACTGGAAACAAAGCTGTTGACTGTGGGACTTTGCTCTGTGCGATCAGATTTGGTGACTCCGAGAAAGGAAATTGGTTTGACTAAAATAAGTTAATAATTACAACTTCAAAGTGCCGCACGGCCACAGAAGTTTCCCGAACGGAGCACTGGAGTCGGCCGCGCGACGAGGAGACTGTCTGATGTGAGGCTGAGGACAAGCGAGCGAGCTTGCGTCCTTGCCGGCAGAGTCCGGGCAGAGGCGGCCCTCGAGCACCCTCACCCACCAGCCCTGCGATCCTCTGCAGTGTAGACAGACGCTTTCCGAGGAACCTGGAGAACTGGAATAATGCACGAGGTTCACGAAGAAGGAAGAAAAGGAGGTGGCCTGGGAGTGTCTGACGGGCCGGTCCACTTCAGACTCGCTGTCTCCTTCCCAGAGGGGCACAGTGCTGGACGCGCAGCAGGAGCTCAAGATACATTTATTGGGGGAGGAACAAACAAAAAGAGGAGAAAGAGAGGTCGGAGGGAGGAAGGGCGAGGCCAGGTGGGGGGGGGCAGCTCAGGGTGCCTACAGGGACGGCTCCCGCCACCAGATGGCAGCGCACACACGGGTTGGTGCCTGGTGGGGACACCCCTGCTCCCGGGACTCGGGGCTCCGCCACGCCACGCACCCTGGGGCTGAACTCCCTGAACCAGGCAAGTTCCGAAAAGGAAAAGAAAGCAAAACAAAACAAAACAAAACACCACAGAGAAGTGCAGTCTCTGGTTTTTATGGAATTCGAGTCCTGATGGAGCTGAAAACTGTCCACCTCTGGGCCTCGCTGGTTTGAGTTTTGTCCATTTAAATAAACTCTATTCCTTCATATTTCACGTTGCCGATCTTGGTCTCAGGCAGTAGGAAACGGCCGTCCAGTGTGAAAGCCATGATGTAGGTGGCGATCTTGCCCCCGTCCTCCTCAGACTTGAGGGCCACAATGATCTGGTCGTCGGTGTTGGGGATGAACTTGAAGGAGGAGAAGCCGTGCGTGGGGACCACGTCCCCCACGCGGCTGACGGAGATGTCGCTGAAGTCCTGGGCGGCGCTCAGAAGCAGGTTGGTGCCCTTGTGCTCGTCGTCCTTCTCGCTGTACCGCTCGTGGCTGGCCCGGCGCGGCAGGAAGAACCACCGCTGCAGCGTGTCACTCCAGCAGGCAGATTCGTGAATGAGGTAGCCTGGAGACACACGACAGACCCACAGGTCACCAGACTAGCCAGTGGGCCCGGCCCCGCCCCACCCATGACCAGATGTGGGCAGGACGGTCCGCCATACGGGGGCGTGCCCGCGGTGCCTCCCTCCCCGCATGGGCTTTATGCCGCTGACACTGCAAGGCGGTGGCCTGTCCCGTCCATTGGGGCAGCGTCCCCACTCAGTCCTCCTCAGACCTCCCTCTGTCCTACAGGCCTCTCCACCTGTCCTTGTTCTAGATTATCCAGCGTAACAAAGACCACACAGGCCCTTCTGTCGTCGGTGCCCCGCCTCTGGTCACCCGTGGTCATGAGTTCTGCCGGCATCTCTGTCCCTGGTGCTGAGGAGCACAAAGCGGGGCCAGGGGAAGGGAGCGGCGTGAACGAGCCGGTTTGATTCGTCAGGCAGAGGTCGGGCCGGGGAGGGGTTGCTCCGACTTGAAAAGGAAGCAGCATGCCTTCCATCTGGGGCAGAGCCGTGTCCTCGGCGTCACGCTCCCCAAGCCTAGAGCTGCCTGCCCGCTCTGAGCAGGACGACCCCCCACCACACACGGCGACAGCTCCTGGAAGGCGCGGCGGAGAGCCGGTGCTCTGTGGGGGGAGCGACAGAGAGCTCAGCGGGAGGGGGCTGCAGTCTGACACAGTGGGAGGCAATGCGTCGGGGCGAGTGAAGGAAGGGCAAATGGCTCCTCTGTCCCCAGAAGCCAGTGGCCTGTGGGAGCCATCACGGACAGAAATCAACAAACCTGAGCCCTGAAGACAATGCGGTGGTCTGGAAGCAAAGGGCTGGAGAACGCGCATGCGCAGCATGCCAGCACCTGCCAGCCGTCGCCCCCCGGCGGAGCCAGGCCCTTACCTGGAGGCTGGATCCCTGCAGCGGTCCGCAGAGCATTGTAGCTGGACACCCAGTTCTCGTGGTCCACGCTGCCTCTGCAGCCCACCACCTTCACCCACTCCGGGTTTTCGTTCATCACCTCCCCCGTGCTGGTGGTCCACTCCTTGCCCAGGCCGCCCACATACAGATGCTCGTCCTTCACAGCCAGCCACTCGGCTTTGAAGCCTGGGGACAAGGAGACGAGGAGGCATGCCTGAGAGGACAGCCACCCTCTGCTCCCCAGGTTCCCGCGGCGTCCGGCGACGTGGAGTGTCGGAGATCACCCGTGCTGGACGTCCCACGAGGCAGTGATGCGAGGGCAGGGGGCAGGACAGCCTGGCTCAGGGCTCCATTCCCAGAGGGCCGGCAGTCGGGCACCTCCCTCCGCCTTCTACGCTCTCCCCGCCCCACCCTCTAGGATGTGTCACGTTCTCTCTGGCCACTGGGTCCAGGAACCCTCCGCTGGGACGGCCTCTCCTACACGGATTCCAATGCGTCCTGCCGCGGGCACCTCAGCTGCCTGCTCACCCACTCCCGAAGGCCCCGCCAGCCGCTCGTCGGTCTCCTCCGATCCGCATGCTGTGTCTCAAGCCGTACGGCCCAGGCTCAGGACCCCTCCAACCCGGGGCAGAGGAAGCGTCTGGGGTGATTACCACGGCAGAGAGCGGTTCCTCGCCACCATGCCTGGTGCCCAGGGAGAGCAGGGGAAGTGCCAGCAGCCAGAGCTAAGAGGGGCTGGTGGGGGTGCCCGGAGTCTGAGCGAGCATCCTGTGCCGTGAGCCTGACCTGCAGGGTGCAGCGCCCTCGGCCGTGTGGGCTGCTCTCCCCGCGGCGCCCTGTGTTCTAAACTGCGCTCGCTTTCCCAGACGCTCTGCAAGCTTCTTGCTGCACCAAGGACCCCCAGCAGCGGCAGCAGCCAGCAGAATGCTTCTCTGCGGGCGGCTCTGGAGGGACCTGCTGAGCTCCCGTGGTCCCAGCGGCCTTGCCAGCTCCCCTGGGTCACGTTCGAGAAGAGACCCTCTCCATGTATCAGGCCTTCCATTCTTTCTGATGACCCGACCACGGGCAACCCAAGGCTCTGCTTTCTTCCTGACCCAACGGGGAAGACCTGAGCTACGACGGCTGCCCATGAACGCGGACCGACTACAGCAGGACTCGGGCGACCAGTATCTTCTCTGAAAGTTGCTCCAGATAGTCCCCGGCCCATTGCCCCAGGCCTGGTAAAGCACGGAGGGGTTTTAGAGCCGCGCGGAGGGCTGGCGGACTGCATGTGTCCCACGGGCCCAGCTGGGTGCTGCCATCCTTTCCTGACCTGAGAGGGGCCGGCAGCACGCAGGTTCCTGGAGCGTGCGCGCCCACCCGGGCCGCGGGGACGAGCACGGAGGCCTCTGTCCACGCCCCCGCCCGCGCCCGCGCCCAGCGCCTCCCTGCCCCTTCCTGTCCCGGGCTCTGGGCCACTCCGGCTCCCTCTCGGAGCCCTGTGCTCCCCCCTGCCTGAACGCGGTAAGTCCTTTCCAGCACGCAGCAGAGCAGCGGGTCACAGGAGTTCCACGCTCGGACCCCACTCGAGCGCAGTCACTGCCACCCACGCGCAAACCCTCCTGCCGCCGCGTCTGCAGAAAGGAGAGCGGGACAGCGGACGTTCGCCTTCTCAGGAAAGTCTCAGTTCAAGGCGGGAGCAATCTGACCCCACGGCTTAAAGGTGCGACGCGTGGGGCTGCCATTCCCGCGTGCTCTGAAGACCCCTTGAAGACGTAAGAAGGGACTCCTTCCCAGGAGCGCCGAGAGCGGCGGCGGACAGCGCCCTCACACCCATCCTGGGAAGGACCCGCTTCCAGGCCAGTCTTCTAGAAACAAGCTTCGGTGTGAGGCAGAGGCCGGGGGTAGGGGCGCGGCTGTGGGTCGGAAGGAGGGAGATGGCTCTACCTGGCGGTCTCTCCCCGGTCGCCTGCCTGCTTTACCACGCGTGCGCAAGCCAACGCAAACCCGGCCCCACCGTCCCAGCCGGAGCCGGGAGACTGGGAGGGCCCCACTTACCTTTCCCCACGGTTCCATCGCCATCGGACAGAATCACCCACGGCACGGCTCTGGTACCCTCGATCTGGTAGATGACCCCGGTCCGGTCGTCCACAGAGTAGAGTCTCCCATTGAAGACGATGAGCTCGGACAGCTCCATGCCCCGCCCCTTTTCAGCTAGATGGGACTCGAGGATCCCGTGGCCTTTGTCCCACTCCACGGCCACCTTGTCCCCACTGTCTGACAGGGTCAGATAGCCCTTCTTCAGGTAACTGAACCAGGTATTTTCCTCTTGGGCTCTAGACTCTGTGTCCAAGTCGGCAATAACTGCGATTCGGTACCGAGTCCCGGCCGGCGTCCTCTGGGGGGCGGACAGGGGGTAGGTGTCGTTGTACCGGCCAGCAGGAACCTGGCTGAGCCTCCAGTCGCGGGCGCTGGGTGCAGGGGGCCTGCCTGGGGGTGGGCGGTGGGAGTAGAGCAGCCAGAGGACAGCAGCGCCCACAAAGGACGGCAGGATCACCTTCCAGCGGGGCCGGAAGCGGGGGTCCGCCGCCTTGGTCATGGACGCCAGCACCGGAAGGCCCCCCACACTTATCCGGAGGGAGTGCATAGGCTCATTCCATTCCAGGTGGTTGGAGGGCTGGACGGGCATCAGACCGAAGGGCAGGCGGGACCTGGGCACCCAGACAGAGAGGACAGGGGTCAGCGACCTGCAAAGCACAGTGGCTTTCCAATGACTAGAAGGTGCACGGCCCGAAGGCTGCGGTACCCAGAACGGCACGGCCGCTACTTTGCGGCCATTGTCACTTCGTTGGCTTAATTAAACCCTGAGTCTGGCAATATCTTTATTTACTCCTAGTTGGCAGGAGGAGAAGTCTTTCCAAAGCAAAATTCTTCCCTGTCCTCTGTCTTGACTGGCAAGACAGAAAGCTCAGTGAGGGCAAGTTCTGTGTAGGCTGGTGCTTTGCCAGCTTGGAAAGAGGGAGCCACAGGGGGCGAGGGACGCAGTGGGGGTGCTGAGGGGTCTGGGGGGCGCAGGGCGCAGAGAGGGCCCACTGTGTATGCTCGTCAAACGTGATCTCATTCGGGCAGCTCTCCCCCGAGGGCTCTGCTCCCAACAGCAGCCTCCACATCCCCTTCCTGGGGTCTGCCGCCCGCCACGACAGCATGTTACACGGCAGTTGGTGGGCTCTGCTGTGTCCTGCGCTCCCAGGACAGCGCACAGGGGAGATGTCTGTTCACCCATGGAGTCCTGACTTCCGCCTGGGCTAGGATTCTGTAATATTAATATAAGCATAAAGCAGATTTAGGCTAAATGAAATACTTCTGTTTTTGCCCAAGTCTGTCCTCTGGCGCCCTTCTGTTAATGCAAATGACAGAAGGACCAGCATCTGACCGGCCTCCTGGCCTGGAGCCTAGCATCAGCGCACCCGCCTCAAAGGACAGCTGGCCTCACCGGGGGCCTGGCTTGGCCTGGGACCCCGGCCCGCTCTGAGGTGCAGCGGCACAGCTGGGGGGCGGCAGCTGGCAAGGGCTGTTGTTCCCCACCTGCCCCGGCTTCCGTCCCCAGCAGAGCATGTGGCCTGGTTGGCGAGGCCACTGCGGCGCCAGGCCCGCGTCTGTCTCAGGGCGGCTGCCAAGATGGGGGGGCAGACTCGGCAGAGCCCTGGTCTGCGGCTCTCGCCCTGTCTCCAGTTGTGACTCAGTCCGTCCCCGCCCAAGACAGGCCCCCGGCTGAACCACGGGGCCACCTCTGCCCTCTGTCCCAAAATAACCAACAATGGGACTTCAGGGACAGATGCTCCTCTCACTGCTGGGGGGCAGCGGGGCAGGGTGGGGACTGGGCAGCTCCACAACACCCAGGCCTCTCCCTGCACCCCAGTCCACGTGGCCCACGCGCAGGGGCTGCTGAGGAGCTCCCGTCCACACCACAGGCCGTTGGCACCGAGGGTGGAAAAACAAGGCAACAGTTGTGCGTGGAAGCCCTTCCTTCTCTTGCGTTTGGGCAGATGTTAGATTTTGCCCATAGGCTCAAGTGCCCAAAAGGGACCTGTAAGGAGCGAGCAAGGCGCCAGGAGGGTGCCGTGCGGACTGGGGGGCAGGGGGCAGGCTCGGGGAACTCCCCTGCTCCTCCCTCAGGTGCTGTCCCGGGCTTCCCTCCTGGGCCGGGGCTCCCTCCTCCCCAGAAAGTGGCCACGGAGCTGGGGGCTGAGCCTCCTCGGCGGGGAAACGGGGGTCCCGGCCGCTGCCCCTCCTCGCTGCGCCCAGCCCCGGATCTTCACAAACCGCGGCTGGGCCCAAGCCACCCAGCCTGGAGCCCCTGCGTGACGTGGCCACTGGGCTCTCGCCTCCCACCTCTCCCCTCCTGTTCCAGACTCTGCGGGGGCTCCTGACGCGTTCAGAACTTTATCTCCAAGTAAGTCTTCCTCCCTCGCCCCCGACTCCTCCCTCCGGAATAGCTGCGGATGGGAGCGGCCACATTCCCAGCCGCCAGGGCCAGACTTTCACCCGGAAGCCGACTTCCCTTTTGTGACCTTCACCTGTGACAGAAAAGGGGAGACGCTCTTCTCTGTGCGAGGCTGTTCTGCGACCAGAAGTTCTGAACCACGAGCCCCTGGAGCACCCCAGGCACGGCCCCCAGTCCCCTTCCACAGCAGCTGCTCCGACGGGAGGCCTGTCCGTTCGGTCGCCCTCCACCCGCTTGCCCCCTGCACTCACCTGCTGCCACGCCCCTCCCCGCGGACCTACGTGCCCCAGAGCCAGAGACCCCTGCTACCCACGCAAGCAGCTCAGACCCTGTCAGCACGCGTTGTAGGAGTAAACGCTCCTACTACCGGGGCCCCTGCCGGGACCAAACCCCTCCGAGCCGGCTCCTCTGCCGCCGACTGGCCGCGGCGGCCCTCCTGCACCCCTGCGCAGGCCGCTCCTTCCCCTGCACGGCTGCCTCACTTTCCTTTCTGGATGCCCCTCAGGAAGACGTGGCTGCCCGCTGCCCCAAGGCGGCCCTGCACCCCTGCCCACTCACCGGCATGGCCGCTCACGTCATTACTGCCGCTCTACCTTGGCGCCGCGGGGCAGGGACTAGCCCACCATGAGCTCACAGCCCAGGTCCACAGCGGGGCCCACCGTGGAAACTCCGCACACATTTGCCGAAGGAATGACGACGGTGGCCACACCTGCCACAGCCTCAGCTCCAGCCCTGCCTCCCGCCCCCAGCTGTCACACTGAGCAGTAGCCTGGTGTCCCCATTGTGATGTGTGGTCCTACTGGCCCTGGTCTGCACCCTCTCCATTCCTGAGACACCATCCTGCCACTGGTCATCTCGGCACATCTCCTGTCTGCTGGCTTCCCGCAGAGGATGTGGGGGCCCAGGGTAGAGCCCCCATACGCGCACCTCATGCACCAGGCTTCCTGGCCCTGCTCCAGGGGCTCGGGGAAACAAGAGCCCCCATCCTGCTGCCTGGGGACAGTTCCACTGCGCCTGCTCTACTGGGTTCTTCGCCTCCTACATTCACGTCCAAATATGCCACCCGAGGAGCCATCTGGTCTCCAGGTTCTACGTGCAGGTGTGCGGAAAGCACCCAGTGAATACTGTGGACGCATGTTTATCCGTGAGCCAGCAGAGAACCACCCCCAACCCCCGACACCTTGGCCCCTCCCTGGCCCTCACCATCCTGAACAGCAGTGGGGAATCCCTGATTCTGGATGGAGAAAGAACCCCTTCCCACCCTGAGACACCCTGGTCCCTCCCTGTCCCTTACCACCCTGGGAGAGCAACCATCCCTCGGTCCCTCCAGGATACCCCACGACCCACGGCCGAGCCTCCTGCTGCAGGGACAGTGAGACTACACGGAGACACTCTCCCAGGTCCTCTCCCTCCCGACCCTCCTCAGCCCCCGAGGCTGTAGCTCCTCCCCTGCCACCCACCCCTTCTTCTGCATCTTCCCTGAGATGACCTCAGTCTCCAGGGGCACAGCCACTAGAGTGAGGGCTCCCCGCGCCTTCCTAGCCTGCACCTGTGCCCTGAATTCCAGCCCCAGCAGGCCCAGCGGCCGAGCCTCCTCGTCCGCCTGCGGAAAGGGCTCCCTCAGGAATTTACTGCCCAGCGAGGCCGCTCCCAGACCTCAGGAGGCAGCCTGGGGCACAGCTGGGTCACTTCCTCCTCACATCCCAGCAGGCGCCGGGCCCCCTCACCGGTCTGGTCTGTACCCCAGCTCCAGACCTGGGTCCTGTCTCGCCGTGGCCTCCTGCTGATTTAGGTCCTCCAGGTCCAACCTGCGCTGTGCCACTCACCAGCTGCCCGAGCTGGCATCTCGGGGCCTCGGCTCCCCGCATGTCAACCGTGGCAGAACGGAGCTGACTCCCCAGAGCTGCTGGCTGAGTCACGTGCTGCAGGACTCGGACCAGGTCGCCTGCTCCCGGCTGCCCGCTCCCCTCGTCCCTTTGCTGGCACTTCTGCCCCGCTGCTCGGAGGGGAGGGAAACCCGTCAGGTAAACGGGCGCGAGCAGCCGGCCCCTCCTGTCCGCAGGGAGCATGGCAGCCTGGTGAGGGACGCTGTGGCCTGCAAAGCTAAGCACACGGACCGCCCATCTGTCCAGGGGACTGCGCGGGTCCCTGGACAGATGCTCTCCACTCCAGCCTCCACACAGCTGACAGCGTGATTTTTCTAAAAAGTGAATCCGGATTAAAGTTCTCTGCTAGATCCCAAAGCTGGCCCACTAGAGGACGAACTCCTCAGCTGCCCCCCACCCCGCCACTCCCCTAGTTAGTGCTGGGCATTTTATAATCCCACAGCCCACAGCCAAGCCCCTGTGCGTGACGCTGCTGCCACCTGGGATGATGTTCTCTCTGACCACACAGAACCATCTGGAAGTCCCTGGGTGTGCCATGATAGTGATGCTTCTGCTGTCCCTTTCTCACCCTGTCCTGAGTCTTTGGTGAAGGACTCCCTCTCCGACCAGTGAGCTTCCCTTCTGTGGACACCCAAAGGTGTCCTGGCCTCAACCCTGAACCTGAGTGTCCCCTCATCTGTCAATAAAGATTCTGCAGATGTGGCTCAGTTTAGGGTCTCGAGATGGGAAGTTAATCCAGGGGAAGCCCAGAGGCGACCCTGAGTGTCCTTATGAAAGGAAGGCAGAGGGACATTAGACAGTGATGGAAGAGGCCACTGACCACGAAGGCAGAGAGGGGAGTGATGTGGCCACAGCCCAGAAGCACCTAGAACCCCCAGAAGCCAAAAGAGACAAGGACAGATTGTCCCCTAGAGCCTTCAAAGGGAGCACAACCCTTGATTTCAGCCCGGTGACACGAACAGTGGACTTCCGGCCTCGGCACCGTGAGAGCACGTGTGTGTGGTTTCCGGCCACCATGTTAGCAGGAACTTGCCACGGGAGCCCCGGACACAAGGGCACATTCTCACACGGCCCTCTGTGCCTCCTCCTCCCGGAACGTGGCTCTGTAACAGCGCGGACCACGCCTTCCTGCCGCCATCTGTCCGGCCTGGCTGGGAGCTCCTGGAGGGCAGGGAGCCCCCCGGCCCCGTCCCCTTCTGTTAGTCAGGGAATGACCGCTTCCAGGCAGCGCGGAACTCTGTCCGCCTTCCAGAAATCCCTTTTTGCCACGGAATCATTTCTCTTTGCATCAAAACCCAACCTGGATCGCCACCCCTCCGCTAAGATCCCAGGAGTCACTTTCCTTTTTAGCAGAAACTCAGATGCCTTTCTCCTTGCTCTCCACAACTCCGGCTGGTCACACCCAGAGCTGGCGGTGAGCGGCCTGTCTTGTGCAGAATGAGAGCTTGTGTTTTTATTTCAAAACAAAACACCCCCTCCCCAAAACTTCCGGCCACGCACGCGGCTGCAGTGTGCCGGTGAAGGCTGAGTGCGAAGTGGACGAAGCCGCTCCCAGGACAGGGGCCCGTGGGAAGTGGTCTCCTTGCCCACGCCCCTCGAGGTTCTGAGCAGTTCAGACGGGCTGTTCCGAGACAAGGCTGTCAGCCCCACCGCCTGCAGCCCAATGGGCTGATTTGGCGTCTCCGGGAAAATCAGAACCAAGCTCCTACGGGAAGCGTCGCAGGCTCTTTGACTGGCCAAGCTCACCTGTCCGGGTGGGCCGGCGCCCGTTCTCTCCCGCTCAGAAACCCCCAGGGACCGCACCCCTGCTGGCTTCCCTTCTCCCGCGCCCACCACGCTGCAGGGCGAGGTCCCTGCAAAGAGCCCCCGAGAGGAACCACCACCACCCAGGCTGCTCCAGGCCCAACTTCCTTCCCCACTCCCCTCTTTTTCAAACAGGTGTCAAGAATGGCTAACCGACACCCCTACGCCTGTGGTTTCTTTCGCCAGCACTTCCTTTCACACAGGCCTGAAACAGCAAGGTGTGACTCTGGGTCTTTCCACTCCCAAGTGGGTCCCTGGACTCCGAGGGAGCGCCACTGCCAGGGAGACGCTCCTGCCCTGGCCCTCAGAGGAAGGGGCCACCCCTACCTTCTTGGGCCATCTTTGGGATTCTACAGGAGGCTCGGAAGAAAGGCGGCAGCCATTCCCGATACAGCCCCCAACCTGGAGGGTCTCTATCTCCTCTTCCTTCAGGTGTGTGGCCGGTGGCCGAACAAACAGGTTTAACAGCAGCTGCCAGAGCAAAACTCCTCCCTTTCAGGATCTAGGAGGGGCAGGAAGCAAGCGCGCAGCCTCCTCTGCCTCCCCTCTCAGGCTCTGCCTCCCCCCTCAGACTGTGCCTGTGCCCCTCAGGCCCTTTGTCCTGGGCAGCGGCTGCCTCCCCTTCCCCACCGAGGTCTGTGGGCTGAACGGTCCTGCAGAGCTTGTGTCCGGACAGCAGGCAGGTCAGAGTCCCTGCTCTGCTCGCTGCCTACGTGCCCTTCCTGGCGGGAGAGGAGCGAGCTCCTCCTGCGCTCGTCAGAGTGACACAAGGTGACACAGAGGCCCAGGGCTTCCGAGCCTCCAAGACGGCTGGGTGTGTCTCAGGGGAGTGATCGTCGAACACCAGGCTCTGCGCACGTGTTGCCCCATCCAAGGCTGCTTGGGACTCACCAAGGCTCTATTGCTGGAAAGTTTCCTTTCGAATTTGGGCAGGTGTGAGAGGCAGAGGGCAAGGCACAGAGGCCAAGTATGTCCTCCAGGGACTACTGAGGGCCTCCTGCTGACAGCAGTCTCCTCAAAGGCTGCGGGGCCGGCCCTCGCACTTCCTCACCCTGCACACAGCTGACGCTCACGCCTGCTTCCTGAAGCAGGTTCAACACAGCTCGGGGTAACTTCCTCAGCCGTGTTTCCGTCTGTAAGCCTGCCCCTGAGGGGACTGGGGTTTCGACCCCGGCCTGACGCCGCACACTCATTCACGGCCCTGCAGGACCCCCACTGCCGAAATCAAGGGCTGTGCTCCCTCAGAGGCCCCCGCGGAGAGCCCTCCCCTCGGACGCCTCCTGCCTCTGGAGGAGCGGGCACTGCTCGCCTTCCACGCGGCCGCACTGCGCCTCCGCACCTCTCTGCTACCCCTGCCGCCCGCTCCTCTGCCTCTGTCTCCCGCTTCCTCCGGCCGGGGTTACCCTGGGCCACCTGGACACTCCAGGATGCGTTTCCTGGTTCAAGGTCAGCTGATGAGCACCTTCCTTCCGTCTGCTACCTTTGTCCCCTCTTGCCGCAGCACGCACTTGCAGGTTCTGGGGGTTAGGACGTGGCTATCTCGGGGAGCCGTTACTCTGCCGACCACAAGAAGGGAGACAGGGGGAGGATGTCCAGCTTTCCCAGGGGCCAGGACCCTGGCACACGGCTCTGTCCACGGTGCGGGCGGCACAGCTCCAGAGCCCCGCGCCGCCTGCACCTGTTACGTCACGGGAGGGCCGTGTGTGCCGGTGCTGGATTGCCAAGGTTAGGCGTCAGGAGGACTTTGGGTGAAAAGCTGCCCTTCCAGTCCAAGCCACATCCCAAACAACACTGCATCGTCAGGGCTGTTTCCCAGAGAGCCTGCGAGTAAGGGACGCAATAAAAGTCCCACCACGCACCCAGATCAGCCGGCTTGCACCTGCCTGAGCCCGTCTTCTGTCCCGGCTCTCCAGGGCCGGGCTCCCCGGACACAGCGGTCAGCACCGCAGGACACATGTGGCCCGGCCGGACCCCCTGCGGCCATTCCGGCAGCGCTGGGATCGGACCCTTCCACGCTGTCCCTCAGTGTCTGCGCGAGGCCTCGTTTCCCACGGCACGTCCCCGGTGAACACGGACGCGGCGGCACTCTGCTTGGGAACCCTGAGCTGCGAGATCCCGGAACCTGTCCCTCGTTACAGGTAAATGAGAAACAGACGGACAAACTGAACATCTTCCCAGACCTCCCCTGTCTAAGGAACGGTCTTGCTCGCACCAGGAGGAAAGTCCACACAAAAGCCCGAAAGCCGCAGTCCAGAGCATTCTGGAAGGACGAGAGCACTGGTTAGATGTCCCCTCCCGCGTCCCAGGTACCATTCCACAGATGTCCACCCGACAGAAATGACATCCCGGTCACGGTGCTGAAGCACTTCAGGGCGCCCGGCCGCGCCCTCAGATCTGAGATGCTGCTTCCGAAAGGGGAACACTCAGGTGTGTGCGCGGCGCCCCAGATGGCCGCCGGAGGGTCTTAAGACTCGGAAGAAAGGGGCCGTGTCCTTGTGAGGCCGCATGAGCCCACCTCAGGGGCCCCACGCCAGGGGGTGGGGGGACACAGCAGCAGAGCAAGGCGCGGTCCTGTCCCTGTCCAAGTCTGCCCGCACCCCTCTGAGGCTCAAGGAAGCGTGGCGGATCGACAGCCGAAACCCACACACTCAGGGCAGGGCCGTGGCCGAGAGGTGGGGCGGGAGCCACGGCAGAGGAGGCTCTGGGGGGAGAAGGCTGCCGCAGAGAGCACGAACGCGCGGACCGAGCGAGGGGAGGGGCACGACGTGGCTCAGATACACGTGCGAGTCCAGGGCTTCCTCCACGTCCCCGGGGCACCCACGCCTTCCGAGACGGGTCCGGCGGGAACACGGAGACCGCTCAGCCTCCAGGCCGCCCCTGAACAGTCGCGCGCCTCACCGGAGCCCCCACCGCCCAGGCCCACAGCGCGCAGCCTGGCTCAGCGGGGGGCCTTTCGGCGGCGCCCGGAGGCCGGAACAGAAGGTTCACTGAGGCTGCGGGGAGGGGCCTGGGAGGCTGCTGCCCCTGGTGCCCACAGGCCCAGGCTGGACTGTCCTGCCCGGAGGCCTGCGGGCTGGGGCCGGGTGCTGGGGGGCATCCGTCCCAGTACCGCTCCGAAAAGGGAGAGGAAGGGGAGGCTGCGGCACCTGCTTCCTCTTCGGGGCCCCCCCGTGACCCTGTGCTCTTGCCGGGCTTGTTCCCTACGCTGAGGAGCCGGCAGGAGCCCGCTGACAACAGCAGACGCGTGGCCCCAAACCTACGCCCTGGAACCACGCAGGGGAACGGCGGCGAGCACGTCCTCTGGGACAACGGTGACAAGCGGGGCTGGTGCGCTAAGAGACCCCGGCTCCCTGGGCACACCAAGGCGTCTGCGAGAGAGCTGGATCGGGCAGGCAGGAGAGTGACGGCGGGTCCTGGGATCGCCAGGCCTGGGGACACACAGGGCAAAGGGAAGGCAGCAAGCAGTAGGGACGAAGGAGGGCGCCACACCGAGGGTGAGAGCGTCCGGCCAGATGGACGCGCGGGAGGACGGCAGGCGGTCTGGGCACAGACGGAAGGAAGGTGAGGCCCGGGTCGGGGGAGGGTGGCCTGCTGCTGGGTGACAAAGTGCCAGTCTGAGAGGGGAGGGCTCCCAAGTGGGAGAGGAGAGGCCCAGCAATCACGGAAGGGGTGATTGCTAAATCACTAAAATCACGGTGGGGGTGGGGGGCAGGAGGGGACTGGACTCAGGGACAGCTCCCAGTGAAAGGAGCAGTACTCCAGGGCTCAAAGTTGTCCCATGATAGTTAGAGGGGGGAAGAATCCCTCAAGTCAGAGGGAAGAGTCAGAGCAGAGTAGAAGTCCCCTTAATCGGATGGGGGAGATGTCCCATGCTAGTCAGAGGGCATGGGAGTCCCCCACTAGTCAGAAGGGACAGGTGTCCTGATCTAGTCAGAGGTAGGAGGTGTCCTGCACTAGTCAGAGAGGGTAGGTATCCCGCACTAGTCAGAGGATGGAAGTCCCTTTAAGTCAGAGGGAGCAGGACTCCCACACTAGTCAGAAGGGGCAGGAGTCCCACACTAGTCAGAGGGGGGTGTCCCGCACTAGTCAGAGGCGAGAGGTGTTCTGCACTAGTCAGAGCCACTGAGAGTCCCACGAGTCAGTCAGGGTAGGTATCTCTCAAGTTGGAGGGGAGAGGTGTCCCATGCTAGTCAGACGGGGGAGGCATCTCGCACCAGTCGGAGGGGAGAGGCATCCTGCACCAGTCAGGGAGCAGGGTGTCCCACACTAGTCAGAGGGGGAGGTGTCCCTCACCAGTGGGGGGAAGGTGTCCCTCCCCAGTCGGAGGAGGGAGGCGTCCCTCACCAGTCAGGGGGGGTAGGTGTCCCGCACCAGTCAGAGGGAGGAGGTGTCCCGCAGTAGTGAGAGCCAGTGAGAGCCCCGCGAGTCAGTCAGCGTAGGTGTCCGCCGCCGGTCGGACGAAGGAAACCGTTTCTCGGGAGTCTGAGGGTCGGCGGCGGGACGTGGCGGGGTGGGAGGGCTACGGGGCAGGCCCGTCGCGAGGGAGGGCGCGGCGGCCGCGGGTGCAGCCGTCACTCACCCGGTGCAGGCCGGCTCCGGGGCCCGCGGGCGGCGGGGCTTCCCTGCGGCAAGGCCGGGACCCTGCGGGCGGCCGACTTCCGCCCGGCGCGCTCGCCGGGTCTCCGGGGCGCGCTCCCGGCAGCCTCTGCTCTGCGGCTGCGCACCAGCGCGAGAGGGACTGCTGGGAGTTGTAGTTTTTACTGCTCGGAGGGCGCCTCCGGGGGCCGGAACTAGAGGGAGGGGCGCAGACTTGCGCGGGGACCACCCCGCAGGCCCCTTCCACCGCTTTGTCCCGGAACGCCCGCCCAGCAAAAGAGGGAGGCGGGATCATTTCTCGAGTTGAGATTTTAGGACCTCTCGCCTCGCCCCGTCGACCCCTGTGGTCTCCTGGGAGGCGGGGAAGTGTGGACCCCTTTCTGCCCCCCAAGTTATCAGCGAGCCCCTCTCCTCAGCCCTTCGGATCTGCCACTTCGGAAAGCTGGTCAGCTTCCAGAGCAGAGATCAGGGCGCAGGTCTCCAAGCTTGGAGTGTCCTGGCCGGGGAGGGTGCCGGGGGTGGGGTGGGGGGGGGGTGGGTTCCCCGCCGCTGATTTACAGTCAGGGAACCTCCTCCCAAATAAGGGTATCCAGTTCGCCCTGCTTTTCCAGTCCCCTCCCCGGCCCCTGCGCTATTTTAATGGGATATATTGCTCTCCACCCCCAAGTCCTGCAAAAATGCCCATTTTAGAAATAACGAGAAAAGCCCGGTAGCAGTGAGCTAGGCGAGGGCTAGTGCTCTGCGGGCTTGCAACTCCAGCCTTGGCCTGCGCGCAGTCACCCCAGGGCCTCCAGGAGCTTTCCCTTAGGTAACAGATGCACAAGAGAAAAATTCAAATTATGTAAATGGTGTCCGGTGAAAAACAACCTTCTGGTCCCTGTTCTGCATTCCCTGCCCAGAGGCAGTCACTGTTCCTAGTTTCTTGCCGTTATGGTTAGAGAGATTTTGTGACACGCAAACAAATCACAAACGCGTATATTAAATTACTTTAAAAAAAAAATTTTTTTTTTAATTTGCTATTTCCACTCGGTTCTGCATTTTGTGGGGGGGAGGGGGTGGAAAGGAGACAAACTCCTGTGGAATTCATTTGTTTTCTCCTTATGCGAAACTGAGTTCTAACTATGTACCATATATTACCACTATTTTAAATTATTCAAATCTTTTATTTTCTAAGATCTGAGGAAGAAAAGTCTTGCCCTGCTCTCTGGAAAGTCCTCCATACTCCTCCCCCTTCCAAACCCCCTCCCACCCCAGGAAGTGAATGCAATCTTGAATCACTCTCACGCTTTATGTTGTAATTTTAGCAAATAGGTATGTATCCCTCAACAATATCTATGCCTACTATAACTTGTACAAAAAAGGAAATAAAACTGTACGCAATGGCTGGGAGATCCTGCCTCTTCGCAGATGCTATCTGGCGCGTTGGGATTACATGTCTTCTCACTGCCTGATTGCTGGGAAGTTGTGTATCTTTCCCATGTTTTTTGGCCGTGTATATTTCTTCTTCTGCAGATGCCCCAGCCTCTCAGTGTCATTTTTAGGAAATAATCCGTCCTTTCCATCGGTATGGGTGCAATACCTTTTTTGTCATAGATCAAGTTTCCATAAATACATGGGTCTGTTTAGGGGCTTTCTAGTGTGTCATATGAGGACAGTTGTCTTCTTCAGTACCACTGTCCTCACTCTTACCACTTTATAATAAACCTTCACCTGTGGTAGGACAATTCCCCCTCAGGCCCCTCCTACATCCCATCCACCCCTAACTTTTGGGGTTTTGAATGGAATCTACAGATTAATTCGGAGAGAACCGCTCTCTTATGACATCGAACCTTCTGCCGAAGAGCATGGTTTGCCTTTCCATTTACTCAAGTCTCCGTTAATGTTTTTCAGAAAGTTTTGTCATTTTTCACTTCGCACCACAGCTTGGTCTGTGTGGTTATGTCGAGATGTGTTTCCTTCTCTATAGAGCTTCGTTGTACTCCGCTGTGTGGCTGTCCCGTTATTTCTTGTGCCAGGCCCCTAACGCTGTCCTTTTAGGATAGGTGTGATCTTCTTACATTACAACAGTGTTTCAGGGCAAGTCCTTGAACTCACGAGCAGGATCTGTACTACATCTGTACTACATCTGTCCTACATCTGTAGGATAAATTGCTGGAAGGACAATTACTAGGTAAAAGGGTGTTCGCGTCCTCTAGTGGACAGACACCTGCTTTCCTGCCTTCTGGAGAGACCAGGCCCCGAAAGTGCTCTTTGAGTGCTCCTAGGTGGTTTAAATTCTTACTTCCTGTGCGTCCTTGGAGACATCACCTTGGCCTTCGACCAGAACTTTTCTCTCCCCCTTTTGTTTCCGTAACTCTACATAAAAGACTAAAATATCTTCACTTTAATTCACTTTAAAATATGTTCACTTTAATCACCCATTGTCTGTTTACTTACGTTCTAGCTCACTCGTGTTGCAGTGAAGGCTTAGAAGGGAGCAGTCCACCAGGGGGCCCTCCCATTTTATTTATCGAGTCCAGGGCTGCCTGTTGGTGATGGCTCCGGGTTATCTCTGGAAGGGCGGGAAAGGAACTCCCGCGGTAGGGATGTCGACTCCGAGAGATGGAGAAACTGAGGCATGGGACAGTAAATGCCTGATTAGAGTCAGGAAGCACATAGATGGCAAAAGGCAGAACTGCCAGTGTGCTTTCTTGTCCCTCGCGGTTCGTCTTTGCGTCCAGTCAAGGGTGGCAGGGGGGGACCTTCCAGAGAAAGGCTTGTCCTCCTTAGACAGAAGGCTCCTCCGGGTGTGAGGGCCGGTGTAGCAACAGGTAGGCCTGTTCTGTCCTTGCAGTGGCCAGTCCTGATCCCCACCTGCCCCCAGCCTTCCAGAAGGCAGGCACTGCCATCCAGGAGCAAGGAGCGTGGGCCAGCGGCCAGGGAGGCTGGGTCTGGCCGCCAAGTTTCCATCTCTTCCAAATCTCCATGGAGACTCCCTCACCCCCGCCCTTGGCAGTGGGACACTGCCATCGGCCTGCCTGTGGCCCCCCTCTTCCCAACAGAATGCAGAAGTTTGCAATGCTGGTCTCTGCCCTTGTGGGACCACTGGGCAGCCTGGCCCAAAATAGCTAGAACAGGCAGAATGCTGGGGCCACAGTGGGGAAAAAAAAATCACAGTGCTGCTAATAACAGGCTGTGCTTATCTGGAACCCAGCGTCTCACAGACGTTAACCGAGGTCACATAGTCTTTTCCAGGAATGAGAAAACAGACCAGTGACCAGCAGTGATATGCCCAGGGAGAGAGAAGGGATTGCCAAACAGGGAAGGATGTAGAACGTGCTGCCTCCTGGGAATGTTCTCTCCCCCGTGAGTCTCTGGCCTTCACGTCCCATGAGCTGCCCTTGTCTGAGGATGTGGGGCCACTTGGGAAGGTTCTGGAAGCCGTTCAGTGTTTGGCCCAGACATCCTTGTGTAGGAGGTGTGAGCTCCTAGGGAATTCCAGGATGGGCGTGACCTAGAACCACTTGGGAAAACTGAAGAGAGAGACTTTGCGGGGGGAGGGGCTCATCGTTCTGGTTGGCCGTGGCCTCTGACCCATCAAGGGGCTGATGAAGTCTCCCTCAGGCCTGGCTGCTGGCTTTGGGTTCTGAGTTGGGAAATTTTTTTTTTTTTTTTTTTGGGACCATGACTCCTGTCCTTAATTCTGGCCAGGACTTTCCAACACGGAAGATATTTGCTGAATTGGGAGCATTCTGCCCTCATTGCCTGAGGGCACTACGGCCTCGATGGAGGACTGACAATCAGGTAGTCTGCAGGACCAACCCCAGCCTGCCCAGCGTCGCTTTCCTACTTCGTTTTAAAGCGGTGAGGAAGTACAAAGAGCATTAGGGACCTGGCCAGCTCGGTGTTCGGGTGACAGAATTTGTTTCTTTCATCCAGGGCTGAGCTGGCCTTGTGACTCTTTGCCCCTTTGCCTGTTGGCTTGAGCTGTGGGCTGTGATGCCTGAGATGTGCTCAGACTGTGGTTCCCTTTCTTCTGGAACTTTCCACGCCTCTGAGCCTTCTGTCTCATGCGGATGTCTTGGAAAACTCCAGGTCCTTGTTGCCACATTTCATACCAGCGCCCCTCTGCCTCCTGGTCTCTGCCTCAAGAGATCTGAGTAATCCCTTTCCTAACCTCCTGGGAGATGTGGGGGCTCGACCCAAGAGGAGGGAAGGAGGAAGATTATACTTACCATAATGACAGTTATCACGAGCATACTCCTGCTTTGTATCTGCTGTCGGGCCTTTCATCGGCCGCGTGACAATTACAGAGTCACAGTCCTTTACCCCGAGTCCCCAAAATACGAGAATCTCTGAAACCGTGGTCTTCCCCCCCGAGTTTGGCATGAAGGACTTTGGCAGAAGAGCGTGACCTGCAGCCCTGTGAGGGTAAACATGGGTCCGGTGCGGGGGACCCTGCGCAGAGCCCCGCGGGGTGAGATGTGCTGAAAGATGTCTGCATTTTACTTTGGCCGCGTCTGACTGCATGGGTTCTGGATTAGAGACCCTGAACCCATCTCTGCTTTATAGACAAGGAGACTAAGGCCCCCTGCCGTCTCAGGCTCAGGACGTAAAGCCTCTGGCTAGAACGAGCAGTTGCCGCTAGAAGTCAGGGTCATTGACTGGCTGTGTTTCTAGAACTCTTCTCTCCATTGGGCCTCTGGATTCCTGTCTTTTAATTATCTCTAAGATAACTATCTTTCAGGGGCACCTGGGTGCCTCAGAGGGTTAAGCGTCTGCCTTCGGCTCAGGTAATGATCTCAGGGTCCTGGGATTGAGCCCCACGTTGGGCTCCCTGCTCAGCGGGGAGCCTGCTTCTCCATCTCCCTCTGGCTGTCTCTCCCCCTGCTTGTGCTCTCTCTCTGCCTCTCTCTTAAACGAATAAAAAAAAAAATCTTAAAAAAAAAGATAACTGTCTTCCAGTTCCTCAACACTAAAGCCATCTCGGATGGGATAAAGAAAGGGGCAAATCTCTTTATCTGTTTTTCTTCCAAGCCACGTGCCCAGCCTTGTGTCCTGGTGCGGCTCCAGGACTCCCAAGCCCTGGGCCTCCGGGGAAGGGTGAGGGGGAGGCTTTCCCATCACATCCAGGATGTTTCTTGGTTCACAGGAGTTCTGAGAAAGACACGGCTTGTCTAAGGCCCCAGACGAAGGGCTGGCAGGGGCTGCACAGAGACGTGGCCTACTTGTCTCTCTTGCTTTTCTTGTGTGTCTCCCCCCGGGCATCCCTGCTGTGAAGGCCACCTAAGGACAGAGCCGCTAGGGGAAGGTCAGCCAGTGTGCTAGGCCTGGGTCCTGTTGGCCAGGAAAGTGCGCAGGAACCAAGACGAGCTTATCTCTGGGTTTCCTGTGTCGATAAGCAAGCAGGGATGTGAGTTTTGCCAAGCCTCAGGCACGTGCCAAAGATGTGAATGATTCCCGAGCGTCTCCCATCTCCGACGGAGACACATTTACGTGATCCTGCCAGTGTCCTTGAAGTTCTCCAGGGCCCCTCAGGGATCAAGGCATCTCTCCCTTTTCCACGGGAGCCCGCGGGTGGCCCGTGTCTCTGGCGCAGCCGCTGGGCCCTCCTGGCTTTGCCACCCAGAGCCGGCGCTCCTTGCGCCTGCTGGGTGGGAGGTCTGCAGGCCCCCCCTTTCCACCTGATTTCTCAGCCCTTCGGGCAGACATGGGGAGCAGCAGCAGGAAGGAGTTTCCAAGGCAAGAGAGATTAGCGTGCCGTCGTCTGTGTTTTCCCCAGAACATCTCAAATGAGCACCCCCGTTTCTACATCTCCTGTGCGCACGTAGCCAGGCAGAGAGGCCCCTGGGAGCAGCGATGGTGACAGTCCCCGAGTTGCAGGTGTGACATCCAAGCCACTCGGGGAGAACCAACCGTTCTGACTCAGTCTGGGGACGGCGACCAGCCTGACGCGGGAAGCTCCGTAGAAGCTGGGAGCGGCTATCAGGGTGCGAGGCAGGGCTGGGGGAACCCGTTTAGAGCTTGCGTCTAAGACGAGGAAAAGGCCTGTTTTTCATATCAAGGAACCAGAGTCTGATAGAGGCCGAGCAATGCTGACGTCCCTCCTGGCCCTACCCAGGCGGCCACACTGTCCTCTGGAAAATCTGCGCCTCCAGCCAGGGCTTCCTAACCTTTGGATCACAGAGCTCTCTGAGAATCCAGTCAAAGCAGTAGATCCTCCCCATCCCCCAGTGAACATTTGCACGCACACACAACTTTGCATTGGTTGGGGGCGGGGGTCACAGATTCTCCAAAACCGGTCTGTGGTCCCTGGACCCCAGCAGGGAGCCTCTGACTGAAAGTGTGTCCCAGGTCTGCCACCGTTTGGGGACTCGATCCCACAGCGTTGGCAACAAGTGCCCCCTGGGCTCCTAGGAACCCATCCCCTACCACCCAGCAACTCGGGGGCCCCCACCCTCTTTGTCCTGGACCCCCCAGCCGCCTCCACACCTGGAAGGACCTCCAGAGGCTGGGATGGGTCCCCCGTGCCCCCCAGGCTGGGCCGGCTCCCCAGGGTGGCCAGGAGGAGGGCAGCACGGCTCTCCCCTGCCCGCGGGCACCACACAGTTAATCCTCAGCGGCTGCTGTTTGGATAATGTGCGCTGGGAGCGTTGGAGGCTCGCGCCCTGCTCACATCTGGCTGGGGTTTGCTTTTACGAGTCTGTCCTGCTTTCTTGTCTCTTCCCTTACTTTCGAGAAACCGCGCTTGCGCTTCTGGCCAGAGAGACCTTGGACCGGAGGAGGTCACGGTGCCGTGCCGGGAAGGCAGGGGACCCGCTGCTGCCTGCACCCGCCCCCCTCTGCACCTTCTTCCCAGAGGACTTTTTCCGTCCTCCTGGCTCTCTCCTCTGACAAGTCTGCTCTTCCCGCGACCTGGCTGGGAGGAGGCCCCGCCGCCGGGAGATGCTCCAAGCCCGAGAGGCCGTTGCAGGACGCGGGCTGGAGGTAGGTGGGGGCTCCGGCGGGTGGGACGGGACGCAGGGCTGCTCTGCTCCTGCTCCGGGCTTCGGTGCTTTGGCGCGGTGGTTGCCAGAGCAGAGTGGGAGGGGCCAGGGTGGCAGTGGTGGCAAGGGGCAGAAAGCCTGGGAGCTGCGGGGCTGGTCCTGCGGGCGCCGGGATGTGCCCTGCGGGCGGGGGGCGGGGGCTCCGTCTCCCGCTGGGCCGGGGCTCTGTGGCGGCCGGATGCTGTCAGGAATGATTGTGCCGGCCTCTTCTTTGTGGACTGTGTATCCTGCTGCACCCTTCTCTGGGCATGAGAGGAAAAGGAATGGTATCCAGGGCCCTCCGTCCCAGGTGGGGTCCCCAACCCCGATACTGCCTGGATCACCTCAGAGACAGGTTTGCCCAGCCCAGCCGGGGGCCCGTTTGGACCCCACACAAAACAGGAAATGCTGACTTTGGCTTCCGCATCTAATGGCCTTGGTGTTCCTGGAGGGGATTCAGCGTGGACAGGGGAATATCATGTCCCTTTCCCTGGGGACCCTCCTGAGCTTCCCAAACCACTCGAGAACCATCTCTGGCCTGGGACTGAGTCATCTGGGCCCGTGAGCCTCTGGACCTCTGTGTCGAGACCCCACGTACTGCTCTGTTGTTTTAGGCATTCCACGGGGACGGGTGTGATTCCCACTTGCCCCGGGCACCCACATTGTGTTAGGCTGGTTCCTAGCGTGCTGACTCCTGGGCAGCCCCGTGTCCTCTGTGGGCACCTATGGGCCCTCTCCGTCCACTTGGAAGGGAGGGAGGGAGCGGCCTCCCTCTGTGACTGGTCGGGCTCTTCCATCTCACGGAGTTTCCAGGAATGGAGGTTAGTGCCACACACTGGAGCTGCTGCTTTCCGAGCTTTGGAGATGAGGCGTGTCCTGAGAAACTGAGTTTTCTCAACCACTAGCTACATCCTGGGTCCCCAGGGGAGGATGTGAGGTCCTCCAGGGCTGCCAGGCCTTTGCTTTTTATAGAGCAGGAAAGCACGCAGTCAGTCCCACATGTGAGGTTGCAAACAGATGCACTTGACGGTTGTGTGCTGCAGGGAGAGGCCTGCTCCGTGTCCCCACAGGCGAGAAGAGGAAGGGGCGATGGGGGCTGAGGCTTGAGTTATCCTGTCCCGTCTCCCTTTCCCACTCTCCCTCTCGACCTGAGAGCTGAGAGGAGCTTGGGGTGAGTGCTGTGTGTGCACACGCGTGTGCGTGTGTGTCCCGCACGGCAGGCGCTGGGCAGATGCGGATTCAATTCCCATAGATCCTATCAGTGGCACTCTCAGTGCTGAAGAGCTCAGAGAGGCTCCTGACCGGCCCATGCACACTCGTGGAGGATCCCCTTGGAAGGCCAGCATCTCAGTGCCCGGAGAAGGAGTGTAACTTGCTCAAGGGTCAACAGCTCTCCAAGCGAAGGCTGATCTGCCTCCCAGTTATCCGGGGAGAAAGCGCCCGGGGGCAGGAAGGACAGCCGGGTACTGTTTCCCAGGGACCCCACCCTCTCCTCCTATTCTTGGCCTCCTCCCTCTCCCATCTTGAGCCTCTTATGATGCCAAGGGCAGTGCTTCCCATGAGCAAGAGGTCAGGGAGACAGAGAAGTGCGGGTGCAGAAGGTGTTGGGGGGCTGCCCCCCGGCCAGAGAGACAGGTGCAGCCCGCCAGCGAGGGGCGCCCGCGCAGGTGGGTGGTGAGAAGCTGACATGGTCCCAGAGAGGGGCACAGCCAGCTCCCTCTTCATTCCTGGGATGTAAACCTCCCTATTCAGGGCAACCAGCACAGCATAATTTTTTTCAGAACATGCTTCTTTCTGTTGTTCTTCCTGGTGCCTCCAGCCCTCCTCCCCCCAAGCTGTAATTAGCATGACTCATAAACCAAATATCCTGGCACTGAACTTCACCCATCAAAACAAGGATGAAAAGAATTTTGTAGATACAGTCGTGCCGCTGGGCGTCCTCACCGGACATGAGCTTGCCCTTGGGGCTCTGTCTGCTGAGACTGGCCCCGTGCGGGGGACCCTGTTCTAGAACTGGGGGCGGCTGAGACTCCAGGGCCCCCGGGGGGCAGCAATGGCTCATAAAGGGAAGAAGAGTGGAAGGGTCCTCGTGCCTGAGGCCATGTTGCCGAGCCACCGGAGAGGAAAATGGGCGGGGAAAATGGGCGTTTCAGAAGCAGCCTCGCCTCCGGCCCTGAGAGCCCACGGATATTTACGTGGAGGTGATGCCCCCCGCCCCCGCGCTTCGTCCTGGTGGTGTAACTACTGCGTGGGCCTAGGGTTATTAAATTTTTTCTTCCTGTTTTTACCTGCTGAAATCTGTCTTCTCTTTCTTAAAGTCAAGTGAGACAAGGCAGTCCCTGGGCAGGACCGTGGGTGTCCCACTGACTCCACGCTCGGTCTGCCCACTTGGAGAACAATCTGGGAAAGAATCATCAAAGCCCGCACAAGGCGCTTTGGCCCACTCTCTCGGGGCAACCCAGCAAGCCTGGGACTTGGGACTCTCGGGGCCCTGCCAGGGGATCCGTGCCTGGGTTCTCGGCCCAGCAGGTCGGCCCTGTGCTCTGGCACAGATGTGGGGAAGCGGGCTTGCCGGCTCCCTTCCCGCTCTGCAAGCTCGGCTGTGGGCTTCTGCTGTGACAATGGAGTGGTCCCGTGAGCAGGAGACAAGAGCTCCCAGCATCCTTTTTAGCCTCTTATCTTCACCCATGCTTCTTTCCAGGACCAGGCTTAAAGTGGGACGGGTGTGGGCAGAGGCACGGAGGCCCCCTACTGCCCACCGGGGTGTCTCTGGCTTGCCCTGCAGGCCCCTGGAGTCAGCCTCTTCTCCAGCTCCTCTTGGGGCGTCCAGCCAGTCCTCCGGGGGCGTCCCGCCCTGTCCAGGATGGCTGTCGGGATGGCCGTGGGCCAGGCTGGGCCTAGTGTCTGACCATCTCCCTGGCTCCTGTAGGAATTTTCCTTGAAACAAGATGGAGCAGAGCTGGAGACCGCAGGCGGGGAGGCTGGATGGGAAGGGAGGACGGGAAAAGAGGCGGACGGGCGGGAAAGGCAGTGGGGGAGTTGGGGGAGTGGGGAAGTCAAGTCCTTGGTGCCTGGGGCTCGGTTAAAGGCTGTTGCTGGCCCCCGTTAAAGCCATATTGCGGAATCCCCCAAAACCTTTGCCTGGGGTTGCACCCCCACCCCAAGTGGGACCATCTGGTTAGCAGCCGCCCTCTATCCTGGGGACCAGGGAAGGAAGAAGACCTTGCCTGGGAGAGCTGCCAGCCCTGGCGGATTTGCAGGCAAGGGCGTGCCAGAAGTCGGGCTGGGCCCTGCGACTTTGCCCTGCAGGTTTCTGGGGCTGGTCTGGAGACGTGGGGAATGGGGTGTGCGCAGAAACACTCAGGCCCTTTCTCCTTGCGAGGAGTCTAGAAGTGGGTTCCGGTGAGAGATGGGTGGGTCTGGGTGGGTTTGGGGGTGGCCTGGGGGCTCTCAGGTCTTTTGGCATTCCGGACTCCCTCCTTCCCCACGAGGACACAGCCATGAGAGCAAGACGCATGGCTCTGTGAAGTGGCCATGGGCTTGGCTAGACGAGCCCCTGAGAAGGAGGCCTGAAGGGCACGCAGAGCTAGCCCCGGGCCGCTGGGGAGGGGAGCGGGGCCCTAGGCCACCTTCCCCTCTGTGTTCCCTTCTTTGCTCCCACATTCTCCAGTTTCAGCTCCTTCTCTGCAGGAGCCCCCGCTGGAGGCTCCACCGAAGCCTGACCCCCAGGCAGACCCCCGGGGATGGGCAGACACAGAGCACCCATGCTGCCCCCCTTGCCAATTCTGTACACTTTGGTTCCTGCTAGCTGTGCTTGGCCACGGGTCTCTCCGCAACCCAGCGTTCTCGGAGTGCACTGGGGGCCGGGTGTGGGCTTCCCCCTCCTTCTCCTTTTCGGAGCTCCCTGGCGGGCTGTGTGCCTCTACCCTGTGACAGCAAGGCTCTCAAAATGCGCATTCAATGGGCCACACTTCCCGCACGCACAGCTGACATTTTGAGGGAAGGGGTGGGGTGGGGGTGTTTCCTGGTGATTCTGTGCCTAAATCCAAAGGAATTCAACTGGGAGGGGGATAGGGTTTAAGGTGGCAGCCTGGGACAGGGAGATCTTAGCACATGGCTTCAGGGACCATGGTTGTCATGGACGCCCATGCCCCATGCCGTGCCCGACACAGGTGCTCAGTCGTCGGCTGAATGTGCATGAATGGAAGGGCTTGGCTGGCGGATAAATTCCCCGGGGACAAACGCCACGGCCACTGGTCAGCTCCTGCCCAGGGAGCAACGCAGGTGGACGCCCAGAAAGGCAGGAGCCTCCGTCAACGGTCGTAGGGAACTTGTGCCAATGACGGGGCTGCTCCTGGGCTCATTAACTCCCGGGCCGTTGCACAGGGTTCCTAAGGATGGGCTCAAGGACTTGGCTTCCTTGGTTCCACGGACTCCGCGGCAAGTACCACCAGCGAAAGGCGTGTCAAGGACAGAAAAAATCCCCCCTCCTAGGAAACAGTGATTTCTCCACCAGGCCTGGCTCTGGTCCAAGTTAGGTGGCCCTCCCTGGCCTAACCCATACCCATGGTAACTCCAGGGGTTCTGCTCCCCCAGGGGGGCCGAGGTGGGGAGGCTGTATCTCCTTCTTACTGCACTGTGCCCCCGGCCCCCAGCTCAGTACTTGGACTTTACACTCCAGGCGGCCCTGCTTGTCCCCAAGCCCCTCCTTCTCTTCACTTGGAGTCGGATCCCCTGCGATACACAAAATGCTCTCTGTGTCCCCAGGGTGGGGTTCACTCGTCATTGTTCTAAGTGGAAAATAGTGTGTACTTAATGCAAAAAAGTATGTGCCTGCTAGAGAGGAAAAACATCAGAGAAGCCAAAATAAGAAAATGGCAAACATGCCTATTTTCATCACCCCGGGGATAATTGCTGTTGGTGGCCAGGTGGGTGGCCGATCAGATCTCGGCAGCCGGGTGCACGGACGTGCGCTGGTGTGTGTGTGTTTTCGACTCAGCCTTCACTCGTCGGGGAGATCTCTCTGATTAGCGGAGAGGCATCTATGAACCGAGGTCGCTAATTGGCACTACAGTCTGGAGCTTCCCCTCCCCCCAGGTGCTTATTTACTTATTTACTTGCCTTTCCACAAAGCACGCTTCTCGTGGTTAAGTGACTTGTGACCTTGGTAATGGAGGCAAGGGGTCATAGCCCTTAGGAAGTAGACTTTCTGAGCGCAGATAAGAGGGCAAGATGACTGGATGGCCACGCCAGGATTCAGCCTTGCGACCACCGCACTCCAGAGCCCACCCTGGGTCACTCTCCCCCCTTCCCTCCTCTCTCCCCAAATAGCCCCCCCCAGGAGCTAGAGGGAGATTTGAACGCCCTGAGGCCCTAGCAAGAAGTGTGGGATCCTGGAGTCCTGTTTGCACGTTGGCTTTGCAGAAAGGTGAGTGCGGAGTTCCATCAGGGTGGGACATCAGACATCCGACGCTGGGGACACATGGGACAGCAGACACGCTCCCTGGGAGGGGCTCCTGGTGCAAGGGGCTAGAGCCACCGGATGCTGGGGCAGTGCCTTCCTGGAGGGGTGCCCTCAGGCTGGGCTCTGAAGAGCACATGCTGGCTGGAGAAGGTGTTGGGGGAAGGGACAGACGGAGGAGAGCCTGCGGCGGGTGCTGGGGCTGGAAGCAGAGCCGTGAGCAGCTCCAGATGGCTGGAGTGGGGCGGCGACGTGGCCAGAGGCAAGGCAGAAGCCCGGTGGTGAAGCTGCAGGTTTAAACATTTTTCCTGTTGTCACGGGAAGCCTCTTAAGCCCCGGGTGGAATTCACATTGGCAGCTCCGCCAGGTGCCTCTGGTGAGCAGGTGGGAGGACGGAGGAGAGACAGAGCAGCGGGTGGCTGAGAAGAGGTGATGGGCCGGGGTGAGAGGACCGGAGGCCTTCGGGAGGCTGGGTGACGGATGAGAGGTGACAGGTGCATGAGAGGCAGGGTCTGCGTGGCCCCTAGATTTCTGGCCTGGGGCCCCCGTGTGAGCGGGCGGTGGCTGTAGCCTCAGAAGCAGGTATGGTGGGGACAGGAGCGGAGTTAAATGGGGTTCGAGGTGGGAGAGCAGGGGTCCGAGCGGAGAGCTGTGTTCAGAAGACAGATTACCCGAGCTGTCTCATGGAAATTTCTGCCATCATGGAAATGTTTTCCCGCGGTGCTGTCCGAGAGGGCAGCCCCCTACCTCGTCCTGGTGTGGCTGAGAACCGAATTCTTCATTTTGCTTAATTTTAACAAATTTAACTGGCCCCAGGGGCTAGTGGCCACATTGTTCTGGGGGGCATGGGCCAATCACTCCTCGGCCAGGCCGGCGTGGGGACAAGGACTGGGGAGCTGTCACTGTAGAAAGTGATAGAAAAGTGTGTTTCGAAAAGGGAGGAGCTGATGGCCGAGGCCACAGCCTGGGAGACACCGTGTCTGAGGCGGAGACGGTAAAGGACAGATGCTGGGGGATAGGCTGAGCCGGAGCGGGGACCAAAGAGAAGGAGGCCAGCCTGGCACTGTTTGCACAGTGAGCTAAATTATATTCATGACTGAGAAGCCACTTGGTGTGGGACAGCGTTCTATCTTCTGCCATGCTTCCTCGGGGGTGTCTGTGAGATGTTGGGATGATGTCTAGGCCCCAGAATGGAAGACACTAGTACAGCTTGTAAAGGGACGGGCGCAGGCGGTGGCATTCTCTGGCTTCTCCCCTCCCTCCGTCTCCGGAGCAGTCAGACCCTGAGGGCGTCCCCGCTGTGGGGAAGTGGGCCCTGGGCCAGGCCACCTGCAGAGCAGGCTCACGGCACCGCACGAGCTGTCGGGGCTCTTCTCTCTCCGGCAGTTCTCAAAGCAGAGGCGAGCCTGCAGCCCAAGGCCTGGCAGCTGGGAGGTGATCTAAGGACAGTGCTCTAGTCAAGGAGGTCTTTGTTTGCACCGGGACCGACTCAGAGCTGGAGAGGCTGGGCTGGCCAGGTGCCCCCGGAGGCCCGACGCCTGCAGCCCACGTGGTCCCGCTGTTTGCCGGGCAGGGGCAGAAGCCAGGTGAGCCTTTCCTTGCCAAGGCCCCGTTGTTCCAGAAGAGATGGAGATGTTTTAGGATGGGGGGGTTACCTCTTGCCTTCTCTCTTCTGTACTGTTCTGTCCCGAACCAGGTGTCTCTGCTAGGCAGGGAAGAGGGAGCCCTTGCTTATTAACCAGGAAGTAGCCCCCAAAAGACTCCGTCTCCATCCCTGGCCGTGTGCTTTGGAGGTCACCAAATAAGCACCAAAACCTTAAAAAAAATATCCTTCTTCTCTAAGCCAGACAGAAGCTCCCTGGAGAAGGGAAAAGAGAGATTCAGCAAGTGGCATGGGCTCCAGCCAGGAACCGACCGTAGTCCCTTTAATAAGGGGTCCTCGTGCTCCCACCGCTGCCTCCTTTACAGGGCGGGGTGGGTGGGAGCGGGGGAAGCATGGAGGGTCTGGGGCCAGCTGTGCTGCCCGGCTATAGAAGGGGAAATTAGATTTTCGGTGGGCTTCTGGAATCGGTGAGCAAACGTCGTTCATCACCTGGAAGTCCCTTGGCCTCCCTCCTTCCTGTCACCAGAGGAGTCTGGTAAGAGGAAAGTTAGCGTGATGAATGGCTTCTGGGGAAGGAAAGCAGGGGTCACGTGATGCTCATTAGGGCCAGAGGGACACCCCAACACGGCGCTCTCTCCTTCCTGGGCACCCCGGGACCTAACCCGAGCAGGCTTCCTGGGACAGCTGGAGAGTTCTGAGCTCCCCCGTGGGAGAGTTCCCCCAGATGTCAGAGCAGAGAGAGGGGCAGCCTTGGAGTTTCCTTTCTGGCTGGGAGGATGCCGGAGAGCGGGAGGTGGTGGGAGCGGGTGTGCGGAGGGGGCCCCGGCCGTGGGAGCGCAGTTGATGCCACGTGGAAACAAGGAGGGATCCCATGCCACGCTGAGTTGCGTTCTTGGCCTTGAAGCCATTAGGTGTAGGAGAAAAGTCCCGTCTTAGCCAAACTTCCGCGGGAGCCACGCGTAAGATTTTCGGGTAACGTCCAGGCCCTAGAAAAGCCAGGCAAAGATATTTGTCTTGGGTATATTGAGGTCTGGGCCCCAGCCAGAGCTCCTGGAAAGCATCACGTAGAGGCAAAGGGCGGAAAGGAGGAGAGACCTTCAGGAGGTATTAAAGGGGGTGGGTAACTGATCCGATGTGGCCTGGCGGCAGGAGAGGAAGGAGCCCAAATGACTCCCAGATTCCTGGCTGGCTGCTTGTGCCTAGCCCAGCTTCCTCCCCCGCTGATGCCATCTGGTCCCACAGCCCTCCCAGCCATGATCGGAACGCTCTGTCCCGTGCTGTCCACCATGGCGGCTGCTGATGACCGCCCCCATGGCTCAGGATCCGGGTGGTGTGGCCGAGGCCCTCAGCTTCGAATTTCGTTTTATTTAATTGGTTTAAAATGAAAGGCACGTGGCCCAGAGGCCGTCTCCTGGACCGAGAAGGCCTCGAAGCTTCGTTACCCGCTCACCACCTTGCTCCCGTGCTCGCTGTACTGTCTTGAGCCGCGATCCAGCACCCGTCGTCTTGTCACTGGACGGTCATCTTCTCGAGGTCAGGGAGGGAGTTTTGTTTCTGGCAGGATCACTCCCTCCCGAGCTCCGACACAAGGCCGGGCACATCATGGGTCTTCGGGGAGCCAGGCCCGTGCGAGATGTTCTGGTGAAAGGGAGGGAACGGCTTGTCTTCTAAGCTGCTTCTAATCCAGGGAGATTCTAGGCTTCTTGCCTCCCAGAACAGCTGGTCATCCGCTGAGGATTAAGGAAGAGGGAAAACCATGTTTGTAGATGCTTTTGCCAGATGGCCCTGGTCTGGGTGTGGCATCGTGGACAAAGGCAGACATGTGGCAGCCGGGCTCTAGAAGTTTCCTGGCTGATCCCAGCAGGGCAGCATGGACGGGGGGTGGGACGGATCTCGGACGGACGCCGGGGAACTGCAGTCTGGGTCTGAAGACTGTCACCTTGAAGGTTTCACCCCGCGTCCAGAAAAGGTCAGAGGAGGGATGCCGATTATTAACGAGGACGCGTTCTCTGACCCTGTAAGTGGCCCAGCTCCCCTCGGGCACCCCCACCCCAGTCCTGCAAAGGGGGTTCTTCCTTGTTGGGGGGAGGTTAAGCTGAAGCAGAGGGGAGCGCCAAGGGGAGAGCAGCTGAGGGCGGCGGGCCTTGTGGGGCAGGGAGTAGGAGGAAAAAGGTGTCCATGGAGTGGCCATGGGATTCGGCAAATGAATTTCTTCACTGCGTTTGAGAAAGACAAGTCAGGAACTTGAGTCACGTTGTAATTGGCCTCAGATGCCTTGACCGCAAGGCAGCCTGGAGGCTGGACCGTGTGGGCCAGACGGTGAGGGTTACACAGCACCGGCGGAGCCTTCCCCGCCCCACCTTTGCTGGGAGCAGCGTGGTCTTCTGAGCGACCTTCCTGGGGGAGCAAAGCCTTGGCCTCTGTAGGTGACTTCATTTCACTGGAAATCGCTAAAAGTGATTTGGAGCCAAATTTGGTTGGATGTTGGGCAATGCTGTTTTTGCCCGAAAGTGACTACAATGATCATAATGTCATGATGCTGGCGTTTCTGTGGATCTTGGTAAAATGACTCTTCAGATATTTTTGGAGAAGGAAAGACTTCACTCAGGGTTTGCTTTGGCCCCGAAAAGGAGGTTCTTGAGAAGAACCCAGCACCCTCTGTCGCTGTTCACTTTGCCAGCCTGGTGCCTCTGACTCCTTGCTGGGTCCACCCCACTCATCCCATCACCCCGAAGGCCCCGGTCCCCAATGCTTCTGATCGAGGTCAGGAAAATCCCCTCTTATGTAGGAGGAGACAGACCAACATGCCAAGTGGTGCTCCTGTCGGGGGTCGAACCCTGAGCCTCAGCCAGGGGGAATTCTGCCTTCCCAGCGTACATGCAGCAAAGCCCGGAGGTGTTTTTGGCTGTCCCAACTGGGGCGGGGTTGTCAGTAGGATACAGGGCATGGAGTCGGGGTGGCTGGTAAATTTCTTGCAATGCACAAGACAAGCTCCCACAACAGTGAGTCAGCCCCAAACGCCAGGCGTGTGGAGGTCGAGAAACCCTGGGGACGACAGAATCAGATTCATGTGTGTTTGTGGCTCCTTCCCGACTTTTCCAAAATGAATATATATTACTTTGGATTCAGGAAAGAAAAATGTTTGAAGAAAGGAAACCTTCTTTTTCTTTCAAGTGATGCAAGCCTGGCATCTCAAGGCGGGGGGAGAAAGAGTCATTATTGAGGTGCCAAGGAAAAACAGAGGAAATACAGAAAAGGGGAAATAAACAACTTTAGAAAATCCCACATCACAAACATTTGTCGAGGAGCGACCAAATTCAGGGTGCTGCGGGACGCTCGGCGGGTCCAAGAGGAGCAAGACCAGGAGGTCAGGGTCTGCTGTGCAGTCTTACCGGCCAAGCAAAACACTGCAGGACGAGGCAACCGGAAAAACAAAATCTGAAAGGAGGATGGAGAGGTTTTGGCAGCTGAGGGACTGGGAAGGCCTCGGGAGGAAGAGGAGGCGCCTGAACTGGGTCTTGAGGACCCGGTAGGATACTGATGGGATCGATGGAAGCCAGCTGAGGTCAAGTCCACCACCCTCCTCCAGCCCCGGCTTACCGGTGGGGCGGTCTGAGGCTGATGAACTAACTTCTCCACATCTCTGTTTCCTTGTTTGTGAGTTCGGTATAATAATGAATGAATGTTGTCTCCTTGAAGGATTCACCGCAGGCCCTGCTGAGGCTGCTGTGGGGGGCGGGGGGTAAGAATGATGAATGAGGAAATGTTCTCAGACCTAACCCTGACTAACGAGATCAGAAGGGTCAATTGAGATGATTCCGGGAGACTCAGCATTGCACTTGGCGGGGGGTGGGGGGGGGCTGTGGGTCCTACGAGGCTGGTTTTTAATAGAAGAGAGGAAGAGGATGGGAACTCCTGGGCAGGGGGCAGGATGTGTGCGGGTGGACAGATGCCAGGAGTTTAGGGGAGGGGCTGGAAGCGGGGCTCGAAAGTATGGTCTGAGGCGGAGGAGAACTGGCAGTGCCTGGGACTTTCTGTGAATGCAGACCCTCGAGGCCCTGTCCCAGACCCACTGAATCAGAATCTGCATTTTAACCAGATTTCCCAGGTGGTATGTGTGTACGTGAAAGTTTGCAAAGCAGGGAGCTTGAGCACAGGTTGAGGCGTGCTGTACAAGGTGGCTAAAGAGTGGGGACAGACTAGGGTGTCACCCACCCATGCTCTGCCAAGGAGAAATGATGGATGGACGGATGGATGGACGGATGGATGGATAGGTAGATAACTTTAATACATATTTTATAAATTCACATAAACACGAACCGTAGAGATTGAGTTGGGGGGTTGCTGGTCCAAGTAGTCTCTTGGCCACTGGGCAGGTCTCTGGGTCCTGATGCTTAGGAGGGATGGTTGGTTGGTACAGAGCCTAGACTTAGGGAGGCCCCGCTGATCCACTCCATGCAGAGAACTGAAGACCCAGCGGAAGTGTGGGTGACAAGGGAGGAGGGGGTTTCTGGGGAGGCAGCCTCCCCAGCTCAGAGGCTCAGCTCGTGTCTGAGGATCCATCCAGAGAGCCTCTGGCTCCCGCTGTTTCTGTCCCAGGCCTCGGGTTCCCAGCTCTCTGCCTCCCCCACGCTCTCCTGACTTGGCATGGGGGCTCCGGTAGGGAGGGCTCCCAGGGCAGCCACTCTCCAGTGCTACAGCAGCGAGCCCACCGACGTGCAGAGTAAAAAACAAAGCCCAAAATTTGACCTACGGAGCTCTAAGGCCATGCCGCACCAGCTAGAAGTTCTCTGAGTGACGGGTGTTTGAGGGCAGCCCGTGGGCTCCCCCAGCCAATGGAAGGATTGCATAGACTATCATTTGCGTAGACTATTACTGACTAGAGGAAGAAATCTGTCTCGGGATTTAACTGTCCTTAAACATAAAAGAGGAGTTAAGGGACAATCAGATATTTTCCTTTAATTCCTTTCGAGATACGCCTCTCAGTAGCAACCTGGACCCCGCTGGTAACCTGCATTCAAGCGCAGTGGTTCTTCCTCCCCCAGACCTCCGTCCCTCCCTGGGCTGCTGAGAGGGTTGGACTGGTGTCCCCACTAGGCCTGCGAGGTGAGGTGTTGAACCATCCCAAGATGGGTTGGGATTGACCAGTTACCGACCCCCGCAGTGGGGACGTTTCCCCACCCGCCCGAAACAGCCAGGCACGCGGGGCTGCTGATGCCAGACGGCAGAAGAGGCTCCCCGAGTTGGCTGGGGGAGACGCCTCTAGCGGTGGAAAGGGGTGGGATGCTGTGCCTATTTGAAGTCCAGGCACTGCCCCCAAGGGGCTCCCCGGGGACCCACAGTGGACACGTCTTTCTGGAAGGACTGTTCTCAGTACCGGCTGAGGGCCTGTCCAGGGCTTCCCGCGAGAGCTCCGGCGCCAGCCCAGGGGCGGCACGTGGCTGTGCACGTGCGTGTGCACACACGTGCGGCGGTGTGAGACTATGTAGGTGTGCGAGTGCGCACGCGGCACATGCGTGTTGAGAGTGTGAACGTGTGAGTGTGCACGGACGAGCGTGGGGAGAACGTGTGGGTGTGTGTGAGCGTGAGTGCACGTGCACATGGTCGGCCTCCCTGAAGCTGCGGTGGCTGAAGCCTTCCGGGGTTCGTGGGTCAGGACCCAGCTCGGGCTTGCTGCTCTGCAGGGCCCGCCCCAGCCCGAGTCCTTCCCTGGGTGTGTTTCCCAGCAGGCACCGGCGGGACGATGGGCTCCCGGGGACTGAGACTTGTGCTGGCGGGTGGCCTGTTGCTGGCCTTCGCCTGTGGCCCGGTGCTGGGCCGTGTGCCACGTGGTCTCCAGGAGCTGCCGGAGCAGGAGGGGATCAAGGAGCTGCCGCTGGACCATGCCGTGAGGTGAGAGACGGGGAGGTGCGGAGGCAGGAGCTCGGGCTCGGTGGGTGGAGCCTGGGGTCCGGGGCACCCCAGAGGGTTCGTTCAGGGCTGGATGCGAAGGGGCCATAGCCGAGGCTGAGGAAGGGTTCTTGCACACACTGGTCCCAGAGGACAGACCTGCCGTTTCTCCTCTTGGTGACCCCCGGGCCTTATCTGAAACTGAGGGTGGTGACCCATCTTGTTCTAACCCCAAAGGGATTGGGTTTCTGTAAGGTTTTGCAGCCACATCCTTGGTAAAGTTCCCCCAAATCGCACCCCCCCCCGCCCTCCATTTGTCCTTCTATCCTAGTTTTGTCCTTCGAGAATATCTTCAGGGCTCTGAGTGCTACCTGCAGGTATAGGCAGGGACGCAGCCGTGAGCTGGCCCAGGGACCCTGACCATCTGATCAGGCTGCGGGCGGGAGAGGACTGCCGAGGGCCGGCAGAGAAGGGGGTGCTTTTCTCGGAAAGTCATGATGTCTCCTGAATGGCATCGTCTTCATGGATGTGACCTTCGAGAACAGAGACTTCAGGCTATCTGGAGTATTTTGTAAGGAGGCACAGAATGCTTAGGATTGCTCGGGAAACTGTCACTCACCGAATGTGAGGTCCTAGACACCTGGGAGCTAGGCTGACGCTTTGAATTTCTTCATTATTTTGAGTTTTGGGCTGACTTGATACCCAAGGCTTCAGGCTATCTTCAGAGTGTGATATGAGACACGCTGACATCCATCATCTCCTCACCCTCCTCCCCTTCCCCCTCCTCCTCCTCCTCCTCTTCCTCCTCTCCTCACTTTTCATTCAATGAACACTGAGTGCCCGCTCTCGACCTGGCCGTCTGGGGGCACCGGAGGGACGCACGAATGAGAGTTCTGGCCTCCAGGGACTCTGAGGCTGTGGGGATGCAGACACACATGAGCCAGAGCACGGAGGAAGGCTCTGCAGTACAGGTGTGCCGCAGTGCTGGGGGCGGTGGGGGAGGTGGGAGAGACTGAGCACAGGAGTGTCCCCATCTTGAAGGATACCTGGGCCTGGGGAGCATCCCAAGTGCCGAAGGAGGGTGTGACCATGCCAGGTGGGCCTGGGGTAGTGGAGCTGGTGCTAGAGGGCAGGAAGGGGAGGGGAGATGAGCCTGATGGGAAAGGGTCTCTCGTGCACTTAATCCTACAGGGAATCACGAGGGATTATCATGAGGGGGTGGGGATGTCACGGGGAGGGTTCGATATCATGACGTTCCAGAAAGAGCGTTGGAGGAGGCAGAGAACAAGAGGGATGGGAGGTGTGGAAAGGGGCAGATTCCAGGAGAGCATTCAGAATGGCAATGGTCCCCCAGAGATGGGGAGGCCCGAGGGCCCAGCTTCTGCAAGTGCCTTCGTGGGGGGTGGGGCTGACCCCGGGATCCTCAGAACGTGGTCGTGAGCCCAGAGAAGCCTCTTGAATGAACCCAAGGGTCCATTCTGGGCGACTGGTGATGGCGCCGTGAAGAGGGTTTGGAAAGAGAAGATTCCGGGGGCAGAGTGACGGGCCGACACTTTTGGACACATCAACTTGGTGGGGCTTGCAGACCATCAATGGAGACTTCCGGTGAGAGGTGGGGGACCACCTCGGAGGCCTGTGTTTAGGGGGTACAGATCCATTTCCTGGATTGTCTGGGGTTTAAGAGCAGGAGCAGAGGTAGAGAAGGAAGCGGCCACAGAGAAGGAGGGACTGTCTCTGAGATGTCCAGGCTCTAGGGCGGGAGCCAGAAAGAGCCCGTGCAGCACAGTGCGGTGCCACAAGGTGGCAGCATGGAGCCGCCGCCAGCGGCCACCCCGCCCACCCTGCGGTCCTTCAGGGGTGGGTAGTAAACAGCAGAGGGGATTGTCCAGCCGCCAACACGGCAGCTCAAGGGAATCCTAAAGATGGAGCTGAGCCCTTGCATTTACAAATGAGTCATCTTAATGTCCTAGCTTCTGGACATCGCATAAAGGGGACCCGCGGCTTGGTCACACATCATCTGAAACCCCTACTGGAGGGGCACACCTCTCCAAGCAGACTGCGTTTCGGGGGGGGGGCTCAAATTATTGGTGTTTTTGTACTCATTGTTTCCATTACGAGTACTGGCATGACCAGAAGGCAGAGCTCTTGCTGAAACTTTCTGGAGGGTCCCAGAGCTTGCCCAGAGCCAAGGCTGTCCCTGTCCAGGGAAAGTGAACGCCGTCTGGCACTTCCAAGACAGAGGGAAGGCGTGCAGGTAGACCAGACCCTCCGGCTGCAGGAGTGAGGGGAAGTCCCAGCTCCGAGAGCTCATGGCTTTCCCTGTACCGCCTTTATTCCCTTAGGGATGAAGAAAACCATGAAAAGCACAGCCCCAGGTGGGGGGAGGAGGCCGCAGCTTCCCCGTGCTTCCGCTGCTGTGACCCTGGTACCCCCGTGTACCAGGCTATCCCCGTGCCACAGATCAACATCACCATCTTGAAAGGTCAGATGGCCATGAAGCCAAGGGGACCTTCCCATGGACGGGAGGTGGGGTTGCTCCGTGCTGAGCGGGGAGAAGAGGCAGTGGGTGTAGACGGCTCCCACAGTGCCGGCGCAGAGGCAGGCTGTCCTCTAGGGGTGCAGGCTCTGCCCCCTTGCCAAGAGGAGAGACTGGAAAGAGGCCCGCGGGACCAGGGCCGGAAGAGGGTCTCAGCCCTGGGGCTGCACCGGAGCCTCCTTAACCTTTGTTTAGAGGCTCGGTGCCCCGCCCCCTCCGCCCCCAGCCGGGCCTTCTGAAAGGCCCCCAGCCCCGTGGTCCAGATAACCCGGCCCAGCCCTGCGGGTCCCACCCCAGAGCACTGGGGCGAGCCTGCCACCTGCTGCTCATTTGCTCGGAGTCCACCGTGGGCTGGCCGCAGTGCCTGCTGCTTTTGGACAAACCCCCGTGTTCCCTTTTCTCTGCCAGGGCTTTCCAGAGGGGGAAAAACAAATGATTGCCTCTGGATGAAAACAGAACCGTCCTCACAGTTGGGTCAGCCGGCCTGACGCCGCGTGTCTTCCTGTCCCTTTAGGTGAGAAAGGTGACCGGGGAGACCGCGGCTTGCAAGGCAAGTACGGCAAGACCGGCTCGGCGGGTGCCCGGGGCCACGTGGGCCCCAAAGGGCAGAAGGGGTCGATAGGGGCCCCCGGGGACCGCTGCAAGAACCACTACGCCGCCTTCTCGGTGGGCCGTAAGAAGCCGCTGCACAGCAACGACTACTACCAGACGCTGGTCTTCGACACGGAGTTCGTGAACCTCTACGGCCACTTCAACATGTTCACGGGCAAGTTCTACTGCTACGTGCCGGGCATCTACTTCTTCAGCCTCAACGTGCACACCTGGAACCAGAAGGAGACGTACCTGCACATCATGAAGAACGCGGAGGAGGTGGTGATCCTGTACGCCCAGGTGAGCGACCGCAGCATCATGCAGAGCCAGAGCCTGATGCTCGAGCTGCGGGACCAGGACGAGGTGTGGGTGCGCCTCTTCAAGGGCGAGCGGGAGAACGCCATCTTCAGCGACGAGTTCGACACCTACATCACCTTCAGCGGCTACCTGGTCAAGCACGCGGCGGAGCCCTAGCCCGCCGGCCCGCGCCGCGCCCGCCGCAGCCTCCCTGCCCCCCCACCTCGCCCCCCAGGCCTGGCTTCCCTGCCCCGCAGCCCCAGCTTCCGCCTCCTACACGACGCCCTCCACGGAAGGGGGAGCAGGAGCAGCTGCGCTTGCGGGCCTCGCGGGCTCCCGGGTGGGCTCGGCGGGCAGGTACCTGCCGGGGCGGGGCGTCCAGCTGCCCTCCGTGCGCAAGTCCGTAGGCGACCCCGTGGGCCGGCCGCCACGTGGCAGGGTGTCCCAGAGTCATCCTTGTTGGCCGTGGCTGGAAAGACCGAGGGAAATGCTGAAGTCTGTGAAAGGAGCAAAGTAAGCCCTGTGGGGAAGGGAGGTGCGCATTTTGGGTCTCCTCCAGCTGCACCGGCTCCTGGGGGAGGCTGTTCTCGCATGTTCCAGAAGACCTGAAGTAGACGCTGTGGGCCACGGGGAATGGGGTGGAGGGCGCGGGACCCTCTTAGGCCGCGGAGGAGCCTTCCTGGTCAGCAGCTGGACTGACGCCCACGTCCTGGGGGCACCATGGCCTTGCCCGCGGGTCTCTGGGTTGAGAGAAGCAGCTGGCTCGCTGGGGCGCACAGACTCCTGACAGCAGCCGGGGACCTCAGGAGCCGCTGGATCTGCAGACGTTTCTCTGGGGAGCAAGGCTCCGTGTATCTACTGCCCGGCCGTCCATCCTGGCACGGCTCTGCTCCACTCCCCCACGCTGACCGGGAGCCCTGTGCAGGGCCCTCATGCCGGTGACCCTGCTGTCAGGGTGTCCCTCCTCCCAGACAGGTCGGCCTCCCAGAGGGGTCGCCGTCCCTCCTCCCAAGACGGTCTGTCACGGAAGGCACTGGGACCTTCGTTTTGTAGCAGGGTCATGGTTATATACTATTTTCTACCAAACCTCCTTGCAAACCATCTCCCAGTCCTGTTTCCCGGAGGGTTCAACACTCGGCAGTCCCAGGCCTCTTCCCCGGGCCTCTTTGACCGGCAGCCTGAGACAACATGGAAGGGGCTTGCACTAGGCCCCTGAGCGGGGCAGAGCCGGAAGGAGCTAGAAGGCTCCCAGCTACTGTCTCGGAGGCCCTATGGGGCACCATCCCTCTGCCCAGGACAGAAGGCATGTCTCAACCACGGGAGTCCGAACCCTCTCTCTGAGGCGGGGTGTAGACGTCTGCCGCCTGGAGTTGGTGCTCTGGCCTGTGGCTGGCTTTTGCCGGGCGGCCCTTCCCTGCCTCTCTCCATCAACGCCCAGGGCCAGAGTCCCCATCCTACCTGCTCGGGCCCTGAAGCCCCTACAGGAACCTTCCTCCCCACCACCTGGTGACCCTTGATCTTGACCCCATCCCTCTGCTCACCCAGGGCCTGGCCACCGGGTCTGGGGTCTGCACATCCTTCCCTCTGAAGGGCTTCTGCTGGTCAGACTTGGAAACAGTGTTTCTCTGGGCCCGCCAGTGCTGCCCGCTGCTTCGTGCTGTCCCGATGCTCTTTCAGAAAACATTAAACTTGGAGCCACGTGTCTCAGCATCACAGCCTCCTCAGTCTGCTCCTTGAACCAAACCCTCTTCCTTCCTCACCCCGGCCCCGCACCCCACCTACTGTCCGCTGGAAGCCAGGGGGCCTGCCGCGGGGCACCTGGGGACAAAGCTGGGCACAGGATGGGCCCTGAACTGCCTTGTGGTTCACGGGAACGCGCTCTACAGGCTGAGCTGGATGTGGTCTCCTTGGGCGCCCGGTGCTTCCCGGAGCCAGCGAGCAGCCGGCGGGCGGGCTAGGGTGCCAGGGTCCCAGGGCTGCTGTGACAAACGGCCAGAAGCTCGATGTCTTGAAACAACACACATTTATTCTCTTGCAGCTTTAGAGTCCAGAACCTCTACATGGAGGTGTTGACGTGGCCAGGTTTCCTCCTTGTCTGTAGGGAAGGACCCCTCCCTGCTCCTTATGGCCTCCGGTGGCCCTGGGATTCCGTGGTTGGTGGCTGAGTCACAACAGTCTCTGTCTTCACGTGGCTTTCTTTCTCCTGCCCATCACACCTCCCTCGCCTTTCCCTTATTAAGACATCTGCCATTGGATTTAGGGCCCCTTCTAAACCCAGCATCTCCTCGCAAGGTCCTTAACGACATCGGCACAAGACTTTATTTCCAAGTAAGGTCACGGTCATGGGTCTCAGGGGCGAGGACTCGCATGTACCTTTTGGAGGGGCTGCAATTCAACCTCCTACAGGGACCTGCAGGCTTGAACACCCCTGCCAAGAGCTTCCTTCACGCTCAAAAAGTGAAGAGCAGATGTTCCTTTCTCTTCTCCCCACGGCTTGCCAGCTGGGTTAGCGACCTGGGCCCCGGCCTTGCTGGGAGTGCGGAGGCCACTCTGCTCCTGTGGTGCCAACAGGCTGGCAGCAACAGGCGTCCTTCTCTTGCCTGGTTCTAGGATCGGCCCGTGCTCAGCCCTGGCTGGGGCCAGGCGGGAACGGGCAGACACTGCAATTCTGCTCCCAGTAAGATGGAAAGCAGACCCCACAGAGCCACAGCCGTGCAAGAAGGGAGGGCCTCTACGCGGCTGGGAGGAGGGGCTGAGGGTGTTCCCCAAAGAAGCACGGAAGGAATGGGTCAGCTTCATCCAGGTGCCCCAAACTGCTCACTTTGTACAGGCCCCTTCCGCGGAGCCCTGACCTCAGCTAGTAAGGCCCTGACAAACCGTTCCTGGAAATGACCTGATAAACTCACCCGCAAAACCAATGCTAGTGTTATAGCAAAAGGGCTTAAAAACAGCCGGTCACTCAGCCAAAGGAGATTACTGTTTATGCTACAACTTTCAGGACACTGTAGCTGGGGTGGGAGCCGTGAGAGTGCACTCCCCATCCTATGGGATCTGTGTGCGTGTGTGTGTGTGTGTGCGTGAAAAGGCAACGGCGGGATGGCAAACTGGTTTTTTGGGGCCTTACTAACGGGAATAAAATGAGACCCTCTCCCAGATCTTGGAAAAACAACAACAAAAAGTTAACAGAAAATAATAAAAAAACCAAATGCCTCCAGATGGCATCCCTACCTTACACCATATATAAAAATTATCTCGAAGTGGATCAAAGTTCTCCAGATAAGGGCTGAGAAGAAAGTATGGCTGTAAATCATCATCACCTTGTATCAGGCGGTAGTTTCCTAGATGTGACACCAAAACCCAAGTAATGCAGGGGATGTAAATAACTCGGACACCACCAGAATTTAAAATTCTGGACATCAAAGGACATGACTAAGAAAGTCAAGGGACAACACCGAATGGGAGAAAATATTTGTAAATCGTACGTCTGATAGGAGACTTATATCTAGACTACATTAAGAACTCTTGCAACTCAATGATTAAAAAAAATTAAAAAGAGGCAAAGGTTCTCAATCAACGTTTCTCAAACAAGACTGACAAATGACCCAGGAGCACATGAAAAAGACGTTCGTGCTGTTAGCCCCCAGGGAATCGCGAGTCCAAACCACAGTAAGACACAACTTCACCACCAACAGGATGGTTGTTATCAAAACGACGCATGTGGGCAAGGATGGAGAGAGCCTGTCAGCCTTGGCCACGGCCGGCTGGAACGTAAAATGGTGCTGCTGCTTCGGAAAACAGCCCTGTGCTTCCTCAGAACAGTAAGCGTAGAGCTACAGGTGACCCAGCGAGTCTGCTTCTAGATTCCCTGAAAGGAACAAAAACATTGTAGGCTAATGTCCTTGGAAGCAGGATTCATAATTTAAAAAAGCGGAGACAATCCAAATGTCCTTCAGGTGATGAATAAACGAACAAAATGGGGTCTGTCCGTGTGACGGGACAGTACTCAGCTATAAAGAAAATACGGAACCCTGCTGCATACAGCACGGACGACCCTCAAACACAGGACGCCCAGCGCAAGCAACCAGTCACAAAAGACCACGTACTGTATGATTCCACTGATGTGAAACGTCCTGACCTGGCCAATCCGTAAAGACAAAGTAGATGAGAGGTGTCCAGGGTCTGAGCTGTGGGGGGAGGGAGTGAGCGCTAACAGGGACAGGGTGTTCTTTTCAGAGGGATGAAAATGTTCTAAAATTGGTGATAGGGGTGGTCATGCCACTGCGTGAATGTACTAAAACCAAGAACTGCGCGCTTGAAGTGGGGGCAAAGTGTATGTCATGTAGATTATATCTCGGCTGTTACAAACACACGCTCACACGCAAACTAGAAAGCCTCGCCCTTCTCTGTTGAGGCCTGGGGAGCCCTGGAGCTCCAGACGGGTGACTTTCAGGCCAGTCTCATTATTCCGGGTGTGGCTCAGGAGGAGGTCGGGGTCCAGGGTTCAGTGAGTTGGGATGGGATTGTCAGGCTTAGTTCTTCCAAGAGCTTTATTTGACAAGGGTTCTGGAACCAACTGTTGGATGAGATCACACTAACTCGGGAGGCTGACTCAGTTGCCAAGGGAAGCATTCCACAAGGAACAGCTAATTGAGGACCATGCCTTTCTCTCTGATGTCCCCACACAGCTGGAGTAGTGACCTCAGATGCCCTCCATCAGCTGGCCCTGGTCACCAGCCCCTCCTAGGGCTGAATGGAGCAGAGCCCATTTCCCTTTATGCAGATTGTCAGGCGAGGACAAGAAATTTCCACTTTAGGGGTTTTCACAAATAAGAGTAAAAGTATGTATACTCTAGATAACTCGGAAACCTTCCTCCAACACTCTCCAACGGTTGAGATAGCCACCAAATGAGCCATCCGTCGGGTCTGTGATCCTCCTAACTAAAAATATGCAGCAAGTGTGCCTTGTGTGTGGGGGGGAGCTCACAGTAGCATTGTCACAGTCAACCACTGGGACAGCTGTGCTTGCTACATTGGAGGAGATAAACGTAAGACAGAATTGTGGCAGAGAACTTGAAACTAATACTAATTAATAAAATAAATCAAAGGGAACGTCCAGAAGTGAGAAACAGAAGAAGAGACGCGAAGGACTCTGTGACTCAGCGTGCCGCATGTTGTACAGAGTTGAAGGGAAAAGCCAGCGGCTTAGAAGATAAATCAGAAGATATTCAGAAAGAAGCATGGAGAGATGAAGGGAGGGGAGATACAGAGTGGAGAGCGTATTCACAAGGTGGGGGGACGGTCCTGGAAGGGGAAATGGAAAAATGTTACAGAAACAATATTTGAGAAGAAAGTGGCTGAGAATTTCACCTGATGGATGAAAGTCACAAAGGCACAGACTTAAACTCAGTGACTCCCAGCAGCATGAATGAAGGCAAGGGCGCACCCAGCACAGACACGGGGGCGGGGGGGCGGGAGCCACTACAAACCGAAGACAGAGAGGAAAGCTGAACCACGGGAAGGGGGAATGTTTTCTTTCCCAGGAGCGCTAATAAGCCTGACAGCTGACCTCTGGGCAGAAGGAGTGGAAGCCGAGTGAGAGTGGAACAGCACATTTGAAGAATTAAAAAGTGATAGTTGTTGATCTAAAGTGCCCTGTGACAGTATAAAGAATAAAGACAGTTTCAAGCCAATGAAACCCGGGAGCCGTTGTTGATGGCAAACCTGCACAAAGTGAATGGGATCCCAGGGGGAAGGTCGGAAAAGCAGACATGAATAACAAAATGGTAAATGGGGTGGTAATTCTAAACAAAGAGATCCTGTGCATATAAAGAAAATATGACTTGGGGGTGCTCGGGTGGCTCAGTCGGTTAAGCAGCTGTCTTCGGCTCAGGTCATGATCCTGGGGTCCTAGGATCGAGCCCTGCGTTGAGCTCCCTGCTCGGCGGGAAACCTGCTTCTCCCTCTCCCACTCACCCTGCTTGTATGCCTCTCTCTCTGTCAAATAAATAAATAAAATCTTAAAAAAAAAAAAAAAAGATTCTCCCGCTCCCTCTGTACCGGCCCCCCGCCCCCCGCCCGCTCACATGTGTGCCTTCGGTCTTGCTCTCTCTCCAAAAAACCAAGAAAACCCCAAACCTCCACAAAACTAGCACATCAGACAAAGCAGACATCAATGCATGAAGTGTTACTAGAAACAAAGGTGGTCATTTCACGACGACTGTTCAGTCAATTCACCAGGAAGAGAGAAGGTAAATTTAAAATCTACATGCGCCTAATAACACACGCTCCGAATACGTAAAGGCAAATGAAGAGGCAGAAACAGATGCAGAATCATAGTGGGAAATTGTATCACACCCTTCTCAGTAGCTGGTAGAATAATCACATTCTTTTTTTTTTTTTTTTTAAGATTTAGTTATTTATTTTAGAGAGAGAGAGAGAGAGTGCATGTGCAAGCATGGGAAGGGGCAGAGGGAGCGGGAGAGAGAGAAGATCTCTAGCAGTCTCCATGCTGAGCACAGAGCTGGACTGGGGCTCGATCCCATGACCCTGAGATCATCACCTGAGCCTCAATCAGGAGTCAGGACGCTCAAATGACTGAGCCACCCAGAAGCCCCTAAAATAATCCCATTCTTTAAAAAAAAAAAATCAATAAATAGAGGATTTGAGAAATATGGTAAGAAAATCTAACTTAATGGTCACTTATAGAACACCAACTGCAAAATACACCATCTTCTCAGGCACACATGGCCTATTTTTAAAAACTGACTGGGGAGGGGTGCGCCTGGGTGGCTCAGTGGGTTAAAGCCTCCGCCTTCGGCTCAGGTCATGATCTCAGGGTCCTGGGATCGAGCCCCGCATCGGGCTCTCTGCTCAGCCGGGAGTCTGCTTCCCTCTCTCTCTGCCTGCCTCTCTGCCTACTTGTGATCTCTGTCTGTCAAGTAAATAAATAAAATCTTTAAAAAAAAAAAACTGACCTGGTTTTAGCCATAAAGCAGGTTTTACTTTCAAAGGACTGAATGATACGGAGCATTTTCTCTGCATCTACCCAGTTGTATACTCAAGTATATAACTCAGTGATGCTAAAAATCCATGACAAAGAGCAAATTAGGGCACCCCCGTATGTGTGGGAGTTAGGAAACATACTTTTGAAATAACCCTTGGATTAAAAAAACAAATCACGAGGGAATTAGAAAATATTTTGAAATTAATTAAAATGGAAAAAAAAAAACCAAATCCCACGATGGATCAAAACCCGTGGGACAGAGTAAAGCCACGTTCAAGGCGCAGACTTCACTCACGTTTCAGAGATGAAGAAAGAATGGAAATCAGTGAAATGAGCATTCGCTTCAAGAACTTAGGGAAAGATCATCAAATGGGCCCAAAGAAAGGGAGAGGAAGGAAACAACAAAGATAAAAGGAAAAAAAACAATGCAAAAGGAAGAGAAAGGAAACACTCCAGATGCTACAGACACGGGAAACTCAACGCCCGTGTTAGGGACAACGTCACGGTAACGCATCCGGAAAATGACATGAAATGAGCACTTCCGTGTTTCCAAAAACCCCAACTCCCAACGGTGACGCGGGAGGAAAGGGAAGATCTGAAGACTCTGGAAAGAATAAAATAGAATCGGTAACGGAAAAGCTTTTAACAAGGAATCAGCTCGTGGCTCAGATTGTTTTATGTGTGAATTTTTTTTTTTTTTAAAGATTTTATTTATTTGTCAGAGAGAGAGAGGGAGAGAGAGCAAGCACAGGCAGACAGAATGGGGCAGAGGCAGAGGGAGAAGCAGGCTCCCTGACGAGCAAGGAGCCCGATGTGGGACTCGATCCCAGGACGCTGGGATCATGACCTGAGCCGAAGGCAGCTGCTTAACCAACTGAGCCACCCAGGCGTCCCTTATGTGTGAATTTTTACCAAAAGTTTGCGCACCAGCAACCATAATTAATCCTCCTCTGGGCTCTCCCAGAGGAGAGCAAAGGGCATATCCCCCACAGTTTCAGGAGGTGATCATAGTGCTGGTGCCAGCACCCGGGGGTGGGGGAGCACCGAGGAGAGGGGGGTCAGACGCAAACCGGGTTTATTGTGGGAAGGCAGGCTTGGAGAACATGGTGAAGTCAGCGCGTTTTAGCACGTTACCTGGGACTTACAGGGAACATGTTTGATGAGACTCAACATCCATTCAGGATGCAAGGGTCTCCATAAACCTGCTGCGGGACAGGGTTCCCTTGCTTTTTTTTTTTTTTTCCTGTGGGGAGCCTGATGTGGGGCTCTATGTCAGGACCCTGGGATCATGACCTGAGCGAAGGCAGATGCCTAATGACGGAGCCACCCAGGTGCCTCAAGGGGTTCCCTTGCTTAATAAAGCAGCCCTGCGGAAAAACCGCCAGCACACACCTAACCCCAGGGGAAGTGTGGAAAGCTCTCTCTCAGAGACTGCGGGCAAGGCAGGGACCCTCCGAGGACACGCACCCACCGTTGCTCTGGAGGTCTCGCCCAGTGCGGTAAGGAAGGGGAAGTCGGTGCAGGAGGTTAAGGATAGAACAGGAGGAAATAAAATTGTCGTTACTCACAGCTGACGAGTTACGCAGAAGATCTAGAAGAACGTGCAGGTCATCGTGGTGGAAGGCTGTGGGGGCCATACGCACGGCCACTGCCCCAGCCCCAAGCCGAAAATGAAGTCTGAAAGCAAACGCTGGATCCGTTGTCATTTGTCTTGTAACAATCCACTTAAAACACTCAGTATCTTAAACGGATCCACAACTCTGTGTTTCTCGTGAGTCTGGAGGGTGGCTGGGTGCTCCGTTCTGCTGGCCTTGCTGGGCTCCCTGGCGGGGTCCGCAGTGGGGCTGGGGCAGGTGGCCCACGTCGGGCTCACGTGCACGGCCGGGGCCGTGGGACTAGCGCTCTCTCTCCGCGCTGTCCTCCATCCCGCCTCCACAGCACGGTGGTCTTAGCACAGGGAGCCAAGAGGGCAGAGCCAGAAGCCCCGCGGCCTTTCGAGACCCAGACTCACAAGCCCCAGCGGAGAGCTTTTGGCCATATTCCACCAGTCAGCCCGGAGAAGCGGGTGCGGACTCCATCCTCCGCTGGGAGGAGGGGAAGAGAATTTGCACACATCGAACCCAGCAGAGACGCCGCTTACACGTCGTCGACTGTTGGGGTAGATCTAACAGGAGGCGTGGAGGATGTCCGTACGGAGAACTACAGAACATCATCCAGACAATATAACGCCCAAACCAGCGAACGGTGTGCTGGTGTTCGGCCCCCAAGAAGGAAACACCGAGGCAGGGCTGGGAGTGGATGAGATTTGTGGGAAGGGGTGCGGGGGTTCCATGCGCTCGCTGGGTGCGGGGAGGCGTGCTGCCCTCCCAGCACCTCCCTGGGATCACCAACCCCAAAGCTCTCCCAAGCCTGGAGCTCGGGGGTTTGTGGGCACACGTCATTCTACAGGCACGGTTGGTTCCATCCCGGGCCGGTGCTGATGAGCTCAGGTCAGTCCCTTTCCCCTCCCAGGAGGTGTCGGTGGGGGGTGTCTCAGACGTTCCAGCCTTCTCGTGGAGGTGGGCTCCAGGTCAAGCCAGCCCCTGTGCTTAGGGGCTTTCCAAAAGTCTGGGAAGTCAGTCCCCCTGACACAAACTCTGGTGTGGTTGAAAGGGGCTTATTATGAATAACAAAAGACACCTTTAGGGCTCTTACACTTAGGAAATTTCCAAGGGCTTAGGAGGTCTGTGCCAGAAATGAAGGCCAAATATACACTCCTTTTTTTTTTTTTTTAATGTTTTTTTTTTTTTTTTTAAGATTTTATTTATTTATTTGTCAGAGAGAGAGGGAGAGAGAGCGAGCACAGGCAGACAGAATGGCAGGCAGAGGCAGAGGGAGAAGCAGGCCCCCCGACGAGCAAGGAGCCCGATGTGGGACTCGATCCCAGGACGCTGGGATCATGACCTGAGCCGAAGGCAGCCGCTTAACCAACTGAGCCACCCAGGCGTCCCTACACTCCTTTTTTTTTTTAAGGTTTTATTTATTTATTTGAGAAAAGAGAAAAAGAGCAAGAAGGGGGGGAGGGAGGGGGCAGAGAGAGCGGGAGAAGCAGACTCCCCGCCGAGCAGGGAGCTCAACACAGGACTCAATCGCAGGACCCTGAGATCATGACCTGAACTGAAGGCTGACACACACTCCACCGCCTGGGGGGCGATTCCAGGTGCCCTCCCCCCCCACCCCGCTCCAAGTAGGCATTTATTACTATCAAATCACAACATCACAGAGCCCCAAGCAGACTCAAGCACGTATGGACACTGAGTTTCCAGAAAGGAGCCCTGCAGAGCACTGGACGAGGGCGAGTCTTTCCAAAAACCACAGAATGACTGGGGATCCGTGTGGTAAAAAAAATAAGACAGGCCCTCCTCCCCCCGTCATAAACAATGACTCCAGCTGGGCTGCAGGTCTGAAGGTGAAAGGCACAACAGTAGCGCTTCTAGAAAACAATCGGACGGAGCGTTCCGCGTGGTCGTGCATTTGCGGTAGGGAAATACATTTTGAAAAACACATGAAAGTAATAATTACAACAGATGAGACTGATGAATCCTCCTGCAGAAAAATCCAGGGCCGTCTGGATGGCACAGGGAGAGGCTAACGGAATTCGCGTAGTCTTCAGAACTCGATGGAAATGTTAGTGCTGCCTAAGGACACCTGCGGGACGCGGTGGAACCATTCTCAGAGAGACGTGCCTTCCCTCCCCCCCGCCCCCCCGCCCTGGCTGCATTTGCACAAAAGCAAGAAGGATTTACAAATAAGTGAACCCAACTGTCCACTTCTGAAACCAGAAAAAGAACAGAATAAATCCAAAGAAAATGAGAGGAAAGAAAACACAAGCAGAGTTAGGGAAAGAGAAAACAAACCAAAAAAGAGAACAGACCCAAGTGCTGGTGTTTTGAAAAGACTAATAAAATAGACTGTCCCCCGGCAAAAAGTGGCAAGAAAAAAAAAAGAGAAGAAAACACAAATAAACAACATTGGAATTAAAGAGAGGGCATCACCAAGAGAAGAAAAACTATGATCAGGAAGGACTTAATACCCCCCATTTGAAAACCTCTATGAAATGGACACTTTTCTAGGAAAACATTTATTAGCAAAACTGGCCCAGGAAGAGAGGAAAATCTGAACAGGCCAGAGACCAAAAAAGGGAGATGACATGTTAAAGACCTACCCCCAGGGCCGTCTGGAAGTTATAAGTCTGCAAAATACACACACCCCACCCCTAAATGTGACGATTATTATCTAAAAATGTAGGAGAACCTCCTCCTGACCTTAACGCTGGGACAGCCCTCAACAGGAGAAAATAGCCAACTCATAAAACAACGTTAGTAATTTGACCATCTCGGATCTGAAATGCCGATCCTACCGGATACCTTCAAAGAGTTCAAAAGAAACAGAGCACACTGGGGTGCCTGGGTGGCTCAGTCGGTGAAGCATCTGCCTTGGGCTCAGGTCACGATGCCAGCGTCCTGGAATAGAGCCCCGCACCGGGCTCCCTGCTCAGCGGGGAGCCTGCTTCTCCCTCTCCCTCTGCTCCTCCCCTCTGCTTGTGCTCTCTCAAATAAATTAATTAAAAAAAATTTTTTTTAAATCTTTAAAATTGGGGCGCCTTGGTGGCTCAGTGGGTTAAAGCCTCTGCCTTCGGCTCAGCTCATGATCTCAGGGTCCTGGGATCGAGCCCTGCATGGGGCTCTCTGCTCGGCGGGGAGCCTGCTTCCCCCTCTCTCCGCCTGCCTCTCTGCCTACTTGTGATCTCTGTCAAATAAATAAATCTTAAAAAACACAAATCTTTAAAATTAAAAAGGTACGCAGCCCATGTGTTTGCTCTGTCTACATGTATATGAAGCAAAATGAAAGTATCTGGGACACGTGGCGCACCCCCCACATCGGCAAGGAAAACACCCCAGCGGAAGCGGGCAAGGGCTTCAACAGGGGCGGACGAATTCATTTCCAAATGGCCGGCCGAGAAACAGAGCCAGCGACGACGCACCCATCAGGTGAGCCACAAATCCATAAGCTAACAGCGCCGAGAGGTGTGCAGTGACGGTGACGCAGCCTGACCACTGCGGGGAAGAGTATTGAGGCCGGAGCCCCTTTTGACCGGCTCCTGAGTGGCTGTCGAGTCCGGGAATGCGTGGGGATTACTGTGTCTGTGTCTGGAAAAGAAACACCAACCAACCGTGGGAGCCCAAGAAGATTCATACGACGACATTCATTTTAACATTAAAAACATGAAAGCAAATGCAAGCTTGCCGTGGACACGCCCCGCGACCGGTCGGGGTAAGCAGCCGCTGGCGCCTTCAGGAGGCAATGTGTTTAGCAATGTGCAAATGCACGTTTTAGAGCGCATAAATCAGCACTGCTCGACTTCAAAAATATGTCTGCAGCGGGACGGAGAAGATAGGGAGGAATTGGTATAACACGATACTATTTTTATGAGCCACACACCACGCTCCAAGCGCCTACCTGTGCGTGAAAGGATTTACAACATCTGGAAGGACACAGGCCTGACCCAGGAAATCAGTGAAACGCAGGGGCGTCTCTGAGGTACAGGAGGCCGGGGACCCGCAGGGCGGTGGGTTAAAAGGAACGTTAGCTTTACCCAGAGCACTCTACATTTCCAGGAGGAGGAAATGGATGTCATGTGCGTGTAGGGACCCAGCGAGGGCAGGCACCCCACGTATGCCACTGCACTGTCGGACAGTGAGCTCAAGTCCACGGCCGGAGCCACACAGGCAGGCCGTGTACGGGGGAGCGGGGGGGGCGGGGGAGAGGGGCATTTCCTGGATTTTATCTGGAAATCCTACCAGGTTAAGGTTTTAGGGGGCCCAACCAGATCTCAGAGACAGCTGGAGCGCCAGCAGGGACCAATGTGACCTCAAGGCAGACATGCGGACCTCCAGGCTTGTCCTGATCCCCAGGGAGACCAGGAGCCACAAGGGTCTGCCAGGAAGTCTGCAAGCTGGAGCCGACACGGAGGCCACAAGACCTGCTCTTCCCTGTCCCCCCAGACCAGAGGCCAGTGCTGTGCAGATGAACAGAAAAGAGAGACCCGAGAATATATTTCCCCCCAGAAATGGAGCATCACCTAAGGGCTGTTTAGTATATCTCTAAGAACTATGTTTTGACAGTTAGGAGGAAAAGTTGATTTATTTAGTAATCACGAAGCTGCAGATAAGTGCTTGTGAAGAGCTGGTTAAGTACAGCCCAGATCAAGACTCCCCATTCCCTGTGCTCACCTGATCACAGCCGGAGTGAGCTGTGTGGCCCTGCTCCCCCTTCTCCTGGCCAACTTTCCAGGGCTCTGCAATCTCTGTTCTCCCCTCCGACTGCTGTCTCCTGCTCCACAGTGGCCTGACCTCCCTGCAGCGTGGCAGCCTTCGTCACCCTCCCACACTTGGGGTTTATGGAAGCTTGGGGTTGATGGAAGCTTGGGGCTTATTGAAGCTTGGGGTTTATGGAAGCTTGGGGCCTTCTACAGTTCAAAGTCTGCAAGCATTGTAAAGAGGCCCACTCAACTTGGGTTGGGCGGCACCTGCAGCCCAGCGCTGGACACTCCCGGCTGCACTAAGGGGTTTTGGTGGCAGAGTGAGGAGAGCCTCAGGCTAGCCCAAGATTGGTGCGTGGGCCCCAGTCCCATATCTGGCCTCCTTGGACTTCCTGCTTCTGAAAGGGAAGGTCAACCACCTCCATTCTGACCTCGGTCTGTACTTTCTGATTAAATTTTTCCTTGCGGCTTATCTCCTAACTCAGGCAAAAGACCCTGCGGGCATAGCATCCTGTGGTAGGAACCGAAACCCCCTTAAGCTATAAGGACTGTCCTGAGCCAGCAAGACCCCGTGTGATCAACCCCCAGACGACGGTCAGCCTGGCCTTCCCTGCCCACCTGCGCGCACCCCCCACCCTCGTTGCACACTGTCCTCATTTAACCCTAGCAGTGTCTTCAGCACTTCGGAGACAGTCTTTGAGACGCTGTCTTCAGCGGGCCTCTCGGAAGTAGACTCCTTTCTCGGTTCCCCATCACTCGTCTCTGCCTTTGGATTCTGTCAGCGGGCGGCGGCTGAGCCTGGTCCGTTTGGGACCCCCGGGGCCAGGGGCTCCTGCACCACCGGGCCCGCTGCGCCGCTCCTCCCCGTGCAGGCCTCCTTCCTCCGCATTTACCCGGGATGCTGGGTACGGGCATCCGGGAGACAGCCTCGGAGCGCAGACGTGGGGTGTGGGAAAACCCGTGCCCCGGGAACACGACGCCGCGTCTACCGGCCGTCCGTGCTGCTGCGAGCGGCTCGGGCCTCCGTCTTTTAGGGGGAGCAGGTGGTCTCTGCAGGGGTCCAGGGATCTCCCAACCCCCACCCCGCTGAAAAGCCACTTGTGCCTCCGCGTGGGCGCGCACTCAGCGCTCCTCTTTTGGACACGGGCCTCCTCTTCGGCCTTCCTCGAACTGGTCGCAACGTCCGTGCGAGCGCTCCGCTAACTACAGCTCTTGTCCGTGTTCACACCCGAACGAGACTCCGGATTTCATCTCCTCCGAAGATCGCCTTTGAACGGGGTCAGACGAACCGAATCTAACTGCCGCGGCTCACCGACTCCGTGACTTCCGGGACACGGCGCTTCTGCACAGAGGGCAGGTGGGGACCGCGCTGCGCAAGTCAGGGCGCCGGCGCAGCCGCGACCCCGCCCGGAGCCCCTAGCCCCGCCCCTCTCCCCGCCCCGCCCCGTCTCGGCCCCGCCCCCAGGCCTCCCTCCGGCTACAAAGTCCCCGCCACCCGCGGCGGCTCCCAGAGTGCGCGCAGGTAGTCGGCTGGGACGGCCGGGGCGGGGCAGCCGTACCGCGCGGTCCCTCCATTGGGCCGGAAGGGCTCCGGCCTGCAATTGGCCGGAGGCCGGAGGCGGGGCGGGCTCCGGCCTGCGATTGGCCGGAGGCCGGAGGCGGGGCGGGCTCCGGCCTGCGATTGGCCGGAGGCCGGAGGCGGGGACGGGCTCCGGCCTGCGATTGGCCGGCGGCGGCGGAGGGAGCGGCACCGTGATGGAGGCGGCTGGGCCGGTGACCCGAGCGGCGGCGCGCAAGAGGGCGCCCACGATCCCGGAGGAGCCGGAGCGGCGGCCGGGGCAGCGGCGACCGCGGAGGAGGTGGGCGGGGACCGGCGGCGGCCGCAGTCGTGGGCGGGGAGCCTCGGGGTCCTCGCGCGTGAGGCGGGTGGGGCTGCCCTCGGTCGCCGGCCGCGGGGCTCGGCTCGGCGCGGCGGGGCGGGCGGGTGGCACTGGCGCCCTCGCTGGCCCGGAACGGGGTCGCGCCCGGAGCGGGGCCGCCGAGCTGGTCTGTAGGAGCACGTGGCGGACGGGGGAAGGGTGTGCGAGTGGAAGGAACGGAGCGGACGCAGGCTCAGAGGCACGGAAGGGGCGGCGAGTCCGTCGCAGTCCGCGCTTGGCTCCCTGGGGGGGCACTGGCGCACCGGGGGGTCACCCGCACCGGACGGCCTGCTTGGCTCCCTGGGGGGCACTAGCGCACGGGACGGCCTGCTTGGAAACAGCGTCCCCAGTGTTGTTTAACCCCCCCGAGAGGGAGACCAGGGCTGTTTCCGACTGGCCAGGGATGGCCGCGGAGTGGCCGCGGCCGCAGGGGTGAGAATGCTGGGCGGGCTCGCAGGCGCCCCGATGCGCGCTGGGCCAGGGGGGCCGAAGGACAGCAGGGTGTGGGACCGAGTTCTAAAGGAAGTGTTTTCCACCGCCCTTGTGCTCTGGTGAGGCCTGAATGTCCCTGACCCTCCACCCACCCAGCTAGTTGCAGGGTCCCCCACGAAAGTCACAAGAAGTGGCGCGGGTTTGGGGAGATTGAGAGAATTTCCACGCGGAAGCCCGCGGCCAACAGACGGCGGCCGGAGCGTCTGCTCAGGTCCGCATGGCGACCGTTACTTCGAAAAGAAACCCAGTTTATTTGTAGGAGGAGCCGCCAGTGTCCGGTGTCGGCCGGAGGGCCGGAGGGCCGGCCGCGGCGCCAACACGGGCGGCTGCAGGAAGACGGCGCCCACTCGCCCCTTTGGTTCAATGCGTATTTCCATAATTGGCTTCAGAATATAGGTCCGAGAACAGTACTCCCTCCCCTCGGCCAGTCTGCCTGCGCCTGGTGCGTGTGCATGTCAGCATTCTTTTTCTTCATGCTTTTACTTCAAAAAACCTTTTTTTTTTTTTTAACTTCCTCATTGCTTAGAATTGAGGAGCAAGAAGAAGCCGTCTTTCGTGAAGTGGTCAGTTTTACCCCGGAGCCTTTGCCAGGTGAGACGGACGGAGGCTCGGAACGCTGTCTCTGTGTTCACTCTTGGGGCTTTGGGGCAGGCCCCCCGGTCTAGTGTTTTCTCTCTGGGTCATTGTCAGAGCATCTAGGGACCCCATACTTTCTAATCAATTCCTCCTTCCCCTCCTCTGAGCAGCTAGATATTACGACAAGGACACCACCAAACCTGTCAGTTTTTACTTCTCTTCACTGGAAGAACTCCTGGCCTGGACGCCTGACGCGGAGGACAGCTTCAACGTGGCCTTGGAGCCCTCCGAATGCCGGCAGCCCCCCTTGAGCAGCCAGAGGCCCCGGACCCTGCTGTGCCATGACATGATGGGCGGGTATCTCGATGACAAGTGAGGCTTTGCGAGGGCATCGCCCCGACGTTAATTCTGTTGCCTGAGACGGGGCTGGAGGGGAAGGAGGCAGGGAGAGGGACAGCTGTGTGACAAAGAGCACTGGGGGAGGGGGAGTCTCTGGACCAGACTGCTCTGACTGGGCGAGGCGCCCAGGTCTCTGGTGTCATCTCTAAAGGACCTGGGTCAGGTGAAAGCTGGGGCCTCTGGCAGGCCTGACACCATTTGCTTCCGGGGCGTGTGCGCCCTTAAAATCTGGTGTGCGGGGCGGATCCAGCAGCTGGCACCCTTTCCACACTCCTGGGCCAGAGCCGTGGTTCTCCCTGGACCCCTTCAGCTCTGACTGTCCTCGGCCCATCAGTTCCGGATGCCCAGCTGTGACCCTCCTGTGTCCCTCCCAGCCAGGGGACACTTCCTCCAGAGTTGCTGCACGGTCCACTTAGAGGTCTTAGACGTCTGTAAAACAGTCCTGGAGGGGACGATAGATGGGAAGGCCTAGTCCGAACTGGCCACCAAGGGACGGGCGGAGGCAGGAGGCGACATCTTGGGTGCAGCTCATGGTGGCCAGCCCAGCATTGGGTGTAGGGAGACCGTTCTGCAGAAATGGTGCAGGGGCTGCACCTGGGGCTTTAGCTCGAGCCCTGCCGCTTCGCTTTCGTCCTGCCCCGTCTTTGTCGAGGCTGACAACGCTCAGCCGTCGGGTCCAGCAGTGACCACCAGCCCGGCCTGGGGAAGATGTTTCCCTTAAGACCTCTTGATCTCAGGGTCGAGGTGCAGTCCCACTTCTCCCTCTAGCTGGGGTCTGCGCTGCGCCTGGTACGTAGCCAGCATCCCGGTCGCTGACCGGGACCAAAGAGGAGCTTTCCCGGGGTGCCCGTGTCCTGGGTCCTGACTGCTCCGTGTGTCGCGCAGGTTCATTCAGGGCTCGGCGGTGCGTAGCCCCTACTGCTTCTACCACTGGCAGTGCATCGACATCTTCGTGTACTTCAGCCACCACACCGTGACCATCCCCCCCGTGGGCTGGACCAACGCTGCCCATCGGCATGGGGTCTGTGTGCTGGGTAAGAGCCCCGGGGCTCGCCTTCTACTCACTCGTCAGTGCACCTGCCAGGTGACCAGCAACGAGAAGGCTTCTGGGGGCGAAGCGGTCCTCGCCTAGGGCTGCCTTGATCGGTTACGACAGGCAAGGGCCAACTTCCGGAAGGGACCAGGCCACTGGGTCACTGTCCTAACCAAGACAGTGCAGCTGTAGACAACAGGCAAACAGATGGGCTGTATTTATGAAGGGGGGGGGGGCGCGGACGTGGCCCGCAGGCCACAGGTGGCCAGTCCGTGGGCGCGGCTCTCTTCCCCCGCACCCGCGTCAGTGGTTGGCCTCTTCACCGCCGCAGGGTCGGCCCGCGGGGCGTGGGACTCCGCAGGTATCTGGGGCGGCTGGCGTGGGAGTGTGTAATGAGCTTGCAGGCCGGGCTGCTGTGCTCTTGCAAGAGCCACGCTTTCCTAACTGCTGGGTTCGCCTGCCCTCGTTTCTCTCGGCCCTGGCAGGGACCTTCATCACCGAGTGGAAGGACGGTGCGCAGCTCTGTGAAGCCTTTCTGGCCGGGGACGAGCGCTCGTACCGAGCCGTGGCAGACCAGCTGGTCCTCATTGCCCAGTTCTTCCGCTTCGATGGCTGGCTGGTCAACATCGAGAACTCTCTGAGTGTGAGCACAGCCTTCTCCTGGCACTTGCCCAGCCCAGGCCCCGCGCTATCCCTCCGTCGCTTTCCTCAGCGTCTCACTGCGGCCGGTTAAGTGATACCTCTGTCCCTTCGCTGAGGGACAGAACCTTCTCCGGCACCGTGTCCAGAATCCCTGGTTGGCTAAGCTTTGCCCTGCTGCCCTTTCGAGGCGTCCCTTTCCTCCTCCTCCAACCGCTCTGCTGGGGCCGCGTGTGCGGCTGTCCTTGGCGCTGCCCTCCCCTTTCCTGGGGTTTTATTTTTTCTTTGTTGCTGTGCCCATGTCCTTCCTGCTCCAGAAAGGAAGGACAGCTGGGGCTCCTGCGGGGGCTCAGTCAGCTGCATGTCTGACTCTTGATTTCAGCTCAGGTCACCGTCTCAGGGTCATGGGATCCAGCCGCATGTTGGGCTCTGCGCTCAGCAGGGACACTGCTTGGGATTCCCTAGAATCAATAAAATCTTTTTTTTTTTAAGATTTTATTGATTTATTTGACAGAGAGAGATCACAAGTAGGCAGAGTGGCAGGCAGAGAGGGAGGAGGAAGCAGGCTCCTCGCTGAGCAGAGAGCCCAACGCAGGGCTCAATCCCAGGACCCTGGGATCATGACCTGAGCCGAAGGCAGAGGCTTAACGCACTGAGCCACCCAGGCGCCCCTAGAATCAATAAAATCTTTTAAAATGAGAAAAAAAGAAAGGCAGGACAGTGGGAAACATCGGGCTGGACCCTCCTCTCCATGGCTGTGGGGTCAGGGGGCTCCAGGGACCCGGGGCTTCTTTGGAGTCTGTGTTTGCTCCTGGGGTTAAGCAGCCTCCTGTCTGTGCTGCGAGGGGCACTTCTGACCACGGCCGGGGCCGGGCCTCACCGCGGGTCTGCTCTGCCTCCCTCTGCAGCCGACAGCGGTGGGCAACGTGCCCCACTTCCTGCGCTACCTGAGCGCCCAGCTCCATCAGCGGGTGCCTGGGGGCTTGGTGCTGTGGTACGACAGCGTGGTGAGCAGCGGGCAGCTCAAGTGGCAGGATGAACTCAACCAGCACAACCGGTGAGGGCCGAGCAGGTCGGGGGCGGGAGTGCCGTCCGCCTCCCGGGGCCTGGGGCGCACGGCTGCCTGGGTCGGAGAGGCCGGGAGCAGAGTCGGAGACACCGGCCACTAGCGGGGAGGGCCTGTGCCGCGCGGGCCGCGGGCCATGCGCTCCCGGCGGGGCCCCCGCTGTCCGGAGCAGGCCGTGTTCTGGGCCTGGAGGCAGCCCAGTCTGGGGGTTGGGATGGAGGCGAGCCTCGGAAGGGCAAAGAGGAGGACCCCCAGGGTGGGCAGCCCCCGGGCCTCTCTGGGTCCCGGCCTCACAGCCCCGCCTGGCCGCCGCCTCCAGGGTCTTCTTCGACGCCTGCGACGGCTTCTTCACCAACTACAACTGGCGGGAGGAACACCTGGAGCGCATGCGCGGCCCGGCGGGGGGGCGCCGCGCCGACGTGTACGTGGGCGTGGACGTGTTCGCGCGGAGCAACGTCGTGGGAGGCCAGTTCGACACGCACAAGGTGGGTGGTGGCCCTGGGGGCCGGGGAGGTGGGCGCGATGGCCTGCCTGCCCTCCGTGGCCTGTGTGCCTTCTGCGGCCTGGTTTTCCCGGGACCTTCCGTTCCCATCTGTGCTCCAGGGAGAGACAGGCCGCGTGCTTCCCAGAGCAGGGACGCTGGGGCCCAGGACACCCGGCTGATGCCGCCAGGCCAGGCTGTGCCCTGGAACCCTGACTTCCAGCCCCTTCCTGCCATCAGGCGCTGCTTTTTACGTGGGTGTAGATGGACAGAAGCAGCCGGGCGACCCCTGCGCTCTAGCGAGCCGTTCCTTCTTCCTGGACTGTGGGCGCTGACCGGCGCCCAGCTGGGGGCTTAGAGCATCGGGTGGGCTTGGGGGGGCACTGGCAGCGCACCCGTCCACAGGCAGCTCAGGGACCAGGACCCAGTAAAAAAGCCAGTTTGGGGAATTTGGTGGTTTAATAACTAGTGAGATTTTTTTCTGGCAAGGCGAGTCCCGTTGGCAGTGAGGAGAGACGAGAGGGTGTTGCCGGGGCTGGGGCCCCGGTGCGGGATGGACAGGAAGTCGGCTCATCTTCCGGACCGGCCGTCCTGCCCCTTCCAGTGCCACGGGGATGTTCCTGCTCATTAATTAAGCTCTAAGTGAATAAATTATTCCAATAACCGAAGATTCTCTCCACCTGCTCTGAGTCTGGTAACGCGATGAGAGGTGGAGCGAGGGAGAGGCGCGTGCAGGCTGTGGGCGGGCCTTCCCCAGCGCAGGCCCCCCCCCACTCACCGCCTTTCTGACCCCCGCTGTGGGCTGATGAGCTGCTGGGGTTGCAGCCCCCCTCGGGGCTGGGCGGGAGGCCTGGCCGGCCAGGCCGCGCTCTGCCCTGACCGCTGTCTCCCCAGTCGCTGGAGCTGATCCGGAAGCACGGCTTCTCGGCGGCTCTCTTCGCCCCTGGCTGGGTGTACGAGTGTTTGGAGAAGAAGGATTTCTTCCAGAACCAGGACAAGTGAGTCCTTCCCGTCCCAGGCAGGGGGTTGGTGTTGGCCAGATGGGGGCTCTGGCATTTTCTCTGGTTTCCCAAGATAGCTCAGGCCTTTCTCTCCACGGACCTTTCCCACACACATCGGGCAGGGCTGAGGGGCCCAGTTTGAGAGAAGCCAGCCGTCTTGGCCGTGTCCAGGCTGGAGGGTCCTGGCAACCCAAGCGGGAAGGATGAGGGTTGGGGACCAGGGAGGGGGGGATCCACCCCCCTGCAGACCTGCATCCCCCACACTTTCAGCGGGGGGGGGCGCTCACTCAGGGAGGGATGCCGGGAGTGAGTTCGGGGTCCCCCTGCACCTTCCCCACAGGTTCTGGGCTTTGCTGGAACGCTACCTGCCCACACACAGCATCTGTTCTTTGCCCTTTGTCACCTCTTTCTGCCTGGGCATGGGGACACGGCGAGTGCGCTACGGACAGGTGCGTGGGCTTCCTGGTGTTCAGCTTTGGTCTCCTCTGGGACACGTAGGGGGCTCCGGGTGTGGGAGACATGGTGGCCATGCTGCTCCCCCCACACCCCTCGGGCCTCCCTCACCCGGCCTTGTCCTCCAGGAGGAGGCGGTGGGGCCCTGGTACCACCCCAGTGCCCAGGAGATCCAGCCCCTGTTTGCGGAGCACAGGCCGGAAGGGGCCGGCCGGGGCTGGGTGAGGACGAGCTGCTGTCTGGCGGACGCCTGGCACGGGGGCAGCTCCCTGCTCATCCGTGGGGTGATTCCGCCCGAGGTCGGACCCGTGGTCGTGAGGTAGGTGAGTGAGTGGGGGAGACATCTGTGACATTGTCTGCATCCCCCTCGCCCCTGTCCCTCACTGTCCTGGGCGGGTGGGCTGCAGCGGCCGGAAGGAGGCCAGAAGACAGAACGGAGGGGGTTCTTGTGGTAGAAAGCACATAACGTACCATTTACCGTCTGAGGCATTTCTGAATGTGTGGTACGGTAGCGCGAGCTGTTTGCACGTCATTGTGCCTTCAGTCTCCAGAATGTTCTCACCCGTCCCCGCAGAACAGCTCCCGTCCCCCCAGCTACCACATTCTGCTGTTTCTGTGGGTCCGACGCCTTGAGACCCTGCATGAGCTCACCCCGGCCCTCCTCCGGCAGGCTGTTCTCTCTGCACGTGCCCGTGCCTCCCAAAATTTTCCTGTCCTTGGTGTATAAACTAGAAGGGCCCTCGGCTGTCGAGGTGGCATTGGAGCTCACCACGGGGGACGCAGGCAGCTGCCGCGTTGGTGGCCTCTGGACGCTGGATGGTGAGAGGCGTAGGGCTTTGGCTTCCTGTGGCCCCTCTGTTTCAGGGGACACCTTGGGGAAGCATCTAGAGAGCGCACCAGGATGTGGGGGAGCCGGGGCTGGGCAGAGGACAGGTGATGTCCTCTGTGCTGCTGTGGGCCAGGCCTGGACAGGGAGACACGGGTCAGCTGCAGCCTCCGGCCCGCAGCCCCCACTGGGCAACACGGTGTGCTGTGCAGGCCTGGGTCCCTGTTCCACAGAGACTTGGGGAATGGGTCTCCTGCCCGCCGTGGCATTGAGACCCTGGGGAGGGGGTTGGGGAGGCTCTCTGCCCTGTTCTCCTTCCCCCCAAGGCCTCAGCCTGTTTGGGCGGGCCGTGGGCCCCTGGCGCCAGCAGGGGGTCTGTTGGCCTCCGGGCCTCCCCCCGCCCCCACTCCGTTCAGTGGACACCTCTCTGCGGTTTCCTTTGGATTCTTCTCATTTTCAAGTCCTGGGTCTCCTCCCCCAGCAGAAACCAGCTCAAGGCACAGCCCCCGGCCCCTCCGGGTGCCCCCCACCAAGCTGGCCAGATGGGTGGGCCGCTGCGGCCAACAGCTCCATGGGGGCTGGGTCCAGCGGTGAGTCTTTTCTCTTCCTGTTGGGTCTCCAGCCGGGGAGGGCTGCCTGCTGGGGGCAGGGGGCTTGAGGGAGGGGCCCTGGGTTGAGAAGCCCCAGAACTGGAGGGATTGGAGGGGCCCTGGCCGACCCCCCAGGTTTCCGGGCAGCGCGGGGACATGAGCCCGGGAGGCTGCTGGGAGCGGTCATGGCCATGCCTTCCGTCTGGGGTTCCCGCCAGCCGCAGGGCCCACGTCAGGATGGCCCTCTGTTCCCGCCACGGCTGCGGGCCTCTGAGCAGCTGGCCTCGAGGCGCTGGGGGAGGTGGGCGCCTTGTGACTGGCCTGTCACCTCCCCCAGCTGCTACGAGGTGAACCTGCGGGGCTGCCTCCTGGGAGACCTGCTCGTTAGCTTTGCGCAGCCTGCGGGCAGCCGGGAGGAGGCGAGCTTCGTCTGCAGGCTCGGGGAGATCCAGGTGGGCCGTGGGGCGCGGGTGTGGGCGGAGGGGCCTCTGGTCGCACAGGAGGCTGAGGGCCAGTGGGGCGGAGTCCCCGAGGAGCGGGAGTGTGGGGCGGGCACCCTGCGCCGCCGGTGGGCGTCAGAGCGAGCCCTCTCTCTCCCACCAGGTGGTGGATGCCGACAGCCTGCTCCGCCCGCTGCCCCGGGTGCAGGCCGTCACCGTGTCCCGCGTGCGCTGGCAGCCAGCCACGTCCGAGGAGGAGGAGGAGGAGGGGGGCGTCCCTGCCCTACTGCGACTCAGCTGCACCCTGCACTGGTCCTACCTCCTCTCTCCCATTCGATGCTTCCGGATCCACTGCCTCTCAGGGAGCGGCGGGGGCTCTCCGCGCGTGGGGCCGCCGGGGCCCGAGAAACCCGCGCTCCTGGGCCTGGCCTTCGTCAACCAATACCGGGTAGTGGAGCTGCCGGTGGCGGCCGCGGGGCCCGGCAGGGACAGCCGTGTGCAGTTCCTGGTGGAGCCCGTCCCCAAGGAGGGGTTCCTGGTGCCGCAGGCCGAGTGGGGCAGGGCAGCCCTGCTCTACTCCCTGCCCCAGCTGTGAGCCAGCGCCGAAGCTGGCGTCTCCCCGCCTCCGGGCTCAGGGCCCCACGCGGTGTGTGGGAGCCCACGGGTGCCAGATGGCTGTGGCTGGGGCTGTTCGGTGGTGGACGCCGGTGACAGGAAAACCAAGAAGTCCGTTTGCTGGGCCGATGATTTCCTGAGGTTAATGAACTCCGTTATGTCTAATCCCTTTCTGGAGTACAGACTCCCAGGTACGACGGACGGGGTTTGGGAAAGCTAGCCCCACCAGCTCCCCAAAGGGTGTTTCCTAACTCGACAGGCTTACGTGGGACAGGAAGCCTCCCAGCAGGCCCTGGAAGCGATTCCCAGGGTGAGGGCTGGGGGCTGAGCGTGGCAGGGAGCTGGGACGTGGTGCCCTGGGGGCTGACCTGCTTCCCCTTAGGACTAGGGAGCCCAGGGCCCGGCCGGCACCAGGCTGCACACCCCACCCTGGGCCAGGTGGGCCGTCCTCGTCCCGACCTTCCGTGTTGTGGCTCCTCCGTGTGCGGTCCTGTGAGCTGGAGCTGTTTGCAGAGCCTTCCCGTCGGCCCCGCGCGCTGCTGTGTCTCTTCTGGGCCGTGGGTACTGGCGAAGCTTGCACAGAGCCGGACTGTGGGCCTTGGCTCTGTGTCTGCGGTGAGCGAGGCTGTCCAGGCTCAGGGAGTGGGAGGCCGGCCAGGGCCCAGGAAGGCCCTGGGCTGCGGCCTAGCCCAGCCTTGCAGTGGCAGCTCTGGCCGTCTGCTCCTTCCTGTCCTCCCGCCTCAGCCTCTCCCAGGGGAAGGGGTGGGGGGGGGGCGCCGAGGCCCCTGTGAGCACAGGTGCCTTGAGAACCCTCTCCACTGGGCCCCCTTCCTGTCTTGCCACCTCTTCTGTCTTCTAGCACCTTCCTTCCCTCTACCTGGGCTGAGGCCAGCCAGAGGCTCTGTGTAGGGAGGAGAGGATGGGGTGAGTGGGCCAGAGACGCCCCCCCCCCGACCACACGGCTCCCCTGGTGACCCCGGGGCCAGCATGCTGGCCTCCAGGGGGTGGGCGCCCTCCACCCCGTAGCCTGGGGCTCTCTGCTGCGCCACCCAGCTTCTGTCCTCGGCCTGAGCAGCGTCCCTTGTTCTGGGGGTCTTACCCCCGCGTCTCACAGGGCCGTTGATGGGGGGTATTATGCCCATTTCTCTGCCCTCCACCTGTGCTATGCGACATGAGGCGGTGCCAAGGGCCATGACCCTCCCAGCTCGGGGTCCCGCCTCTTGGCTGTCCTTGGGTGCAAGCCCCAGTCCTCAGCCTCGCTCCTACGTTGTAGGGAGGGGAGCGGCCACTAGGTGGCAGTGCAGCCGCACCGCTCCTGGTTGTCCAGAATTCAGGAGTCTGAGCCTGGTCCAGTGGCCCTGGCGAACCTGGCCCTTAGGACGGCAGAGGGTGTGTCCCTCCAGGGCTGCCTCCATCCCCCCCCCCCGGCCCAGGTGCCTCTTTCCCAGGGGGACAGAGGGACATTTTACTCTCCATGTCCCACATGTGGCCCAACCAGCTTGGTCCCCTGTGGGGAAGGGATTTGCCCAGCAGACGGGGAGGACAGCTCAAGCAGGACAGGAGGACGCCTCCGCTGACCAGCTCAGAGCGCAGGTCACCCAGCACCTGCCTGTCCCCGTGAACCTGGACAGGGCAGTGGCAGGGGGACCAGAGTCGTGGCCGCTTGGAGCTGCTCCCGCGACCGTGTTCTTGGTGTGGACCACTGGTTTGCTTTGAGCCTCCCGTTTTGTACCGGGGGGTCTGGCTCTGCCCCCTGTGTCTCCAGAGGCGGGAGTCAGGCGAGGCAGGGTGCCCGGAGGTAGGCAGCAGCTCTCCATTGTCGCAGCCTGTTGGCTTGAAGTGTCTGTGCCCCTGGCCAGTTTACGCAGAGGAGGAGGGAAAATTGATGGTGCAATTATTTTCTCACAGTCTGGTGAGCAGGCGATGAGAGGTGAGGGGTTAGAGCGCGGTGCGCGGTGGGGCCAGAGAGCTCCCGGGAGCGCTGTCCCTTTCCCACGGAGAGTAGGGGCTCGTGGGCAGGAAAATGAGTGTGTTGGCATTTAAGCCTGCGCACGTCTGGAGGGTGTCATCACTCTGAAATAAATGATCCGAGGTGAAACGTGAAAAACTCGTGGGTGAGCTGCGTTGTGGACTGGCTGCCTTGGTTTTGGGACGTGGGCTTGGCCCAGCCGCTCCCAGCCCGGGGCTTGGACCCTCTGCTTTGCTTCCCAGTTCCATTTCGTCTTTTGGGGGGCTGGCGAGGGTGGCAGCTGCCCTCCACCGAGCCTCCCAGGGATGGGGACCCGTGCCTGTGGGCCTCCCTTGAAGCAGCCCCCCGACTCCCTCAAGGAACCACCACCCGACCCACATCACAGGGGCGGTGGCCGCGGTGTGGCTGGGATCTGGGGCCCTCCGCTCTGGGACGTCCCCAGCCCCGTCCCCTCTCCTGTCTGCACTGGGCGGGCCACAGCTGCTGAGCAGCGCGACGACTGGAGGCCCAGCCGGGTGTCTGTGTGCAGTAGCTGTTGCTCAGCTGGGAGGGACCCTGGGTGGCTCCTACGGTGCACGGCAGGATGAGGCAGCTGGGAGGACGCGCGTGGGCCCTGCCTCCAGCCTGTTTTGGGTCAGGGTGGGGAAAGGAGCCGGAGGATTGGGGCCCTGGAGTCTCTTGCCCAGAAGGGTCTGCCCGGCAGAAGGTGGGCCAGACCCTGGGACAGGCTGCGGATCCTGGGCCTGCCCTGGCGGGTGCCCCCGTACTCCACCCCCTGGCCCTGGGGGCAGCCAAATAAAAAAGAGTTGTCCTGGTTTGAAGAAAGAAATCTTTATTAATAACCTTAATAATACTGTTGATTTGAATGGTCACACCTTGGAAGCATACAGAATGGTAAGAAAGGAAGCCTGGGGCCTGGCTGCAGTCCTAGGGGCGGGGCGGGGCGGGGCGGGGGCGGAGCAGCAAGGGGCTCTGGACGGGCGGGGCCGGGCGGGCGGGCTCTGTACAACAGGAATAGAAAAGGGGCTCATTTCAGGAGCTTCAGGAGCTGATGCTGAATATATAAAGTGAGGTGTGGTTTTTTGTTTTTTTTGTTTGTTTTTAAGTTTCATGAGACAGTGGAGCCGTGTTGGGAGCCTAGGTCGTATTTTTTGCTGCGTCCCCTACTCCAGCTCTCCCTGCCTGGCGGGGGGCCCCTCCCTGCTGCCCACCTCTGCTCTCCCGCCACCCCGGGACCCGCACCTGGGTCCCGGGCGATGCTCCAGGCCTTTCCCCGTCTCTCCCCCTGCTCGGGCCTGGCCATCCAGCCCCGTGGCGCCGTGACTCCCGATCTCGCCGTGCAGCCAGGCACTGGCCCCCCCACCCTGGCCCTCTGCTCCCCTGCAGGACAGTGCGGGGAGGGCTTGGCCCTGCAGGCGGCAGGGAGTCAGCAAGGGGACAGGAAACAGGCTAGCTGGGGCCCGTCCGAGCTCGCCCTCGGCCCCGAGGCCTCGCCCTGACGCTCACTCTTAGGTTTGAGGTGTGATCCTGGCTGGGCGGCCCGGGAGCCCCCTCACGTGGAGCAAGGGGGGCCTGGGCGCCCCACAGTTCTGGAACCATGTTAGCCCTCGGTGTTGGGGGCCGGACCCCAGGGCTGCCCGTCGGACTCTGGTGGCCTGCGAGCCCCTCACCAGGTTTGCAGAACACGGTGCTGGCGGCGTGGCGCAAGGGGAAGCCGGGGCCCAGACAGCTGGACGTGAGGGTGACGGACACGGGCCGAAGCCAGAGACCCCGGGAACGAAGAGCTACCCCCACCCCCCTCAGCCCAGCCGTCCCCTCCGCTGGCACAGTTGGCAACAAAGGTCAAGTCCTGCTGGCTGCTCTCCCGGCTCAGGCCTGCGGCCTGTTCCTCCGTGGGGCCCGCGTGCCCTGGGAGTGGGGGGCCGGAAAGGAAGACTTGGTAGAGAAGAGGCCCGTCCCCCTCCTGCACTCCCCGCCGGCCGGGCAGGGGTGCTGGCGGCCCTCGGTGGCCAGGGAGGGGCGGGGCCGCCGACGTGCTCCCTCGCTGCGCTGCGCGGCGCCTGGCGCGACGTGGACGTGGTGGATGCTTCTCGGTTTGGTTGGTTTTTTTGTTGCTTGGATCTTAACATCTTTTTTTGTTTTTTTTTGTTTTGTGATTTTTTTTTTTGTTTTTTGTTTTTTGTTTTTGCCCTTCATGGTCCAAGAAGGAAACGGTGGAAGCTTTCACTACAACAGAAACAGAAAGGCAGGACTTGCAGTTTCACGGAAGCAACGCCAGGCGTGTCTGAGGACGGACAAGGCCTGGCGTCCGTGCAGGGAGGGAGGGGCCGGGGCCTTGCAGTCCTAGCGCCCCGCCAGCCTGTCCCCCGGGGCCCAGCTTCTGGGGACCCATGGTCTCGCGTGAGCTGAACTGAAAGCCAACCCTCTCTGGGGCGGAGTGTGGGGACCGGTGCGGGCGAGAAGGGGCGGCCGGAGCGGCTGGCTGGTGCCGCCTCTGGGCTTGGCCCACGGAGCGGGGGCCTGGCTGGCTCTGCGGGGGCGAAGACAGAGGGCGGTGGGTGGACGGCACAGGCCGTGGGGGGCTGGGGAGGAGGCGGTGCTCCTGGCAGTGGCAAGTGAGGCAGCCCGGCGCCTTGGCCGGGTCCAGCAGCTAAGAGCCGGTGTGTCCCGGCTGGTGGGGGGCGGGTCCACACTCTCTAGCTGGCACCGGAAGCCCAGCTCTGGCACGCTAGGGGACCTGGGCTTCCCTGGCCTGAGACACCTCCTGGAACGGAGGCAGGGTGCCGTCCCGACTGGGCAGCCTACCCCATGAGGCCACCTGGGCTGTGTTGGCTTTGCCCGCGGGCCCCGGCCAGCATGCTCCCACAGGGCCCTTTACAACCCTGGGCACCGCGGGGCCACTCGGCCACAGAGCTAAGCACCATGCCTCTCTGGACGGGAGGCTGGCTTCGAGTGCCGTGTCGCCGAGCAGGCCGGCGGTGGGCCTCCCCACCACGCCTCCCCTGCTCGCCCCTTCTCAAGTGTACCCTGATGAAAGGACGTTTCCAAGCCTGGGGAAGGGGAAGGGCGCCGGGCTGGCCGGGACCCCATCTCTGGCAGTGAAGGGTGCCATCTTCAGAGCATGGCTGGAGGGGAGAGCCGCTGCTGGAGGGAGCACTGCGGGCGAAGGGCCCTCGGCTCCCGTCCCCGGTGTTTCTTCCTACGCTTTTGTTTATTACAACAAAGGCTAAGCAAGGAGCCCTGAGGCCAGTGTGGCCTGTGGCCGTGGCAGTTTCCGCCTGCACTGTCGTCCTCAAGAAATGCGAACCGGAAATGTTGGGTTTCAGCTGCGGGTGAGGAGGGCAGACGCCGCTCCTCCCGCCACCAGCTGGGGAAGGTGGGAGGGGCCGTGGTCTGGACCCGAAACCCGCTCCGGCGGACAGGAGCTCCTCCTCACTCCCCGGACCCCAGGGGTGGGGCAGTGGCTGTGGGTGTCTTCTGTGGCTCCATAGCCCCAGGGGATGGGAAGTGGGGGTCGCCCTGGCGGGCTCTATTGCTAGTTCTCCGGGAGGGGTCTTGTGCCCAGGCCAGCCCCTCCCGCTGCGCACATACTGTACCTGAAATGGCTTGGGGGGAACATCATCAACAAAGTCAAAATAGGAAGCAAGGTTTCAGACATACAGGGGCAACCAGGGTCAAAGACACACACGCCATCGTGAGGGGCAGGGAGACCCGCTGGCTGGAGGTGGACCCTACGGGCTTTGGCGTCGCGGGCCGCTGACTGGGGGGGGCGCACTGTCCTCCCGGTGGCTGTGCCTGGTTTTGGACTGCTGGGTTTGGTGTGTGCTGAGCAGTCAGCGTGAGTGCTGCTAGGGGCTGGGCCCCCTTGCTAGTAGGGGGTGAAGCGGCTGTACCCTCCTCGGCACAGGCTGGCCTGCAACATCAAAGACGACAAACAGCCAGTCAGCACCGCCTCGGGGGTGGGGGCAAAAAGAAATCACTAAATCCCACTGTTCGACCCCTTGTGAAGGTTCGCCTTGGCGGGGAGCGAGCGCTGGTTCTCATGGCATCGGGGGGCCCTGGGCCTAGTCCTTCCATGCTGGGGGTGACGGGGGCCAGGGGGCTGCCAGGGTCATGGGCCACAGCGCTCCTGGACAATGAGGTTGGAGATGCCTCTTAGGCCTGGCCCTTTCCTGGCCCCCTTCGCCTTAATGGGGGCGGGGGAGGTCTCAGCACCCCCCGGGGCTGCCTGCCTGGGCTTCGGGCAGGACTCAGGACAGGGGAGGGAACCTCCTGCCAGGGCTCCCCAGGCCTTGGTTCTGCCAGGAGGGCCTCTGCCTGCTCGCCTGGCCCCTTGGAGCTTCAGGGGGTTCCTGGGGTCCCTGCTCTTCCCCCAGGTCCTTGCCTGGGCCCTCCGTCCTGCTGAGGAGGACAGGTCTCTGGCGCTCTTGCTCCTGTGTCCCTTGGCTGCCCTGGATCGGAGACATCTCAAGAGGAACCTCCTCCCCAGTTTCAACAGAAAAAGGAAGAAGATGGCAAATGCCGCAGAAAAAAACTTGGGGGGAAAAACCGGAAACTTAAACTAAAAACGAGAACTTAAGGGGGCCCCTCTGTGAATGAATGAAAGCTTCTAGCCAGCAGCTGCACAGAGGCCGCGCCGACCCCGGAGCCAAGGGGCCCGCACGCTGCACTTCTGGGGCCCCCATCTGGGAGGGGGCGGCCGCAGTCGCCGCGGGCTGCTGGGGATGCCAGGAACTTGTTAAAAACCAAAAAAGAGAAAACAGAAATTGGGAGGGGGTCATCAAAACCAAGGGAGAAGGAACAGGGAGTCCCTGTTGGCTCTGGACCTCCCTCTCCCCCACCCCGGAGAAACGTGTTCATCTTTGATGCTGGACGCCACGCTAGCTAAAAAGCGACATTAACAGCCCCTGGGGCTGGGGGTGGGCACAGGAGACAGTGTCCCCTGGAAGCAGGTCTTAGGGTACAGAGTGAGCTGGGCTGCATGTGTCCACAGCTGGTCACACACACACAGACACAGACACACACACACACACACACACACACAGGCCCACCAGGAGTGCGCGCCGGCTCAGCCGGCCACAGTGCCACGGAGGTGGCCTGTGGGGGCAGCCCTCGTCCCTCTCCTTGAAGTGAGGAAAAGGTCAGTGCCAGGGCGGGGAGGAGGGGACGACAGGACACACAGGGTCTGCGGTGAACACACCCCCACGAGAGGCGTGGAGGCCCTCCTGGCCTCTGGAGCCTTGGAAAACAGGGAAAAGCAGGCATCCCAGGTGCTCCCCAGAGGATCAGATGTCCTTACTGGGCAGCTGCCCGTCCGGACGGAACTGCCTCCCCCAAAGTCCCTGAGGGCACCAAGGGGCACATTCTCCCCCAAACTTCCATCTAGCCCTCGGTCCTTCCGGGCACTGGTCAGAGGACTGGGTCATTCTCAGGGCCTGCCCACCCCATCCTGGCCGCGGCGCCTGGCCCTCCTCGCCACAGCCGGTGCCCAGGGCCGGGCCGTCCCTGCCTCCTTACCATGGTTCCGATGCTGTAGGTCGCCGCAGGGCCGATGGTGTGGTGGTAAGGGTCAGCGGCTGCATAGACCCTGCCGTAACTAGGGAGAGGAACACAGGGAGGGAGACGAGGGAGGGAGGCGGGTGAGGGACAGTGACGGGCGGGCGAGGTCTCCCCCTGCCTCCCAGACATCTCAGGAGTGTCCTCCAGTGCGTCCCACCTGCCAGCCAGCCCTGCCCCCCGCCCCTGCATGACCTCCTCCCCAGCCTTTCTGCTCGTTTAGAACAAAGCGTCCAGAACACGGCTGGCCACCCTCTCAAGTCTCCCAGTGTCCACTGGCCCTGACAAGGGGCCACACAGAAGGTAAAAGGGGCCCTCCCAGAGCGGCGGTCGAGGAAAGCTTGACCCCCAGAATAAGGGCAGGGTGCTGCAGAAAGGCTCAGGGCAGGACCAGAGGACACGGGGGCAGGCAGGGAGATCACCACGAAGTGTTCTGTGGCCCCTTGATGACCTTCCTCTCTGTTCAGTGCGTGTGTGAAATGCCAGCTTCTTGTGGAGCAGGCTGGGCCCGCTGTGCACCCCATAAACCCCCATGTGAGATGGTGTGGGTCCACGGGTGCCCCTGGGCGGAAGGGACAGGTGGCCGTCAGGCCAGAGCCCAGCACGTGCCTGGTGGGAGGACTCTGTGCCCGTGTGCCAGGCCAGGCCACCCCTGGGACAGCCCCTGCGTCCTGTAGACCCAGAGCTACCCCCACCCCCCGGCCTCTGCGTGTGCTCGCAGCTGGCCAGGAGGCTGGCGGCTCTCAAATGGCCACATTGTCCCCCTGGTGTCACTACACTGTGCCACCCCCCCGCAAGGAGGGCACGCTCACAGCCTCTCCTCAGCATGAAGGGGCCTCCGACCTGGAAGCCCTGAGCGGGGTCAGAGGGGCATCTGGGGGCAGAAGTGGGGCCTCCTAACTCCCCTGCTTACAGGAGGTGGGGGGGTGCCTCCATCGCTTGGGGAGGGGGTCAGGCCTCCAGGGCTGGGAGTCGGAGGAAAACTGAACTGGGGGGTGGGGTTCACGGCCTCCCCCAGCCATGCCAGTAGGAAGTGACTGAGACTGAAGCGAGTCAGGGGACTCAGACACGCTCCCCTGCGTCCAGGTCCAGACCCTGTGCCACCAGACCCCCAGGCCTGGGCCGTGGGGAAGTCTGAGCCCACCCGTCCAGGGCCCCATGGTCCTACTGTCCCCTTCACCCCGACCGCTGTCCCAGCCGTACCTGTCACTATAGGCTGCTGCGGCCGCCGCAGGCTGAGCGTATCTGTAGGCTGCGTAGCCCCCCTGCAGGGGAACGGGGAGGGAGAGAGCACAGGGACTTAGTGGTGCGGACACGGTCTTCCAACCTTTGCCGTGGCCCCGAGGGCCCCGGCTGGCGCAGGCCTGGTGCGTGCACCTAGCTTCTGGTCTACCGGAGGTCTCAAGCCCGCACAGTGGCCGGGTTCGAGGGGAGGGAGTGGGCACAGGTTCAACACACACCGGTGGGCCCCAATGATATGTCTGGCTGTGTTTGTGGCTTTGACTCATGACCAGTGCCCACAGACCTGCCACCAGCCCAGTGAGCCCCTGAATTTGATGCCGGGGACACCGAGAACCCATGGGGGACTCCGGGTGCCATCCTGGATACTGGGAAGGGTCAAGGGCAGACTCAGATCATGTCTTGACCCTGGCACAAAGGGACTGTTGAGTTATGGGCAACTGCTCAGGATGACATGGGTGCCCATGGGGGCTCACTCAGTGACCCCAGTGTGGTTAGGGAAACAGGAGAGCCACCCCTGTCTCCATCACCCAGTGTCCTGTGGACTGGAGAAGATGTGGGCATAGCCCAGGCTCAGCTATGCTGAGGTCCCTAGGGACCCCGTGTCCTGGGCACTCTCACCCTCCCGGGTTCCAAGGATAGGGAGGGATGGGTGGGGGAGGGGTAGACCCTGGAAATCAGCTGAAGGCCTGGACCGCTGTCCCCCCACCCAGCCCCCATCCCCCCGGGGCCGCACTCACATAAATCTCAGCACCGTAAAAGCCATCCTGATACACGACCCTGGAAGCAAACGGACAAGAGAGTGGTGGGAACGCTGGAGAGGTGGGGTAGGCCGGCTCCGGTGTCTGCGGAGGGAGGGGGCAGGTTGCCAGCCCTGCCCATGGGACTGGCATTTTAACAAGCGTTTGCTCCAGTGCCCTGTTTTGGTATAACAATAGAGTAACACCCTTGCTGGTCAGCTCCGTTCTCCCACAAAGCCATGGGCCCCTCGGCCCATGTGGCTTACCCTCCCCCCACCCCAGCCCAGGCAGCTGCTCCCCCCATCCAGGCAGAGGGCACTGGGCCCAGGGGAATGGACCAGAGAGGGCTTAGAGCAGGCCCTCGCTGAGCCCAAGGGCCAACCACGATCCCATCCAATCATCCAGCAAGGTGCTGGGGCTCTAAATGTCCCCCAAATGCCAGTGACCCTTGGTTCCCATGGCAGGATGGGGTTGGGGTACGATATGGGGGTGACTGTAGTGTGAAGGTCTGGGGGTTCCCACAGCGCCCCGCAGTTCTGGAAAGGCTGCCTTGCCCCTCTGGCTGCCCAAGGCCTCCCTCCCCGCACCCCCTGGGCCAGTTCTCTATGCCTCCCTCCCCGTGCCTCCCCAGGTACTCACGCTCCGTAAGTTGGGATGGGGGGCGGGGGCGGCGCAGCCCGAAACGTATTATACACGGCCCGGCCCCGACCCCGTAGGTGCGCGCCCCTGTAGGCAACGGCTGTGCCCGTGGTGGGGTAGGGAAACCCCGTCACTGCAGGAAAGGGGGCCAGAGAAGAGGCGGTGAGAGGAAAGGCCCAGAGACAGTGCGGGCAGGCCAAAGGGTCCGGCCGGGCGCAGCCACACCTGGCCCCGCCCAACCACACCTGCACGACCACGCCCCAGCCTACGCGCGGGCCACGCCTCCCGCCTGGCCACGCCCTCTGGCCGCTCCCCCCCACAGGCCCGGAACGACGGCTCCAGCCTGTACCTGCATAGAATTCAGGCCCGTAGACGGCGCCTACCACGGGGTTCAGCTTCCAGCCTGGAAGAGAAGCAAAACAGCCCCAGTCACCGTCTCCCCATTCTCTCCCCATCTCACACCATCCCGGGGCCTCCCACGTAGGGCGGGGCCTCTGCAGACGGCGGGCCGGACCCCTCCTCCTGCAGGCAGGGCGAGCAGTGGGCACCCGGGCCTCTCGGGACGCTGCAGCCTGACCGGGTCTGACCTTCTGCTCCCTAAATGCCAGGGACCAAGTCACTCCTGACCCATCTGTCTTTGTGATTCCACCCCCCCGGCCCCGCCCCCGGCCAAGCCTGCCCGGGGCCCCAGCCCTGCAGCTCGGAGTCTGCAGTCTCTGCCGGCATTCGGAAGGGACACCTGCAGGCCCACAGCCGGGATGAGGGCTCTGGCGGCGCCCCTGCTTCAGCACAAGATAGAGCCCAAGCATCCGAGCGCTGCTGTCCCTTAGGAGGCCTGGCTGCTCTCGGGGTAGGGTCCTCGCAGCCGTGAGGGGCGGGGCTTCTGCCACAGCCTCCTCCCACCTCCTGCCCCGCAGCTTCTGTCCTGGGGTGGAGCTCCTTCCCCACTGCTGTCCTGCCCTGGCCCTCCCCAGAGCAGCAATGGAAAGGCTTCCTGGGGAGGAAAGGGCCTTAGGATTCGAGGTAATGATAAAGACAACTGACATTTCCTGAGCACCTCACCCTGGGCCACGCTGGTCTAAACCCAGCCAAGGAGGTGGGTGTCACGCCCTCCCATTTTATGGATGAGCAAGTGGAGGCTCAGGGAGGTGCAGCAGCCTCACAGCCCAGAGCTGGCAAGTGGCAGAGCCAGACCCAAACCATACCCACACTCCTGGCCATTTCCCAGCCCCCAGCTGTCGTCTTCGCCTGCCGCTTCTCCCCGTCTGCAGGTGGGTGGGCTCAGGCCACTGGCTTGGGGCCCTGGGCTTCTGGGCCAGTCTTCCTCTCCCACCAGGGACCAGGTGCAGAAGTGCAGCCTGCTTCCATCTGAGGCCCCCAGGGGTGGACGCGGCTGGCTTTGAGGGCGCTCTGGCCCCAAGCGCTAGCTCAGACAGCACGGGCTGGGGATGTATACTTGACCGAGCCCAGCCCCCTGGCCCTACCAGTGTATCTGGTCTTATGTTTGCAGGAGGCCCTGAAGGCTCAGCTCCATTTCCCTCTTGACTTTGTGAGGAGGGACAAAAGGGACTGAGCCCACTGGCCAGCTAGCGAGATACCTCTGGAGAGTGTGGCAAAGAGAGAGACCAGGCCATTGGTGTCAGACTCTACCTGTGAGCCTCATACCCAGATTCTAACATCCCTGTTGGGCATCTGGCTGGAAGGCATTTAGGACAGAGTGTCTGCGACCATGTTCCTCCTGGGGGCCCGTTCTCCACTTTCCATGACCCTGTAGGCCACCTTCCCTCCCTGGTCACCATCACCTGACCAGCGTGCATGTCTGTGTCTGAACGTTACTGCTGAGAATCTGGAGCCTTCTCTAAATCCCCGATCAGGAGGGAAAAAAGGTTTCATCTCCAGTCCCACGAACTGAGTCTTCTTAGTAAAAACCCATGACGGAGCAGAGTCCCGGAGCAATGGCCCGAGCCCACCTCCTCCGGGCTGCAACCCAGTGGTTGTTCTGGGTCCATTCTTGAAGGTGGAACTTCTCTTGAGATGGTCCCGGCATGTGCACCCGCTGATTCTCGAATCCGGGGCCTCTGTCACTGCTCCCTGGTGCCTCTGTCACTGCTGCCCGTTCCATTTCACTGTGCGGGACTCCAGATGAAGAGGCGGCCAGAGACCCTCCTGGGCGGCTCCTTTGTTTCTTCTGTAAACCATCTTAACACCTGGTCAAACCTGGTGAGCTCAAGGCAGACACTTCTGCTCCCCTCCCCACAACTGACGAACTTCTGAGTGTTCTGGAGTGTTTGAGCAGGGCCGCCGTTCCCCCGCATGGGGTCACCAGAGCCCACACGCTGTGCTCCACTGTCCGCCACAGAGAACCCGGGCCCGGCCCACTGCGGCCTTCGTCCTTCTTGCTCAGGCCGGTGAGGACGCTTCCGTGAGACCGTCACTGGGAGCACTTGGCCATTCTCGCTGTGCGAGCAGCGCTGCTTCCGTGCCCATCCTGCGCCAGGAACGCGGTCGCTCAGAGCCGGACTCCGTTCGGAATTCTGCTTCCTGACTCCTCAGGCTCTCCCAGAGAGCCAGGGGGGTGGGGGGCGGCTCTTGGATGAAGCAGGCATCTGGCTCCCAGTGATCTTCCTGACCCTCTAGACACGTCTGTCTACCGCTCTGCCTTCCTGAGCCAGCACACAACAGGAGCTCGGGACACTGGCTAAGCCAGGGACCCCCAGAGTTTTAGGAAAATGTGAGCTTTCATAGTCCTCGGGAAAGCAGGATGGGAGCCAAAATAATCTAGTCTAAATGTGGACCCTGTTGTGTTCCAGGAGGGTCCCTGGGGAGGCCCTGCTTGTGGGTCATGTGGCGGATCCCCCCCTAGTGTCCTGCCGTTGCTGGCCTGTCACCTGAGTCACACAGGGACAGGAGGGCTGGGGGCTGAGAAGCCGAGGCGTCGGCCTGCAGGGAGGCTCACCCTGACTGAGCAGGGCCGCCGGTCCCCCGCATGGGGACAAACTCAAACAGGCGAGCATTGCCGGCTGCGCTCCAACCTGTAAGCCCGTCTGCATTGCTGGTCGGAGCTGAGACGCGCAGGGACCGAGGGCCACCCCTCCACTCAGCCTCCGCGTTTCTGTCTTTGAGGAGGATGGGGTGCCTTGGCTCAGGCCCTGGGCGTGCAAGGCAGACCACTCAGCTGAAGTGCATCACGGAACATGAGGCTCCTGTGGGGGCCTCAACCTTCCAGGGTCTGCAGGGCAGGGATGGGGAACTGCCCTAATCTTCACTTTCACTGAGTATCCAGGACCTCTAGCCCAGGCACCCCTCACTGCTTAGAAACTAAGTAACGATCCATGAAGCGGCCACCACACCACCGTGGGGTGCCCGAAGCCTGTCCACATGGGTGTGCTGTGGGCTTGGGAAGGCCCAGGCGTCCTGCCAACTCTGTGGGTGGGGTGGGCGGCCCCAGCCCTCCTCCAATCCACCCCCTGCTGATGCGGCAGAGCTGGGACACGAGGAGACACTCAGCATCCGAGGGAGGGGGGCCTCTAGTGGCCGAGGCCCCTGCAGGGCCTGTGTCTGGACCCACGGCCTCTGCGGCCTCCCCGAGGTCCTGGGCTCCTTACCGTTAGTGTAGGGGTTCGCAGTCTTCTTGTTGGTCATGACGCGGGCTGTGGCATTGTTGACCTGCCCAGAGAGAAGGGAGAAGGTGAGGATGAGAGGAGAGTTAGCCTTCCCGTAGGCCTCTGGCCACCCCGGTCCTGTCCCGCACTGCTTCCACACAGCCGCACGGAGGGAGCTGGGAGCTGGGAGGAAGGCCCAGGACAGTCGCTGCTGTCCACCTGGCCCCCAGCCCTGGCCTGCCCTCCTCCTGGGCCTCCCCTCTCCACTGTGCTGCCCCCCACTCCGGGGAGCCTTGGCCACCACTGCTCCCAGCCCTCAGCTCAGGCACCGTGTCTGGCCACTGGTTCTTGTCCTTCACGTCCTGCTCCCACAAACCAGGCCCAGTCTCTCTCTGACAACCCAAGGCCACTGGAGAAGCTGCCTGGTGGACTCTCCACAAAGTGCCCTCAGCCTGACCCACCGGCCCCAAGACATTCTGTGCCCTTGTTGGCTGCTGAGGCCTTCCAAGTCCTGGGCACCCCTCTTGTGGGGGTAGCGCGCCATTCCTGAGGCCAGCAGAGAGCGCTGATGGGACCCCTCAGGAGCAAGGCCAATGGGAGAGGAGGGGGTGGGTGCCAAGGGGGTGTGTCCTATCCCCAGGCTAAGACCCTCCCCCTAGAGGCGCAGACTGGGGTGTAGAAAGGCGAGGGGGAAGCCCTCTGTGGGAGGAAGTAGAGAACCGGGCAGGTGCTGGAAACAGAGAAAGGAGTCTGGGCCATTCTGTGTCCCCCACGTCCAGTATGAGGCCCTGGACCTCAGGCTGCGTCCCCAGGTGCCCGCCGGCCATGGCCACTGGCTGAGGTCAGTGCCTGTAGTACCCCCTCTGCTTCCAGAAACCCTCCCCTCAGGCCTTTCCACTTCTCTTCCCGTGGACTCTGCACTTGCTGCGGACCCTCTCCTCTCTGACCACCTCCTGCTGCCCTTCCTGCCTGGGAGCCCAGCTGCCAGACACCCAGAGCCATAGCACTGGGGCGGGGGGCACAGGCAGCCCACCAGAAAAGGGGCAAGGGGGGTTGAGCGGGAGTCCCTGGCCTCCTCTCTCTGCTGCTTCTCCGGGCTCGGTCCCTTCCTGGCAGTTGGGGAAGGTGAGGTTGGGGGTGGGGGGCCCTGTGGCTCCCTGCTGGGAAGGGTCGGGGCATTAACAGCACCCCCCAACCGGGGGACAGACAGAGCGGGCTCAGTCCTTGGAGCGGCCAAGCCTCAAACATGATTTCGGGGCTTCTCCCGGGGTCTGGCTGGTGCCCATAGTTGGGGGGCCTCCTCCAGAAAGCAGAGATGGGAGCCCTTCGGTGGGCCCATGAGGGGTGCCAGGACAGGGGTCGGGCCCTGCCTCCCTGCTCCGGGGACCCTGGTCTGTCTCTCCGCAGGGCGGCTGCGGGGTGGGGGAGGGGCACCTGGGCGACAGCGGCGGTTCTCAAGGGCACGCCCTGCGCAGCGCACTTATCTGAGCACCTCAATTTTCCGTCCCTCTACGATCGTCCCATTCAGCTTCTCCCGGGCTCGGTCAGCGTCTGAGCTAGTTTCAAAAGTTACAAACCCAAAACCCTGTGAGCGGAGAAGGACAGGCACGGAGAGAAAGGATGAGAGGAAGGAAGACATAGGAGGAGTGGGGTGGGGGGCAGGGCAGTGGGGGGTGGAGAGAAGGGGGGGAGGGGGAGAGAGAGAGAGAGAGGGACTGAGTCAGGTGAGTTGAAGGAGAGGTCGGCAGCCCAGAGACCTGCTCTGGTGCTACCGGCAGGATGCCCAGGAAGGGTAGGGCCCCAGGCGGGGGCAGCTGTGGGCCTGACCCGAGCCTGGCCTGCGCCGATGGCCAGGCACCTCCCGGAGGACAGGCCAAAGCTCCAAGAGAGATGCTAACCTGGGCCAGAGACCAGGACGGTCACCCTGATGCCCCCTGGGGGGCAAGGTGGGGCAGGGGGCGGGGTGGTCAGGACCTCTGGGGGCAGCCCCACCCCCCTTCGCCCCAGGAGCCTGCATGGGGGTCTTCCCTTGCCTGTGCAAGGAGCAGGATTTGTCTGTGCCAGGCCCCCTCCCGCTGCCCACCCTGCAGCTGCACCCCCAAGCCTCCAGCTCTGGGCAGGCCAGCGGCCCCCCCAGGAGGAGCGGCTGGGCAGGTGAGGCCCCGGACCAAGGGGCCCAGGGCTCCGGGCGCAGACAGAGAGGTCCTGGCAGCTGGGAGAGAAAGAGACGTCGCCGCTGCGGCGACAACACAGACAGCGGGGGCGGGGCGGGGAGGGGCGGAGGAGCGGGGAGTACAAGCACCCGTGTAGCTCAGGGGTCCTCGGGCGCGAAGCTCTCCAGGAAGGAAACGCACATTTCACACGTTAGCCTGGCGGGACCTACAGCCGGCGCGGTAATGGTGGCGGCCTCTGGGCGGCACCCACCTTGGAGCCCCGCTCGTTAAAAATGATCTCCACGTCTAAAATTTTTCCGAATTGCTGCAGAGACAGAGAGGGGTATGGGGAGACAGGGGAGGGTGGGTTAAGAGCGCCGCCCCCGCCGTGCGCCTGCTTCCCGGGGGACCCTCACCTGCTGCCCGGGTCTGGCCGCTGCCCTGCTCCGCCAGCCCCCTGCAGGGAAGGGGCCGCGCTCCTGGTGGAGATCCTGGAGAGAAGTTCCCCTGCCTAAGGGCCAGGTGGGGGCTGAGGACGGGGGGGAGGGGCAGCCTCCCCCAAGTACCTCCCCTCTCCTGGCCAGGACTCTGCCCCATTCCTGATGGACACCTCTAATTCACACTAAAGGGTAAAGGGCTAAGGACAGGTCCTTCCCAAACGGCTGGGTGCTGGGAGGGGAGCAGGTACCCCTGGGAGAGACAAAGTGCTGTGGCGACCCCATACCGCTAGAGTTTGTGCTGTCTGGGGCTGGGCTGTGTGGGGTACAGAACCACACCGACCCCAAACCTCTCTACTGAACTAGGACGTGCCAGCAGGCAGGCGCAGATGCTGTGGTGGGCCCCTTCCTGCCCCATCGCTGGCCCAGGACCCCCAGGAGAAGCTCCGGCTCCTTCATAGTCACGTGAAACTAAATCCCCAAAACCGGGTCCCCAGGGGCCTGTCCTGCGGCCTCCAGTGTGTGTAACTGATGGGTGTCCCCGACATTCCACAACGCTGGGAGCCGGGTGTCTAAAGGAACAGTGACATGACACAGAGCAACACAGCAGTGAATCCCAACTCTGACGAAGGCCAGAACGGGGAGGATGGCGCCTGTCTCGGTGTGGGGATGGGCTGAGTGGACGCCCCGGTGTGGGGACAGGGTGAGCCCCGGTGTGGGGACGGGTGAGCGGACGCCCCGGGTGTGGGGACAAGTGAGTGGACGGCCTGGTACAGGGATGGGGTGAGCTCTGGTGTGGGGACGGGTGAGCAGACGCCAGTCGGTGCCCGTTGTACGGGGACAGGTGATGGGAGGCAGACTGAGGGTCCTGGTCCAGGTGAGCTCCGTAAGGCTGGCAGCAGCCTGGTCCAGGCCAAGACGAGCCAAATCCTGATGATTCCCAATTTCATCGGCCCTCACTGTCTCGAAGCCCCATGTGCCGTGGGGCCCGGCCTCCAAGAAGGGCGGTGGCTATTTGGGGCTAGGTGTGGGTGCTGGGTCCGTCCCGGGGCCACCCTCAGGGCAGCTCCCCTTTGACGAATCCCATCTGGGAGGTGGGTGGCGTCAAGGCAGGGCTGGGGCTCAGGGACCAGAGCCCGCCTAGCGTGTGGCAGGGGTGAGGGCAGGCACTGTGCCAGCCACGGGGAAGAGGGTTTGGGGTGAGGGACACAACGCGGGCGGGCCAGGCGCACGAGACTTCCACGGCCGTGTGGTTCTCAGACGCATGGCCCTGCGGCTCGGCACAGCCACGCTGGCTTCCCGCGGTCGGAGCACCTGCCCAGAGCCCCGCGGGCACGGCCCGGAGCGACACAGTGCTCGGCCCTCAGCACGCAGGAGAGGCCGGGGCTGGGCTGAGGCCAGGAGGCTGAGCTGCCTGTCCAGGTGCCTTCGGAAGGCACAGGGGTCCCTGGAGCCCTGGGCGAGCCCCTGGGACTGCAGAGTCATCACTGACCCGGCACTGGCCTCAGCCCCGAGGGGTCCCTACGAGGCCCGGAGCACAGGCGGAGCGCGTGGGGGGTGTGTTCTGGCCGCTGCTGCTCCCTGAGCTTAGGACCCCCTCCTCCCGTCCATCCCGCCGCCTCGGGTCAGGGCAGGGCTGGCCCCGGGAGGCAGCGAGGTCCCGGGGCCGTGGGGATGAAGGGGCCGCACACACTCACCCCGAACATTTGCCGCAGGTCGGGGTCCCTGAACCGGAAGGGGATGTTGGAGACGTGCAGCCGCTTGGGCTGCTGCTTCTCTGTGGGGTCGGAGGGGTGGAGTGGCTGGCTGTCCGTCTGGGCCGCCTCGTCTGTCTGCTGTGGGCAGAGGACCCGGGCTGTGAGCTGACCCTCTCAGCACCCACCCCGCAGGGAGGGGAGGGTCTAGAGGCCGGATCCCCCAGCCCCCTGGGTGTCCCCATCCTGGCGCGGGGGCGGACGGCCTTCCCTGCGCACCGCCTCTCAGCCGCGGAGCTCCCACCGCCAGGCCTCTGTGTGGGCTGCGCTGGCCGCCAACGCGGGGCAAGGCCTCCGGTGCTGGGGATGTCTCCACTCCCCTCTCCCGGCTCTGCCCTGTCTGCAGGGCTGTGACCTGAACGGTCGCTCAGCTCCGCCGTCAAAGTCAGGGTTTGCCCTTTGCCAGACACAGCCCGCGTGCAGAGAGCATGGGGACCCTCCCGGTTTCCAAGACCTGATGAGAAGGTGCAGAGGCTTCAGGGCCCAGGCACGCACGTCTGTGTGTCTGTCTGCGGCCACCCCGGGCTGCCTCTCACCCTCCCCACTGCTGCTCGGCACCCGCCGGCGTGGCTGCTCTTCCAGGGCACGGGGCAGCCCAAGTTCAGCCCGTTGGTGCCCTTCCCCTTCAGGGACCCGAGCGTTAGGGTCGGAAAGACTGGGGGCTCGGGTAACAAAGCTGCCACAGGGCAAGGACCTCTCACCCTGTAGCGACGAGGGTCACTAGGACCTCAACGAGGACGACGAGGCTGGATGGCCTCCTTGGTGGCCTTCTGTAGGGACGGGCCACCCGCTCACTGCCTGGCTGGCCGTCAGCCTGGTTGAGTCCCTGCTGAGCCGCCACGGCACAGGCACGCAGCGGGCGCTGTCAACGGCGCCCTGAGATGGCCCGCTCAGCTCACCGCGACCTGGTGCTAGACCTTCCCGGGGACACAGCAGCGCCGCCCGCCGCCAGCCCCGAGCTCGCTCTGGCTCAGGGCACATCAGGGCACGAGGGTCGGCGAGCGGCCCTCAGCCAGGGACGGGCAAGGCAGGTGCACAGGTGGCCCAGCACCCTTACCTGGGGCTCCTCCGCTCTGTCCCCGTGTCCCTGGGGGACTAGCAGCCCAAGAACATGCCTCCCCGCTCCTTGCTCGCCTGCCCCAGTCCCCACTTCTGTCGGGGTTTTCTTGGGCTCTCGTTCCTGGCCTCTGTTTGCACTTGGAGGCTTGTCTGCTTCTGGGACGGCAGGACCTTGGCTGGGACACGAGGGGCGTCCTGGCTCCAGCACGGCTACCTTGAGCATCTCTGACACGCCTGGAGAGAGCAGGGGCCGGAGTGTCCCCGAGACCCACGCTGGAGTTGGTACGAGGGGCAGTGCTGGTGGCCACGGCCTCCCGCGGGGCCGGAGAAGCACCGGCAGCTGACAGGCAGCGGAGAGACGCTCAGACACCGCTTCCCACACATCTCCGAGCACTGCTGCTTCGCATAAGTCACTTTTTGGTGGGTTTCCTTGTGGTCCAGCGAAGGAGCGCTGACGGATACAACAGGCCTCCCAGAGTCAGGAGAGGGGAGCAGGGCCAGGCCACTGGGCCCAAGGCCTCCTCCAAGCCGAGAAAATGGAGCCCAAGGGCCTGCCAGTGGTAGGAGGTCTGTCTGTGCACTCCCGAGGGGCTGCCCTCATTGGTCGACCTGTTCATCCTTTCTGGAAGGAGGGGGCCACCTCCTACTCCGGTGCCTAGCCAGGAGACCTCCGGTCAGGCTCTGGGGCAGCAGAGGCCAGAGGTGAGAGGCGCAGATGCCATCAGCTCCCGGGCTGCTGGGAGAGGCCGAGCACCTGCTCACAGGTCCCTCACACTCAGCTCTGCGCTCCTACGTTGAAAGCAGCACACGGCATGTGATCCCCAGCGCGGCTGGAAGCCACCGTCCTCTTGTTCACCTGGGGTGTGCGTGACCTGTCCCAGCAGGGTGGCCACCCTCTGAGGGGCGGGCCAGGTCCTGACGCGTGTGTGTGCTCGGTGCCCTCCTCCCAGGCTGCCGAGTGATGTGCATCCACGGTGGGGCTGGAGGGGAGGCAGCGCCCGGGCCCGGGGGTCACCAACCAGCCCTAGGAGGCTATCGGACCTTCCACGGAGGAACCGCAGTCAGCGGCCTTGGGGTGCCTCAGGGACCCCCCGAGAGCTACTCCTGCCAAGCCAGGGACCTGCGGATTCCCAACCGCCCCCTCTGCTTCCCCGTTGTCCTCCTCCCTTGGCCCCGTTCGTCCCTGCAGAGAGCAGACTGGTGCGAGACCTCCTCCCAGAGGCTCGTCCACGCCCGAGTCCAAGCAGAACCCACCATGTGTGGCTCTTCCTGTGTCGTGGTCAGGGTGGGCAGCACCCTCTGTCACCAGGCCCTCCGCCCGGTGCATTTCACACAGCCGGGCCCTCTGTGGCTCCTGGGTACAGGTTGACTAAAGGAGGCACCCTGATTTTGGGAATTCGGCCAGAGAGGGGCATGTAATGCTACGGGCTCCGGCCTGCGATTGGCCGGCGGCGGCGGAGGGAGCGGCACCGTGATGGAGGCGGCTGGGCCGGTGACCCGAGCGGCGGCGCGCAAGAGGGCGCCCACGATCCCGGAGGAGCCGGAGCGGCGGCCGGGGCAGCGGCGACCGCGGAGGAGGTGGGCGGGGACCGGCGGCGGCCGCAGTCGTGGGCGGGGAGCCTCGGGGTCCTCGCGCGTGAGGCGGGTGGGGCTGCCCTCGGTCGCCGGCCGCGGGGCTCGGCTCGGCGCGGCGGGGCGGGCGGGTGGCACTGGCGCCCTCGCTGGCCCGGAACGGGGTCGCGCCCGGAGCGGGGCCGCCGAGCTGGTCTGTAGGAGCACGTGGCGGACGGGGGAAGGGTGTGCGAGTGGAAGGAACGGAGCGGACGCAGGCTCAGAGGCACGGAAGGGGCGGCGAGTCCGTCGCAGTCCGCGCTTGGCTCCCTGGGGGGGCACTGGCGCACCGGGGGGTCACCCGCACCGGACGGCCTGCTTGGCTCCCTGGGGGGCACTAGCGCACGGGACGGCCTGCTTGGAAACAGCGTCCCCAGTGTTGTTTAACCCCCCCGAGAGGGAGACCAGGGCTGTTTCCGACTGGCCAGGGATGGCCGCGGAGTGGCCGCGGCCGCAGGGGTGAGAATGCTGGGCGGGCTCGCAGGCGCCCCGATGCGCGCTGGGCCAGGGGGGCCGAAGGACAGCAGGGTGTGGGACCGAGTTCTAAAGGAAGTGTTTTCCACCGCCCTTGTGCTCTGGTGAGGCCTGAATGTCCCTGACCCTCCACCCACCCAGCTAGTTGCAGGGTCCCCCACGAAAGTCACAAGAAGTGGCGCGGGTTTGGGGAGATTGAGAGAATTTCCACGCGGAAGCCCGCGGCCAACAGACGGCGGCCGGAGCGTCTGCTCAGGTCCGCATGGCGACCGTTACTTCGAAAAGAAACCCAGTTTATTTGTAGGAGGAGCCGCCAGTGTCCGGTGTCGGCCGGAGGGCCGGAGGGCCGGCCGCGGCGCCAACACGGGCGGCTGCAGGAAGACGGCGCCCACTCGCCCCTTTGGTTCAATGCGTATTTCCATAATTGGCTTCAGAATATAGGTCCGAGAACAGTACTCCCTCCCCTCGGCCAGTCTGCCTGCGCCTGGTGCGTGTGCATGTCAGCATTCTTTTTCTTCATGCTTTTACTTCAAAAAACCTTTTTTTTTTTTTTAACTTCCTCATTGCTTAGAATTGAGGAGCAAGAAGAAGCCGTCTTTCGTGAAGTGGTCAGTTTTACCCCGGAGCCTTTGCCAGGTGAGACGGACGGAGGCTCGGAACGCTGTCTCTGTGTTCACTCTTGGGGCTTTGGGGCAGGCCCCCCGGTCTAGTGTTTTCTCTCTGGGTCATTGTCAGAGCATCTAGGGACCCCATACTTTCTAATCAATTCCTCCTTCCCCTCCTCTGAGCAGCTAGATATTACGACAAGGACACCACCAAACCTGTCAGTTTTTACTTCTCTTCACTGGAAGAACTCCTGGCCTGGACGCCTGACGCGGAGGACAGCTTCAACGTGGCCTTGGAGCCCTCCGAATGCCGGCAGCCCCCCTTGAGCAGCCAGAGGCCCCGGACCCTGCTGTGCCATGACATGATGGGCGGGTATCTCGATGACAAGTGAGGCTTTGCGAGGGCATCGCCCCGACGTTAATTCTGTTGCCTGAGACGGGGCTGGAGGGGAAGGAGGCAGGGAGAGGGACAGCTGTGTGACAAAGAGCACTGGGGGAGGGGGAGTCTCTGGACCAGACTGCTCTGACTGGGCGAGGCGCCCAGGTCTCTGGTGTCATCTCTAAAGGACCTGGGTCAGGTGAAAGCTGGGGCCTCTGGCAGGCCTGACACCATTTGCTTCCGGGGCGTGTGCGCCCTTAAAATCTGGTGTGCGGGGCGGATCCAGCAGCTGGCACCCTTTCCACACTCCTGGGCCAGAGCCGTGGTTCTCCCTGGACCCCTTCAGCTCTGACTGTCCTCGGCCCATCAGTTCCGGATGCCCAGCTGTGACCCTCCTGTGTCCCTCCCAGCCAGGGGACACTTCCTCCAGAGTTGCTGCACGGTCCACTTAGAGGTCTTAGACGTCTGTAAAACAGTCCTGGAGGGGACGATAGATGGGAAGGCCTAGTCCGAACTGGCCACCAAGGGACGGGCGGAGGCAGGAGGCGACATCTTGGGTGCAGCTCATGGTGGCCAGCCCAGCATTGGGTGTAGGGAGACCGTTCTGCAGAAATGGTGCAGGGGCTGCACCTGGGGCTTTAGCTCGAGCCCTGCCGCTTCGCTTTCGTCCTGCCCCGTCTTTGTCGAGGCTGACAACGCTCAGCCGTCGGGTCCAGCAGTGACCACCAGCCCGGCCTGGGGAAGATGTTTCCCTTAAGACCTCTTGATCTCAGGGTCGAGGTGCAGTCCCACTTCTCCCTCTAGCTGGGGTCTGCGCTGCGCCTGGTACGTAGCCAGCATCCCGGTCGCTGACCGGGACCAAAGAGGAGCTTTCCCGGGGTGCCCGTGTCCTGGGTCCTGACTGCTCCGTGTGTCGCGCAGGTTCATTCAGGGCTCGGCGGTGCGTAGCCCCTACTGCTTCTACCACTGGCAGTGCATCGACATCTTCGTGTACTTCAGCCACCACACCGTGACCATCCCCCCCGTGGGCTGGACCAACGCTGCCCATCGGCATGGGGTCTGTGTGCTGGGTAAGAGCCCCGGGGCTCGCCTTCTACTCACTCGTCAGTGCACCTGCCAGGTGACCAGCAACGAGAAGGCTTCTGGGGGCGAAGCGGTCCTCGCCTAGGGCTGCCTTGATCGGTTACGACAGGCAAGGGCCAACTTCCGGAAGGGACCAGGCCACTGGGTCACTGTCCTAACCAAGACAGTGCAGCTGTAGACAACAGGCAAACAGATGGGCTGTATTTATGAAGGGGGGGGGGGCGCGGACGTGGCCCGCAGGCCACAGGTGGCCAGTCCGTGGGCGCGGCTCTCTTCCCCCGCACCCGCGTCAGTGGTTGGCCTCTTCACCGCCGCAGGGTCGGCCCGCGGGGCGTGGGACTCCGCAGGTATCTGGGGCGGCTGGCGTGGGAGTGTGTAATGAGCTTGCAGGCCGGGCTGCTGTGCTCTTGCAAGAGCCACGCTTTCCTAACTGCTGGGTTCGCCTGCCCTCGTTTCTCTCGGCCCTGGCAGGGACCTTCATCACCGAGTGGAAGGACGGTGCGCAGCTCTGTGAAGCCTTTCTGGCCGGGGACGAGCGCTCGTACCGAGCCGTGGCAGACCAGCTGGTCCTCATTGCCCAGTTCTTCCGCTTCGATGGCTGGCTGGTCAACATCGAGAACTCTCTGAGTGTGAGCACAGCCTTCTCCTGGCACTTGCCCAGCCCAGGCCCCGCGCTATCCCTCCGTCGCTTTCCTCAGCGTCTCACTGCGGCCGGTTAAGTGATACCTCTGTCCCTTCGCTGAGGGACAGAACCTTCTCCGGCACCGTGTCCAGAATCCCTGGTTGGCTAAGCTTTGCCCTGCTGCCCTTTCGAGGCGTCCCTTTCCTCCTCCTCCAACCGCTCTGCTGGGGCCGCGTGTGCGGCTGTCCTTGGCGCTGCCCTCCCCTTTCCTGGGGTTTTATTTTTTCTTTGTTGCTGTGCCCATGTCCTTCCTGCTCCAGAAAGGAAGGACAGCTGGGGCTCCTGCGGGGGCTCAGTCAGCTGCATGTCTGACTCTTGATTTCAGCTCAGGTCACCGTCTCAGGGTCATGGGATCCAGCCGCATGTTGGGCTCTGCGCTCAGCAGGGACACTGCTTGGGATTCCCTAGAATCAATAAAATCTTTTTTTTTTTAAGATTTTATTGATTTATTTGACAGAGAGAGATCACAAGTAGGCAGAGTGGCAGGCAGAGAGGGAGGAGGAAGCAGGCTCCTCGCTGAGCAGAGAGCCCAACGCAGGGCTCAATCCCAGGACCCTGGGATCATGACCTGAGCCGAAGGCAGAGGCTTAACGCACTGAGCCACCCAGGCGCCCCTAGAATCAATAAAATCTTTTAAAATGAGAAAAAAAGAAAGGCAGGACAGTGGGAAACATCGGGCTGGACCCTCCTCTCCATGGCTGTGGGGTCAGGGGGCTCCAGGGACCCGGGGCTTCTTTGGAGTCTGTGTTTGCTCCTGGGGTTAAGCAGCCTCCTGTCTGTGCTGCGAGGGGCACTTCTGACCACGGCCGGGGCCGGGCCTCACCGCGGGTCTGCTCTGCCTCCCTCTGCAGCCGACAGCGGTGGGCAACGTGCCCCACTTCCTGCGCTACCTGAGCGCCCAGCTCCATCAGCGGGTGCCTGGGGGCTTGGTGCTGTGGTACGACAGCGTGGTGAGCAGCGGGCAGCTCAAGTGGCAGGATGAACTCAACCAGCACAACCGGTGAGGGCCGAGCAGGTCGGGGGCGGGAGTGCCGTCCGCCTCCCGGGGCCTGGGGCGCACGGCTGCCTGGGTCGGAGAGGCCGGGAGCAGAGTCGGAGACACCGGCCACTAGCGGGGAGGGCCTGTGCCGCGCGGGCCGCGGGCCATGCGCTCCCGGCGGGGCCCCCGCTGTCCGGAGCAGGCCGTGTTCTGGGCCTGGAGGCAGCCCAGTCTGGGGGTTGGGATGGAGGCGAGCCTCGGAAGGGCAAAGAGGAGGACCCCCAGGGTGGGCAGCCCCCGGGCCTCTCTGGGTCCCGGCCTCACAGCCCCGCCTGGCCGCCGCCTCCAGGGTCTTCTTCGACGCCTGCGACGGCTTCTTCACCAACTACAACTGGCGGGAGGAACACCTGGAGCGCATGCGCGGCCCGGCGGGGGGGCGCCGCGCCGACGTGTACGTGGGCGTGGACGTGTTCGCGCGGAGCAACGTCGTGGGAGGCCAGTTCGACACGCACAAGGTGGGTGGTGGCCCTGGGGGCCGGGGAGGTGGGCGCGATGGCCTGCCTGCCCTCCGTGGCCTGTGTGCCTTCTGCGGCCTGGTTTTCCCGGGACCTTCCGTTCCCATCTGTGCTCCAGGGAGAGACAGGCCGCGTGCTTCCCAGAGCAGGGACGCTGGGGCCCAGGACACCCGGCTGATGCCGCCAGGCCAGGCTGTGCCCTGGAACCCTGACTTCCAGCCCCTTCCTGCCATCAGGCGCTGCTTTTTACGTGGGTGTAGATGGACAGAAGCAGCCGGGCGACCCCTGCGCTCTAGCGAGCCGTTCCTTCTTCCTGGACTGTGGGCGCTGACCGGCGCCCAGCTGGGGGCTTAGAGCATCGGGTGGGCTTGGGGGGCACTGGCAGCGCACCCGTCCACAGGCAGCTCAGGGACCAGGACCCAGTAAAAAAGCCAGTTTGGGGAATTTGGTGGTTTAATAACTAGTGAGATTTTTTTCTGGCAAGGCGAGTCCCGTTGGCAGTGAGGAGAGACGAGAGGGTGTTGCCGGGGCTGGGGCCCCGGTGCGGGATGGACAGGAAGTCGGCTCATCTTCCGGACCGGCCGTCCTGCCCCTTCCAGTGCCACGGGGATGTTCCTGCTCATTAATTAAGCTCTAAGTGAATAAATTATTCCAATAACCGAAGATTCTCTCCACCTGCTCTGAGTCTGGTAACGCGATGAGAGGTGGAGCGAGGGAGAGGCGCGTGCAGGCTGTGGGCGGGCCTTCCCCAGCGCAGGCCCCCCCCCACTCACCGCCTTTCTGACCCCCGCTGTGGGCTGATGAGCTGCTGGGGTTGCAGCCCCCCTCGGGGCTGGGCGGGAGGCCTGGCCGGCCAGGCCGCGCTCTGCCCTGACCGCTGTCTCCCCAGTCGCTGGAGCTGATCCGGAAGCACGGCTTCTCGGCGGCTCTCTTCGCCCCTGGCTGGGTGTACGAGTGTTTGGAGAAGAAGGATTTCTTCCAGAACCAGGACAAGTGAGTCCTTCCCGTCCCAGGCAGGGGGTTGGTGTTGGCCAGATGGGGGCTCTGGCATTTTCTCTGGTTTCCCAAGATAGCTCAGGCCTTTCTCTCCACGGACCTTTCCCACACACATCGGGCAGGGCTGAGGGGCCCAGTTTGAGAGAAGCCAGCCGTCTTGGCCGTGTCCAGGCTGGAGGGTCCTGGCAACCCAAGCGGGAAGGATGAGGGTTGGGGACCAGGGAGGGGGGGATCCACCCCCCTGCAGACCTGCATCCCCCACACTTTCAGCGGGGGGGGGGCGCTCACTCAGGGAGGGATGCCGGGAGTGAGTTCGGGGTCCCCCTGCACCTTCCCCACAGGTTCTGGGCTTTGCTGGAACGCTACCTGCCCACACACAGCATCTGTTCTTTGCCCTTTGTCACCTCTTTCTGCCTGGGCATGGGGACACGGCGAGTGCGCTACGGACAGGTGCGTGGGCTTCCTGGTGTTCAGCTTTGGTCTCCTCTGGGACACGTAGGGGGCTCCGGGTGTGGGAGACATGGTGGCCATGCTGCTCCCCCCACACCCCTCGGGCCTCCCTCACCCGGCCTTGTCCTCCAGGAGGAGGCGGTGGGGCCCTGGTACCACCCCAGTGCCCAGGAGATCCAGCCCCTGTTTGCGGAGCACAGGCCGGAAGGGGCCGGCCGGGGCTGGGTGAGGACGAGCTGCTGTCTGGCGGACGCCTGGCACGGGGGCAGCTCCCTGCTCATCCGTGGGGTGATTCCGCCCGAGGTCGGACCCGTGGTCGTGAGGTAGGTGAGTGAGTGGGGGAGACATCTGTGACATTGTCTGCATCCCCCTCGCCCCTGTCCCTCACTGTCCTGGGCGGGTGGGCTGCAGCGGCCGGAAGGAGGCCAGAAGACAGAACGGAGGGGGTTCTTGTGGTAGAAAGCACATAACGTACCATTTACCGTCTGAGGCATTTCTGAATGTGTGGTACGGTAGCGCGAGCTGTTTGCACGTCATTGTGCCTTCAGTCTCCAGAATGTTCTCACCCGTCCCCGCAGAACAGCTCCCGTCCCCCCAGCTACCACATTCTGCTGTTTCTGTGGGTCCGACGCCTTGAGACCCTGCATGAGCTCACCCCGGCCCTCCTCCGGCAGGCTGTTCTCTCTGCACGTGCCCGTGCCTCCCAAAATTTTCCTGTCCTTGGTGTATAAACTAGAAGGGCCCTCGGCTGTCGAGGTGGCATTGGAGCTCACCACGGGGGACGCAGGCAGCTGCCGCGTTGGTGGCCTCTGGACGCTGGATGGTGAGAGGCGTAGGGCTTTGGCTTCCTGTGGCCCCTCTGTTTCAGGGGACACCTTGGGGAAGCATCTAGAGAGCGCACCAGGATGTGGGGGAGCCGGGGCTGGGCAGAGGACAGGTGATGTCCTCTGTGCTGCTGTGGGCCAGGCCTGGACAGGGAGACACGGGTCAGCTGCAGCCTCCGGCCCGCAGCCCCCACTGGGCAACACGGTGTGCTGTGCAGGCCTGGGTCCCTGTTCCACAGAGACTTGGGGAATGGGTCTCCTGCCCGCCGTGGCATTGAGACCCTGGGGAGGGGGTTGGGGAGGCTCTCTGCCCTGTTCTCCTTCCCCCCAAGGCCTCAGCCTGTTTGGGCGGGCCGTGGGCCCCTGGCGCCAGCAGGGGGTCTGTTGGCCTCCGGGCCTCCCCCCGCCCCCACTCCGTTCAGTGGACACCTCTCTGCGGTTTCCTTTGGATTCTTCTCATTTTCAAGTCCTGGGTCTCCTCCCCCAGCAGAAACCAGCTCAAGGCACAGCCCCCGGCCCCTCCGGGTGCCCCCCACCAAGCTGGCCAGATGGGTGGGCCGCTGCGGCCAACAGCTCCATGGGGGCTGGGTCCAGCGGTGAGTCTTTTCTCTTCCTGTTGGGTCTCCAGCCGGGGAGGGCTGCCTGCTGGGGGCAGGGGGCTTGAGGGAGGGGCCCTGGGTTGAGAAGCCCCAGAACTGGAGGGATTGGAGGGGCCCTGGCCGACCCCCCAGGTTTCCGGGCAGCGCGGGGACATGAGCCCGGGAGGCTGCTGGGAGCGGTCATGGCCATGCCTTCCGTCTGGGGTTCCCGCCAGCCGCAGGGCCCACGTCAGGATGGCCCTCTGTTCCCGCCACGGCTGCGGGCCTCTGAGCAGCTGGCCTCGAGGCGCTGGGGGAGGTGGGCGCCTTGTGACTGGCCTGTCACCTCCCCCAGCTGCTACGAGGTGAACCTGCGGGGCTGCCTCCTGGGAGACCTGCTCGTTAGCTTTGCGCAGCCTGCGGGCAGCCGGGAGGAGGCGAGCTTCGTCTGCAGGCTCGGGGAGATCCAGGTGGGCCGTGGGGCGCGGGTGTGGGCGGAGGGGCCTCTGGTCGCACAGGAGGCTGAGGGCCAGTGGGGCGGAGTCCCCGAGGAGCGGGAGTGTGGGGCGGGCACCCTGCGCCGCCGGTGGGCGTCAGAGCGAGCCCTCTCTCTCCCACCAGGTGGTGGATGCCGACAGCCTGCTCCGCCCGCTGCCCCGGGTGCAGGCCGTCACCGTGTCCCGCGTGCGCTGGCAGCCAGCCACGTCCGAGGAGGAGGAGGAGGAGGGGGGCGTCCCTGCCCTACTGCGACTCAGCTGCACCCTGCACTGGTCCTACCTCCTCTCTCCCATTCGATGCTTCCGGATCCACTGCCTCTCAGGGAGCGGCGGGGGCTCTCCGCGCGTGGGGCCGCCGGGGCCCGAGAAACCCGCGCTCCTGGGCCTGGCCTTCGTCAACCAATACCGGGTAGTGGAGCTGCCGGTGGCGGCCGCGGGGCCCGGCAGGGACAGCCGTGTGCAGTTCCTGGTGGAGCCCGTCCCCAAGGAGGGGTTCCTGGTGCCGCAGGCCGAGTGGGGCAGGGCAGCCCTGCTCTACTCCCTGCCCCAGCTGTGAGCCAGCGCCGAAGCTGGCGTCTCCCCGCCTCCGGGCTCAGGGCCCCACGCGGTGTGTGGGAGCCCACGGGTGCCAGATGGCTGTGGCTGGGGCTGTTCGGTGGTGGACGCCGGTGACAGGAAAACCAAGAAGTCCGTTTGCTGGGCCGATGATTTCCTGAGGTTAATGAACTCCGTTATGTCTAATCCCTTTCTGGAGTACAGACTCCCAGGTACGACGGACGGGGTTTGGGAAAGCTAGCCCCACCAGCTCCCCAAAGGGTGTTTCCTAACTCGACAGGCTTACGTGGGACAGGAAGCCTCCCAGCAGGCCCTGGAAGCGATTCCCAGGGTGAGGGCTGGGGGCTGAGCGTGGCAGGGAGCTGGGACGTGGTGCCCTGGGGGCTGACCTGCTTCCCCTTAGGACTAGGGAGCCCAGGGCCCGGCCGGCACCAGGCTGCACACCCCACCCTGGGCCAGGTGGGCCGTCCTCGTCCCGACCTTCCGTGTTGTGGCTCCTCCGTGTGCGGTCCTGTGAGCTGGAGCTGTTTGCAGAGCCTTCCCGTCGGCCCCGCGCGCTGCTGTGTCTCTTCTGGGCCGTGGGTACTGGCGAAGCTTGCACAGAGCCGGACTGTGGGCCTTGGCTCTGTGTCTGCGGTGAGCGAGGCTGTCCAGGCTCAGGGAGTGGGAGGCCGGCCAGGGCCCAGGAAGGCCCTGGGCTGCGGCCTAGCCCAGCCTTGCAGTGGCAGCTCTGGCCGTCTGCTCCTTCCTGTCCTCCCGCCTCAGCCTCTCCCAGGGGAAGGGGTGGGGGGGGGGCGCCGAGGCCCCTGTGAGCACAGGTGCCTTGAGAACCCTCTCCACTGGGCCCCCTTCCTGTCTTGCCACCTCTTCTGTCTTCTAGCACCTTCCTTCCCTCTACCTGGGCTGAGGCCAGCCAGAGGCTCTGTGTAGGGAGGAGAGGATGGGGTGAGTGGGCCAGAGACGCCCCCCCCCCGACCACACGGCTCCCCTGGTGACCCCGGGGCCAGCATGCTGGCCTCCAGGGGGTGGGCGCCCTCCACCCCGTAGCCTGGGGCTCTCTGCTGCGCCACCCAGCTTCTGTCCTCGGCCTGAGCAGCGTCCCTTGTTCTGGGGGTCTTACCCCCGCGTCTCACAGGGCCGTTGATGGGGGGTATTATGCCCATTTCTCTGCCCTCCACCTGTGCTATGCGACATGAGGCGGTGCCAAGGGCCATGACCCTCCCAGCTCGGGGTCCCGCCTCTTGGCTGTCCTTGGGTGCAAGCCCCAGTCCTCAGCCTCGCTCCTACGTTGTAGGGAGGGGAGCGGCCACTAGGTGGCAGTGCAGCCGCACCGCTCCTGGTTGTCCAGAATTCAGGAGTCTGAGCCTGGTCCAGTGGCCCTGGCGAACCTGGCCCTTAGGACGGCAGAGGGTGTGTCCCTCCAGGGCTGCCTCCATCCCCCCCCCCGGCCCAGGTGCCTCTTTCCCAGGGGGACAGAGGGACATTTTACTCTCCATGTCCCACATGTGGCCCAACCAGCTTGGTCCCCTGTGGGGAAGGGATTTGCCCAGCAGACGGGGAGGACAGCTCAAGCAGGACAGGAGGACGCCTCCGCTGACCAGCTCAGAGCGCAGGTCACCCAGCACCTGCCTGTCCCCGTGAACCTGGACAGGGCAGTGGCAGGGGGACCAGAGTCGTGGCCGCTTGGAGCTGCTCCCGCGACCGTGTTCTTGGTGTGGACCACTGGTTTGCTTTGAGCCTCCCGTTTTGTACCGGGGGGTCTGGCTCTGCCCCCTGTGTCTCCAGAGGCGGGAGTCAGGCGAGGCAGGGTGCCCGGAGGTAGGCAGCAGCTCTCCATTGTCGCAGCCTGTTGGCTTGAAGTGTCTGTGCCCCTGGCCAGTTTACGCAGAGGAGGAGGGAAAATTGATGGTGCAATTATTTTCTCACAGTCTGGTGAGCAGGCGATGAGAGGTGAGGGGTTAGAGCGCGGTGCGCGGTGGGGCCAGAGAGCTCCCGGGAGCGCTGTCCCTTTCCCACGGAGAGTAGGGGCTCGTGGGCAGGAAAATGAGTGTGTTGGCATTTAAGCCTGCGCACGTCTGGAGGGTGTCATCACTCTGAAATAAATGATCCGAGGTGAAACGTGAAAAACTCGTGGGTGAGCTGCGTTGTGGACTGGCTGCCTTGGTTTTGGGACGTGGGCTTGGCCCAGCCGCTCCCAGCCCGGGGCTTGGACCCTCTGCTTTGCTTCCCAGTTCCATTTCGTCTTTTGGGGGGCTGGCGAGGGTGGCAGCTGCCCTCCACCGAGCCTCCCAGGGATGGGGACCCGTGCCTGTGGGCCTCCCTTGAAGCAGCCCCCCGACTCCCTCAAGGAACCACCACCCGACCCACATCACAGGGGCGGTGGCCGCGGTGTGGCTGGGATCTGGGGCCCTCCGCTCTGGGACGTCCCCAGCCCCGTCCCCTCTCCTGTCTGCACTGGGCGGGCCACAGCTGCTGAGCAGCGCGACGACTGGAGGCCCAGCCGGGTGTCTGTGTGCAGTAGCTGTTGCTCAGCTGGGAGGGACCCTGGGTGGCTCCTACGGTGCACGGCAGGATGAGGCAGCTGGGAGGACGCGCGTGGGCCCTGCCTCCAGCCTGTTTTGGGTCAGGGTGGGGAAAGGAGCCGGAGGATTGGGGCCCTGGAGTCTCTTGCCCAGAAGGGTCTGCCCGGCAGAAGGTGGGCCAGACCCTGGGACAGGCTGCGGATCCTGGGCCTGCCCTGGCGGGTGCCCCCGTACTCCACCCCCTGGCCCTGGGGGCAGCCAAATAAAAAAGAGTTGTCCTGGTTTGAAGAAAGAAATCTTTATTAATAACCTTAATAATACTGTTGATTTGAATGGTCACACCTTGGAAGCATACAGAATGGTAAGAAAGGAAGCCTGGGGCCTGGCTGCAGTCCTAGGGGCGGGGCGGGGCGGGGCGGGGGCGGAGCAGCAAGGGGCTCTGGACGGGCGGGGCCGGGCGGGCGGGCTCTGTACAACAGGAATAGAAAAGGGGCTCATTTCAGGAGCTTCAGGAGCTGATGCTGAATATATAAAGTGAGGTGTGGTTTTTTGTTTTTTTTGTTTGTTTTTAAGTTTCATGAGACAGTGGAGCCGTGTTGGGAGCCTAGGTCGTATTTTTTGCTGCGTCCCCTACTCCAGCTCTCCCTGCCTGGCGGGGGGCCCCTCCCTGCTGCCCACCTCTGCTCTCCCGCCACCCCGGGACCCGCACCTGGGTCCCGGGCGATGCTCCAGGCCTTTCCCCGTCTCTCCCCCTGCTCGGGCCTGGCCATCCAGCCCCGTGGCGCCGTGACTCCCGATCTCGCCGTGCAGCCAGGCACTGGCCCCCCCACCCTGGCCCTCTGCTCCCCTGCAGGACAGTGCGGGGAGGGCTTGGCCCTGCAGGCGGCAGGGAGTCAGCAAGGGGACAGGAAACAGGCTAGCTGGGGCCCGTCCGAGCTCGCCCTCGGCCCCGAGGCCTCGCCCTGACGCTCACTCTTAGGTTTGAGGTGTGATCCTGGCTGGGCGGCCCGGGAGCCCCCTCACGTGGAGCAAGGGGGGCCTGGGCGCCCCACAGTTCTGGAACCATGTTAGCCCTCGGTGTTGGGGGCCGGACCCCAGGGCTGCCCGTCGGACTCTGGTGGCCTGCGAGCCCCTCACCAGGTTTGCAGAACACGGTGCTGGCGGCGTGGCGCAAGGGGAAGCCGGGGCCCAGACAGCTGGACGTGAGGGTGACGGACACGGGCCGAAGCCAGAGACCCCGGGAACGAAGAGCTACCCCCACCCCCCTCAGCCCAGCCGTCCCCTCCGCTGGCACAGTTGGCAACAAAGGTCAAGTCCTGCTGGCTGCTCTCCCGGCTCAGGCCTGCGGCCTGTTCCTCCGTGGGGCCCGCGTGCCCTGGGAGTGGGGGGCCGGAAAGGAAGACTTGGTAGAGAAGAGGCCCGTCCCCCTCCTGCACTCCCCGCCGGCCGGGCAGGGGTGCTGGCGGCCCTCGGTGGCCAGGGAGGGGCGGGGCCGCCGACGTGCTCCCTCGCTGCGCTGCGCGGCGCCTGGCGCGACGTGGACGTGGTGGATGCTTCTCGGTTTGGTTGGTTTTTTTGTTGCTTGGATCTTAACATCTTTTTTTGTTTTTTTTTGTTTTGTGATTTTTTTTTTTGTTTTTTGTTTTTTGTTTTTGCCCTTCATGGTCCAAGAAGGAAACGGTGGAAGCTTTCACTACAACAGAAACAGAAAGGCAGGACTTGCAGTTTCACGGAAGCAACGCCAGGCGTGTCTGAGGACGGACAAGGCCTGGCGTCCGTGCAGGGAGGGAGGGGCCGGGGCCTTGCAGTCCTAGCGCCCCGCCAGCCTGTCCCCCGGGGCCCAGCTTCTGGGGACCCATGGTCTCGCGTGAGCTGAACTGAAAGCCAACCCTCTCTGGGGCGGAGTGTGGGGACCGGTGCGGGCGAGAAGGGGCGGCCGGAGCGGCTGGCTGGTGCCGCCTCTGGGCTTGGCCCACGGAGCGGGGGCCTGGCTGGCTCTGCGGGGGCGAAGACAGAGGGCGGTGGGTGGACGGCACAGGCCGTGGGGGGCTGGGGAGGAGGCGGTGCTCCTGGCAGTGGCAAGTGAGGCAGCCCGGCGCCTTGGCCGGGTCCAGCAGCTAAGAGCCGGTGTGTCCCGGCTGGTGGGGGGCGGGTCCACACTCTCTAGCTGGCACCGGAAGCCCAGCTCTGGCACGCTAGGGGACCTGGGCTTCCCTGGCCTGAGACACCTCCTGGAACGGAGGCAGGGTGCCGTCCCGACTGGGCAGCCTACCCCATGAGGCCACCTGGGCTGTGTTGGCTTTGCCCGCGGGCCCCGGCCAGCATGCTCCCACAGGGCCCTTTACAACCCTGGGCACCGCGGGGCCACTCGGCCACAGAGCTAAGCACCATGCCTCTCTGGACGGGAGGCTGGCTTCGAGTGCCGTGTCGCCGAGCAGGCCGGCGGTGGGCCTCCCCACCACGCCTCCCCTGCTCGCCCCTTCTCAAGTGTACCCTGATGAAAGGACGTTTCCAAGCCTGGGGAAGGGGAAGGGCGCCGGGCTGGCCGGGACCCCATCTCTGGCAGTGAAGGGTGCCATCTTCAGAGCATGGCTGGAGGGGAGAGCCGCTGCTGGAGGGAGCACTGCGGGCGAAGGGCCCTCGGCTCCCGTCCCCGGTGTTTCTTCCTACGCTTTTGTTTATTACAACAAAGGCTAAGCAAGGAGCCCTGAGGCCAGTGTGGCCTGTGGCCGTGGCAGTTTCCGCCTGCACTGTCGTCCTCAAGAAATGCGAACCGGAAATGTTGGGTTTCAGCTGCGGGTGAGGAGGGCAGACGCCGCTCCTCCCGCCACCAGCTGGGGAAGGTGGGAGGGGCCGTGGTCTGGACCCGAAACCCGCTCCGGCGGACAGGAGCTCCTCCTCACTCCCCGGACCCCAGGGGTGGGGCAGTGGCTGTGGGTGTCTTCTGTGGCTCCATAGCCCCAGGGGATGGGAAGTGGGGGTCGCCCTGGCGGGCTCTATTGCTAGTTCTCCGGGAGGGGTCTTGTGCCCAGGCCAGCCCCTCCCGCTGCGCACATACTGTACCTGAAATGGCTTGGGGGGAACATCATCAACAAAGTCAAAATAGGAAGCAAGGTTTCAGACATACAGGGGCAACCAGGGTCAAAGACACACACGCCATCGTGAGGGGCAGGGAGACCCGCTGGCTGGAGGTGGACCCTACGGGCTTTGGCGTCGCGGGCCGCTGACTGGGGGGGGCGCACTGTCCTCCCGGTGGCTGTGCCTGGTTTTGGACTGCTGGGTTTGGTGTGTGCTGAGCAGTCAGCGTGAGTGCTGCTAGGGGCTGGGCCCCCTTGCTAGTAGGGGGTGAAGCGGCTGTACCCTCCTCGGCACAGGCTGGCCTGCAACATCAAAGACGACAAACAGCCAGTCAGCACCGCCTCGGGGGTGGGGGCAAAAAGAAATCACTAAATCCCACTGTTCGACCCCTTGTGAAGGTTCGCCTTGGCGGGGAGCGAGCGCTGGTTCTCATGGCATCGGGGGGCCCTGGGCCTAGTCCTTCCATGCTGGGGGTGACGGGGGCCAGGGGGCTGCCAGGGTCATGGGCCACAGCGCTCCTGGACAATGAGGTTGGAGATGCCTCTTAGGCCTGGCCCTTTCCTGGCCCCCTTCGCCTTAATGGGGGCGGGGGAGGTCTCAGCACCCCCCGGGGCTGCCTGCCTGGGCTTCGGGCAGGACTCAGGACAGGGGAGGGAACCTCCTGCCAGGGCTCCCCAGGCCTTGGTTCTGCCAGGAGGGCCTCTGCCTGCTCGCCTGGCCCCTTGGAGCTTCAGGGGGTTCCTGGGGTCCCTGCTCTTCCCCCAGGTCCTTGCCTGGGCCCTCCGTCCTGCTGAGGAGGACAGGTCTCTGGCGCTCTTGCTCCTGTGTCCCTTGGCTGCCCTGGATCGGAGACATCTCAAGAGGAACCTCCTCCCCAGTTTCAACAGAAAAAGGAAGAAGATGGCAAATGCCGCAGAAAAAAACTTGGGGGGAAAAACCGGAAACTTAAACTAAAAACGAGAACTTAAGGGGGCCCCTCTGTGAATGAATGAAAGCTTCTAGCCAGCAGCTGCACAGAGGCCGCGCCGACCCCGGAGCCAAGGGGCCCGCACGCTGCACTTCTGGGGCCCCCATCTGGGAGGGGGCGGCCGCAGTCGCCGCGGGCTGCTGGGGATGCCAGGAACTTGTTAAAAACCAAAAAAGAGAAAACAGAAATTGGGAGGGGGTCATCAAAACCAAGGGAGAAGGAACAGGGAGTCCCTGTTGGCTCTGGACCTCCCTCTCCCCCACCCCGGAGAAACGTGTTCATCTTTGATGCTGGACGCCACGCTAGCTAAAAAGCGACATTAACAGCCCCTGGGGCTGGGGGTGGGCACAGGAGACAGTGTCCCCTGGAAGCAGGTCTTAGGGTACAGAGTGAGCTGGGCTGCATGTGTCCACAGCTGGTCACACACACACAGACACAGACACACACACACACACACACACACACAGGCCCACCAGGAGTGCGCGCCGGCTCAGCCGGCCACAGTGCCACGGAGGTGGCCTGTGGGGGCAGCCCTCGTCCCTCTCCTTGAAGTGAGGAAAAGGTCAGTGCCAGGGCGGGGAGGAGGGGACGACAGGACACACAGGGTCTGCGGTGAACACACCCCCACGAGAGGCGTGGAGGCCCTCCTGGCCTCTGGAGCCTTGGAAAACAGGGAAAAGCAGGCATCCCAGGTGCTCCCCAGAGGATCAGATGTCCTTACTGGGCAGCTGCCCGTCCGGACGGAACTGCCTCCCCCAAAGTCCCTGAGGGCACCAAGGGGCACATTCTCCCCCAAACTTCCATCTAGCCCTCGGTCCTTCCGGGCACTGGTCAGAGGACTGGGTCATTCTCAGGGCCTGCCCACCCCATCCTGGCCGCGGCGCCTGGCCCTCCTCGCCACAGCCGGTGCCCAGGGCCGGGCCGTCCCTGCCTCCTTACCATGGTTCCGATGCTGTAGGTCGCCGCAGGGCCGATGGTGTGGTGGTAAGGGTCAGCGGCTGCATAGACCCTGCCGTAACTAGGGAGAGGAACACAGGGAGGGAGACGAGGGAGGGAGGCGGGTGAGGGACAGTGACGGGCGGGCGAGGTCTCCCCCTGCCTCCCAGACATCTCAGGAGTGTCCTCCAGTGCGTCCCACCTGCCAGCCAGCCCTGCCCCCCGCCCCTGCATGACCTCCTCCCCAGCCTTTCTGCTCGTTTAGAACAAAGCGTCCAGAACACGGCTGGCCACCCTCTCAAGTCTCCCAGTGTCCACTGGCCCTGACAAGGGGCCACACAGAAGGTAAAAGGGGCCCTCCCAGAGCGGCGGTCGAGGAAAGCTTGACCCCCAGAATAAGGGCAGGGTGCTGCAGAAAGGCTCAGGGCAGGACCAGAGGACACGGGGGCAGGCAGGGAGATCACCACGAAGTGTTCTGTGGCCCCTTGATGACCTTCCTCTCTGTTCAGTGCGTGTGTGAAATGCCAGCTTCTTGTGGAGCAGGCTGGGCCCGCTGTGCACCCCATAAACCCCCATGTGAGATGGTGTGGGTCCACGGGTGCCCCTGGGCGGAAGGGACAGGTGGCCGTCAGGCCAGAGCCCAGCACGTGCCTGGTGGGAGGACTCTGTGCCCGTGTGCCAGGCCAGGCCACCCCTGGGACAGCCCCTGCGTCCTGTAGACCCAGAGCTACCCCCACCCCCCGGCCTCTGCGTGTGCTCGCAGCTGGCCAGGAGGCTGGCGGCTCTCAAATGGCCACATTGTCCCCCTGGTGTCACTACACTGTGCCACCCCCCCGCAAGGAGGGCACGCTCACAGCCTCTCCTCAGCATGAAGGGGCCTCCGACCTGGAAGCCCTGAGCGGGGTCAGAGGGGCATCTGGGGGCAGAAGTGGGGCCTCCTAACTCCCCTGCTTACAGGAGGTGGGGGGGTGCCTCCATCGCTTGGGGAGGGGGTCAGGCCTCCAGGGCTGGGAGTCGGAGGAAAACTGAACTGGGGGGTGGGGTTCACGGCCTCCCCCAGCCATGCCAGTAGGAAGTGACTGAGACTGAAGCGAGTCAGGGGACTCAGACACGCTCCCCTGCGTCCAGGTCCAGACCCTGTGCCACCAGACCCCCAGGCCTGGGCCGTGGGGAAGTCTGAGCCCACCCGTCCAGGGCCCCATGGTCCTACTGTCCCCTTCACCCCGACCGCTGTCCCAGCCGTACCTGTCACTATAGGCTGCTGCGGCCGCCGCAGGCTGAGCGTATCTGTAGGCTGCGTAGCCCCCCTGCAGGGGAACGGGGAGGGAGAGAGCACAGGGACTTAGTGGTGCGGACACGGTCTTCCAACCTTTGCCGTGGCCCCGAGGGCCCCGGCTGGCGCAGGCCTGGTGCGTGCACCTAGCTTCTGGTCTACCGGAGGTCTCAAGCCCGCACAGTGGCCGGGTTCGAGGGGAGGGAGTGGGCACAGGTTCAACACACACCGGTGGGCCCCAATGATATGTCTGGCTGTGTTTGTGGCTTTGACTCATGACCAGTGCCCACAGACCTGCCACCAGCCCAGTGAGCCCCTGAATTTGATGCCGGGGACACCGAGAACCCATGGGGGACTCCGGGTGCCATCCTGGATACTGGGAAGGGTCAAGGGCAGACTCAGATCATGTCTTGACCCTGGCACAAAGGGACTGTTGAGTTATGGGCAACTGCTCAGGATGACATGGGTGCCCATGGGGGCTCACTCAGTGACCCCAGTGTGGTTAGGGAAACAGGAGAGCCACCCCTGTCTCCATCACCCAGTGTCCTGTGGACTGGAGAAGATGTGGGCATAGCCCAGGCTCAGCTATGCTGAGGTCCCTAGGGACCCCGTGTCCTGGGCACTCTCACCCTCCCGGGTTCCAAGGATAGGGAGGGATGGGTGGGGGAGGGGTAGACCCTGGAAATCAGCTGAAGGCCTGGACCGCTGTCCCCCCACCCAGCCCCCATCCCCCCGGGGCCGCACTCACATAAATCTCAGCACCGTAAAAGCCATCCTGATACACGACCCTGGAAGCAAACGGACAAGAGAGTGGTGGGAACGCTGGAGAGGTGGGGTAGGCCGGCTCCGGTGTCTGCGGAGGGAGGGGGCAGGTTGCCAGCCCTGCCCATGGGACTGGCATTTTAACAAGCGTTTGCTCCAGTGCCCTGTTTTGGTATAACAATAGAGTAACACCCTTGCTGGTCAGCTCCGTTCTCCCACAAAGCCATGGGCCCCTCGGCCCATGTGGCTTACCCTCCCCCCACCCCAGCCCAGGCAGCTGCTCCCCCCATCCAGGCAGAGGGCACTGGGCCCAGGGGAATGGACCAGAGAGGGCTTAGAGCAGGCCCTCGCTGAGCCCAAGGGCCAACCACGATCCCATCCAATCATCCAGCAAGGTGCTGGGGCTCTAAATGTCCCCCAAATGCCAGTGACCCTTGGTTCCCATGGCAGGATGGGGTTGGGGTACGATATGGGGGTGACTGTAGTGTGAAGGTCTGGGGGTTCCCACAGCGCCCCGCAGTTCTGGAAAGGCTGCCTTGCCCCTCTGGCTGCCCAAGGCCTCCCTCCCCGCACCCCCTGGGCCAGTTCTCTATGCCTCCCTCCCCGTGCCTCCCCAGGTACTCACGCTCCGTAAGTTGGGATGGGGGGCGGGGGCGGCGCAGCCCGAAACGTATTATACACGGCCCGGCCCCGACCCCGTAGGTGCGCGCCCCTGTAGGCAACGGCTGTGCCCGTGGTGGGGTAGGGAAACCCCGTCACTGCAGGAAAGGGGGCCAGAGAAGAGGCGGTGAGAGGAAAGGCCCAGAGACAGTGCGGGCAGGCCAAAGGGTCCGGCCGGGCGCAGCCACACCTGGCCCCGCCCAACCACACCTGCACGACCACGCCCCAGCCTACGCGCGGGCCACGCCTCCCGCCTGGCCACGCCCTCTGGCCGCTCCCCCCACAGGCCCGGAACGACGGCTCCAGCCTGTACCTGCATAGAATTCAGGCCCGTAGACGGCGCCTACCACGGGGTTCAGCTTCCAGCCTGGAAGAGAAGCAAAACAGCCCCAGTCACCGTCTCCCCATTCTCTCCCCATCTCACACCATCCCGGGGCCTCCCACGTAGGGCGGGGCCTCTGCAGACGGCGGGCCGGACCCCTCCTCCTGCAGGCAGGGCGAGCAGTGGGCACCCGGGCCTCTCGGGACGCTGCAGCCTGACCGGGTCTGACCTTCTGCTCCCTAAATGCCAGGGACCAAGTCACTCCTGACCCATCTGTCTTTGTGATTCCACCCCCCCGGCCCCGCCCCCGGCCAAGCCTGCCCGGGGCCCCAGCCCTGCAGCTCGGAGTCTGCAGTCTCTGCCGGCATTCGGAAGGGACACCTGCAGGCCCACAGCCGGGATGAGGGCTCTGGCGGCGCCCCTGCTTCAGCACAAGATAGAGCCCAAGCATCCGAGCGCTGCTGTCCCTTAGGAGGCCTGGCTGCTCTCGGGGTAGGGTCCTCGCAGCCGTGAGGGGCGGGGCTTCTGCCACAGCCTCCTCCCACCTCCTGCCCCGCAGCTTCTGTCCTGGGGTGGAGCTCCTTCCCCACTGCTGTCCTGCCCTGGCCCTCCCCAGAGCAGCAATGGAAAGGCTTCCTGGGGAGGAAAGGGCCTTAGGATTCGAGGTAATGATAAAGACAACTGACATTTCCTGAGCACCTCACCCTGGGCCACGCTGGTCTAAACCCAGCCAAGGAGGTGGGTGTCACGCCCTCCCATTTTATGGATGAGCAAGTGGAGGCTCAGGGAGGTGCAGCAGCCTCACAGCCCAGAGCTGGCAAGTGGCAGAGCCAGACCCAAACCATACCCACACTCCTGGCCATTTCCCAGCCCCCAGCTGTCGTCTTCGCCTGCCGCTTCTCCCCGTCTGCAGGTGGGTGGGCTCAGGCCACTGGCTTGGGGCCCTGGGCTTCTGGGCCAGTCTTCCTCTCCCACCAGGGACCAGGTGCAGAAGTGCAGCCTGCTTCCATCTGAGGCCCCCAGGGGTGGACGCGGCTGGCTTTGAGGGCGCTCTGGCCCCAAGCGCTAGCTCAGACAGCACGGGCTGGGGATGTATACTTGACCGAGCCCAGCCCCCTGGCCCTACCAGTGTATCTGGTCTTATGTTTGCAGGAGGCCCTGAAGGCTCAGCTCCATTTCCCTCTTGACTTTGTGAGGAGGGACAAAAGGGACTGAGCCCACTGGCCAGCTAGCGAGATACCTCTGGAGAGTGTGGCAAAGAGAGAGACCAGGCCATTGGTGTCAGACTCTACCTGTGAGCCTCATACCCAGATTCTAACATCCCTGTTGGGCATCTGGCTGGAAGGCATTTAGGACAGAGTGTCTGCGACCATGTTCCTCCTGGGGGCCCGTTCTCCACTTTCCATGACCCTGTAGGCCACCTTCCCTCCCTGGTCACCATCACCTGACCAGCGTGCATGTCTGTGTCTGAACGTTACTGCTGAGAATCTGGAGCCTTCTCTAAATCCCCGATCAGGAGGGAAAAAAGGTTTCATCTCCAGTCCCACGAACTGAGTCTTCTTAGTAAAAACCCATGACGGAGCAGAGTCCCGGAGCAATGGCCCGAGCCCACCTCCTCCGGGCTGCAACCCAGTGGTTGTTCTGGGTCCATTCTTGAAGGTGGAACTTCTCTTGAGATGGTCCCGGCATGTGCACCCGCTGATTCTCGAATCCGGGGCCTCTGTCACTGCTCCCTGGTGCCTCTGTCACTGCTGCCCGTTCCATTTCACTGTGCGGGACTCCAGATGAAGAGGCGGCCAGAGACCCTCCTGGGCGGCTCCTTTGTTTCTTCTGTAAACCATCTTAACACCTGGTCAAACCTGGTGAGCTCAAGGCAGACACTTCTGCTCCCCTCCCCACAACTGACGAACTTCTGAGTGTTCTGGAGTGTTTGAGCAGGGCCGCCGTTCCCCCGCATGGGGTCACCAGAGCCCACACGCTGTGCTCCACTGTCCGCCACAGAGAACCCGGGCCCGGCCCACTGCGGCCTTCGTCCTTCTTGCTCAGGCCGGTGAGGACGCTTCCGTGAGACCGTCACTGGGAGCACTTGGCCATTCTCGCTGTGCGAGCAGCGCTGCTTCCGTGCCCATCCTGCGCCAGGAACGCGGTCGCTCAGAGCCGGACTCCGTTCGGAATTCTGCTTCCTGACTCCTCAGGCTCTCCCAGAGAGCCAGGGGGGTGGGGGGCGGCTCTTGGATGAAGCAGGCATCTGGCTCCCAGTGATCTTCCTGACCCTCTAGACACGTCTGTCTACCGCTCTGCCTTCCTGAGCCAGCACACAACAGGAGCTCGGGACACTGGCTAAGCCAGGGACCCCCAGAGTTTTAGGAAAATGTGAGCTTTCATAGTCCTCGGGAAAGCAGGATGGGAGCCAAAATAATCTAGTCTAAATGTGGACCCTGTTGTGTTCCAGGAGGGTCCCTGGGGAGGCCCTGCTTGTGGGTCATGTGGCGGATCCCCCCCTAGTGTCCTGCCGTTGCTGGCCTGTCACCTGAGTCACACAGGGACAGGAGGGCTGGGGGCTGAGAAGCCGAGGCGTCGGCCTGCAGGGAGGCTCACCCTGACTGAGCAGGGCCGCCGGTCCCCCGCATGGGGACAAACTCAAACAGGCGAGCATTGCCGGCTGCGCTCCAACCTGTAAGCCCGTCTGCATTGCTGGTCGGAGCTGAGACGCGCAGGGACCGAGGGCCACCCCTCCACTCAGCCTCCGCGTTTCTGTCTTTGAGGAGGATGGGGTGCCTTGGCTCAGGCCCTGGGCGTGCAAGGCAGACCACTCAGCTGAAGTGCATCACGGAACATGAGGCTCCTGTGGGGGCCTCAACCTTCCAGGGTCTGCAGGGCAGGGATGGGGAACTGCCCTAATCTTCACTTTCACTGAGTATCCAGGACCTCTAGCCCAGGCACCCCTCACTGCTTAGAAACTAAGTAACGATCCATGAAGCGGCCACCACACCACCGTGGGGTGCCCGAAGCCTGTCCACATGGGTGTGCTGTGGGCTTGGGAAGGCCCAGGCGTCCTGCCAACTCTGTGGGTGGGGTGGGCGGCCCCAGCCCTCCTCCAATCCACCCCCTGCTGATGCGGCAGAGCTGGGACACGAGGAGACACTCAGCATCCGAGGGAGGGGGGCCTCTAGTGGCCGAGGCCCCTGCAGGGCCTGTGTCTGGACCCACGGCCTCTGCGGCCTCCCCGAGGTCCTGGGCTCCTTACCGTTAGTGTAGGGGTTCGCAGTCTTCTTGTTGGTCATGACGCGGGCTGTGGCATTGTTGACCTGCCCAGAGAGAAGGGAGAAGGTGAGGATGAGAGGAGAGTTAGCCTTCCCGTAGGCCTCTGGCCACCCCGGTCCTGTCCCGCACTGCTTCCACACAGCCGCACGGAGGGAGCTGGGAGCTGGGAGGAAGGCCCAGGACAGTCGCTGCTGTCCACCTGGCCCCCAGCCCTGGCCTGCCCTCCTCCTGGGCCTCCCCTCTCCACTGTGCTGCCCCCCACTCCGGGGAGCCTTGGCCACCACTGCTCCCAGCCCTCAGCTCAGGCACCGTGTCTGGCCACTGGTTCTTGTCCTTCACGTCCTGCTCCCACAAACCAGGCCCAGTCTCTCTCTGACAACCCAAGGCCACTGGAGAAGCTGCCTGGTGGACTCTCCACAAAGTGCCCTCAGCCTGACCCACCGGCCCCAAGACATTCTGTGCCCTTGTTGGCTGCTGAGGCCTTCCAAGTCCTGGGCACCCCTCTTGTGGGGGTAGCGCGCCATTCCTGAGGCCAGCAGAGAGCGCTGATGGGACCCCTCAGGAGCAAGGCCAATGGGAGAGGAGGGGGTGGGTGCCAAGGGGGTGTGTCCTATCCCCAGGCTAAGACCCTCCCCCTAGAGGCGCAGACTGGGGTGTAGAAAGGCGAGGGGGAAGCCCTCTGTGGGAGGAAGTAGAGAACCGGGCAGGTGCTGGAAACAGAGAAAGGAGTCTGGGCCATTCTGTGTCCCCCACGTCCAGTATGAGGCCCTGGACCTCAGGCTGCGTCCCCAGGTGCCCGCCGGCCATGGCCACTGGCTGAGGTCAGTGCCTGTAGTACCCCCTCTGCTTCCAGAAACCCTCCCCTCAGGCCTTTCCACTTCTCTTCCCGTGGACTCTGCACTTGCTGCGGACCCTCTCCTCTCTGACCACCTCCTGCTGCCCTTCCTGCCTGGGAGCCCAGCTGCCAGACACCCAGAGCCATAGCACTGGGGCGGGGGGCACAGGCAGCCCACCAGAAAAGGGGCAAGGGGGGTTGAGCGGGAGTCCCTGGCCTCCTCTCTCTGCTGCTTCTCCGGGCTCGGTCCCTTCCTGGCAGTTGGGGAAGGTGAGGTTGGGGGTGGGGGGCCCTGTGGCTCCCTGCTGGGAAGGGTCGGGGCATTAACAGCACCCCCCAACCGGGGGACAGACAGAGCGGGCTCAGTCCTTGGAGCGGCCAAGCCTCAAACATGATTTCGGGGCTTCTCCCGGGGTCTGGCTGGTGCCCATAGTTGGGGGGCCTCCTCCAGAAAGCAGAGATGGGAGCCCTTCGGTGGGCCCATGAGGGGTGCCAGGACAGGGGTCGGGCCCTGCCTCCCTGCTCCGGGGACCCTGGTCTGTCTCTCCGCAGGGCGGCTGCGGGGTGGGGGAGGGGCACCTGGGCGACAGCGGCGGTTCTCAAGGGCACGCCCTGCGCAGCGCACTTATCTGAGCACCTCAATTTTCCGTCCCTCTACGATCGTCCCATTCAGCTTCTCCCGGGCTCGGTCAGCGTCTGAGCTAGTTTCAAAAGTTACAAACCCAAAACCCTGTGAGCGGAGAAGGACAGGCACGGAGAGAAAGGATGAGAGGAAGGAAGACATAGGAGGAGTGGGGTGGGGGGCAGGGCAGTGGGGGGTGGAGAGAAGGGGGGGAGGGGGAGAGAGAGAGAGAGAGGGACTGAGTCAGGTGAGTTGAAGGAGAGGTCGGCAGCCCAGAGACCTGCTCTGGTGCTACCGGCAGGATGCCCAGGAAGGGTAGGGCCCCAGGCGGGGGCAGCTGTGGGCCTGACCCGAGCCTGGCCTGCGCCGATGGCCAGGCACCTCCTGGAGGACAGGCCAAAGCTCCAAGAGAGATGCTAACCTGGGCCAGAGACCAGGACGGTCACCCTGATGCCCCCTGGGGGGCAAGGTGGGGCAGGGGGCGGGGTGGTCAGGACCTCTGGGGGCAGCCCCACCCCCCTTCGCCCCAGGAGCCTGCATGGGGGTCTTCCCTTGCCTGTGCAAGGAGCAGGATTTGTCTGTGCCAGGCCCCCTCCCGCTGCCCACCCTGCAGCTGCACCCCCAAGCCTCCAGCTCTGGGCAGGCCAGCGGCCCCCCCAGGAGGAGCGGCTGGGCAGGTGAGGCCCCGGACCAAGGGGCCCAGGGCTCCGGGCGCAGACAGAGAGGTCCTGGCAGCTGGGAGAGAAAGAGACGTCGCCGCTGCGGCGACAACACAGACAGCGGGGGCGGGGCGGGGAGGGGCGGAGGAGCGGGGAGTACAAGCACCCGTGTAGCTCAGGGGTCCTCGGGCGCGAAGCTCTCCAGGAAGGAAACGCACATTTCACACGTTAGCCTGGCGGGACCTACAGCCGGCGCGGTAATGGTGGCGGCCTCTGGGCGGCACCCACCTTGGAGCCCCGCTCGTTAAAAATGATCTCCACGTCTAAAATTTTTCCGAATTGCTGCAGAGACAGAGAGGGGTATGGGGAGACAGGGGAGGGTGGGTTAAGAGCGCCGCCCCCGCCGTGCGCCTGCTTCCCGGGGGACCCTCACCTGCTGCCCGGGTCTGGCCGCTGCCCTGCTCCGCCAGCCCCCTGCAGGGAAGGGGCCGCGCTCCTGGTGGAGATCCTGGAGAGAAGTTCCCCTGCCTAAGGGCCAGGTGGGGGCTGAGGACGGGGGGGAGGGGCAGCCTCCCCCAAGTACCTCCCCTCTCCTGGCCAGGACTCTGCCCCATTCCTGATGGACACCTCTAATTCACACTAAAGGGTAAAGGGCTAAGGACAGGTCCTTCCCAAACGGCTGGGTGCTGGGAGGGGAGCAGGTACCCCTGGGAGAGACAAAGTGCTGTGGCGACCCCATACCGCTAGAGTTTGTGCTGTCTGGGGCTGGGCTGTGTGGGGTACAGAACCACACCGACCCCAAACCTCTCTACTGAACTAGGACGTGCCAGCAGGCAGGCGCAGATGCTGTGGTGGGCCCCTTCCTGCCCCATCGCTGGCCCAGGACCCCCAGGAGAAGCTCCGGCTCCTTCATAGTCACGTGAAACTAAATCCCCAAAACCGGGTCCCCAGGGGCCTGTCCTGCGGCCTCCAGTGTGTGTAACTGATGGGTGTCCCCGACATTCCACAACGCTGGGAGCCGGGTGTCTAAAGGAACAGTGACATGACACAGAGCAACACAGCAGTGAATCCCAACTCTGACGAAGGCCAGAACGGGGAGGATGGCGCCTGTCTCGGTGTGGGGATGGGCTGAGTGGACGCCCCGGTGTGGGGACAGGGTGAGCCCCGGTGTGGGGACGGGTGAGCGGACGCCCCGGGTGTGGGGACAAGTGAGTGGACGGCCTGGTACAGGGATGGGGTGAGCTCTGGTGTGGGGACGGGTGAGCAGACGCCAGTCGGTGCCCGTTGTACGGGGACAGGTGATGGGAGGCAGACTGAGGGTCCTGGTCCAGGTGAGCTCCGTAAGGCTGGCAGCAGCCTGGTCCAGGCCAAGACGAGCCAAATCCTGATGATTCCCAATTTCATCGGCCCTCACTGTCTCGAAGCCCCATGTGCCGTGGGGCCCGGCCTCCAAGAAGGGCGGTGGCTATTTGGGGCTAGGTGTGGGTGCTGGGTCCGTCCCGGGGCCACCCTCAGGGCAGCTCCCCTTTGACGAATCCCATCTGGGAGGTGGGTGGCGTCAAGGCAGGGCTGGGGCTCAGGGACCAGAGCCCGCCTAGCGTGTGGCAGGGGTGAGGGCAGGCACTGTGCCAGCCACGGGGAAGAGGGTTTGGGGTGAGGGACACAACGCGGGCGGGCCAGGCGCACGAGACTTCCACGGCCGTGTGGTTCTCAGACGCATGGCCCTGCGGCTCGGCACAGCCACGCTGGCTTCCCGCGGTCGGAGCACCTGCCCAGAGCCCCGCGGGCACGGCCCGGAGCGACACAGTGCTCGGCCCTCAGCACGCAGGAGAGGCCGGGGCTGGGCTGAGGCCAGGAGGCTGAGCTGCCTGTCCAGGTGCCTTCGGAAGGCACAGGGGTCCCTGGAGCCCTGGGCGAGCCCCTGGGACTGCAGAGTCATCACTGACCCGGCACTGGCCTCAGCCCCGAGGGGTCCCTACGAGGCCCGGAGCACAGGCGGAGCGCGTGGGGGGTGTGTTCTGGCCGCTGCTGCTCCCTGAGCTTAGGACCCCCTCCTCCCGTCCATCCCGCCGCCTCGGGTCAGGGCAGGGCTGGCCCCGGGAGGCAGCGAGGTCCCGGGGCCGTGGGGATGAAGGGGCCGCACACACTCACCCCGAACATTTGCCGCAGGTCGGGGTCCCTGAACCGGAAGGGGATGTTGGAGACGTGCAGCCGCTTGGGCTGCTGCTTCTCTGTGGGGTCGGAGGGGTGGAGTGGCTGGCTGTCCGTCTGGGCCGCCTCGTCTGTCTGCTGTGGGCAGAGGACCCGGGCTGTGAGCTGACCCTCTCAGCACCCACCCCGCAGGGAGGGGAGGGTCTAGAGGCCGGATCCCCCAGCCCCCTGGGTGTCCCCATCCTGGCGCGGGGGCGGACGGCCTTCCCTGCGCACCGCCTCTCAGCCGCGGAGCTCCCACCGCCAGGCCTCTGTGTGGGCTGCGCTGGCCGCCAACGCGGGGCAAGGCCTCCGGTGCTGGGGATGTCTCCACTCCCCTCTCCCGGCTCTGCCCTGTCTGCAGGGCTGTGACCTGAACGGTCGCTCAGCTCCGCCGTCAAAGTCAGGGTTTGCCCTTTGCCAGACACAGCCCGCGTGCAGAGAGCATGGGGACCCTCCCGGTTTCCAAGACCTGATGAGAAGGTGCAGAGGCTTCAGGGCCCAGGCACGCACGTCTGTGTGTCTGTCTGCGGCCACCCCGGGCTGCCTCTCACCCTCCCCACTGCTGCTCGGCACCCGCCGGCGTGGCTGCTCTTCCAGGGCACGGGGCAGCCCAAGTTCAGCCCGTTGGTGCCCTTCCCCTTCAGGGACCCGAGCGTTAGGGTCGGAAAGACTGGGGGCTCGGGTAACAAAGCTGCCACAGGGCAAGGACCTCTCACCCTGTAGCGACGAGGGTCACTAGGACCTCAACGAGGACGACGAGGCTGGATGGCCTCCTTGGTGGCCTTCTGTAGGGACGGGCCACCCGCTCACTGCCTGGCTGGCCGTCAGCCTGGTTGAGTCCCTGCTGAGCCGCCACGGCACAGGCACGCAGCGGGCGCTGTCAACGGCGCCCTGAGATGGCCCGCTCAGCTCACCGCGACCTGGTGCTAGACCTTCCCGGGGACACAGCAGCGCCGCCCGCCGCCAGCCCCGAGCTCGCTCTGGCTCAGGGCACATCAGGGCACGAGGGTCGGCGAGCGGCCCTCAGCCAGGGACGGGCAAGGCAGGTGCACAGGTGGCCCAGCACCCTTACCTGGGGCTCCTCCGCTCTGTCCCCGTGTCCCTGGGGGACTAGCAGCCCAAGAACATGCCTCCCCGCTCCTTGCTCGCCTGCCCCAGTCCCCACTTCTGTCGGGGTTTTCTTGGGCTCTCGTTCCTGGCCTCTGTTTGCACTTGGAGGCTTGTCTGCTTCTGGGACGGCAGGACCTTGGCTGGGACACGAGGGGCGTCCTGGCTCCAGCACGGCTACCTTGAGCATCTCTGACACGCCTGGAGAGAGCAGGGGCCGGAGTGTCCCCGAGACCCACGCTGGAGTTGGTACGAGGGGCAGTGCTGGTGGCCACGGCCTCCCGCGGGGCCGGAGAAGCACCGGCAGCTGACAGGCAGCGGAGAGACGCTCAGACACCGCTTCCCACACATCTCCGAGCACTGCTGCTTCGCATAAGTCACTTTTTGGTGGGTTTCCTTGTGGTCCAGCGAAGGAGCGCTGACGGATACAACAGGCCTCCCAGAGTCAGGAGAGGGGAGCAGGGCCAGGCCACTGGGCCCAAGGCCTCCTCCAAGCCGAGAAAATGGAGCCCAAGGGCCTGCCAGTGGTAGGAGGTCTGTCTGTGCACTCCCGAGGGGCTGCCCTCATTGGTCGACCTGTTCATCCTTTCTGGAAGGAGGGGGCCACCTCCTACTCCGGTGCCCAGCCAGGAGACCTCCGGTCAGGCTCTGGGGCAGCAGAGGCCAGAGGTGAGAGGCGCAGATGCCATCAGCTCCCGGGCTGCTGGGAGAGGCCGAGCACCTGCTCACAGGTCCCTCACACTCAGCTCTGCGCTCCTACGTTGAAAGCAGCACACGGCATGTGATCCCCAGCGCGGCTGGAAGCCACCGTCCTCTTGTTCACCTGGGGTGTGCGTGACCTGTCCCAGCAGGGTGGCCACCCTCTGAGGGGCGGGCCAGGTCCTGACGCGTGTGTGTGCTCGGTGCCCTCCTCCCAGGCTGCCGAGTGATGTGCATCCACGGTGGGGCTGGAGGGGAGGCAGCGCCCGGGCCCGGGGGTCACCAACCAGCCCTAGGAGGCTATCGGACCTTCCACGGAGGAACCGCAGTCAGCGGCCTTGGGGTGCCTCAGGGACCCCCCGAGAGCTACTCCTGCCAAGCCAGGGACCTGCGGATTCCCAACCGCCCCCTCTGCTTCCCCGTTGTCCTCCTCCCTTGGCCCCGTTCGTCCCTGCAGAGAGCAGACTGGTGCGAGACCTCCTCCCAGAGGCTCGTCCACGCCCGAGTCCAAGCAGAACCCACCATGTGTGGCTCTTCCTGTGTCGTGGTCAGGGTGGGCAGCACCCTCTGTCACCAGGCCCTCCGCCCGGTGCGTTTCACACAGCCGGGCCCTCTGTGGCTCCTGGGTACAGGTTGACTAAAGGAGGCACCCTGATTTTGGGAATTCGGCCAGAGAGGGGCATGTAATGCTGGCCGCGGCCAGCAGAGGGCAGAAGTCAGCACGGCCAGCGGCATCCAGAGCAGCAGGGGAGCCCTTGGCAGGTGCGGGCGGGGGGGGGGGGGGGGGGGGAAGGCGTTGCCCAGACCCACCACCCTCAGCTCCAGACCCTCCGTTGAAGACTTGGAGGGGAACCACCTGAGGGCAAGAGGGGTGGGGAATGGGGTATTGGGGGGTCCTGTGGGATGAAACATGAGTGGGGCCTGAGCACAAGCAAGGAAGGAGCTCCCTCGCGCCCCCAGTGCAGACGAACAGGTTTGGTGTTAAATCATACGATGTTTGGAGGAACCCCAGTGTTAGCAGCCTGGCCGGGAGAGAGGGGCAGGGGTCCATCCCCCCACCCCCATGCGGCCTTTCCCTGGGACTACCCTTGTCCTTCCTCTCTCTCTTTTAAAGCAACCTCTGCCCCCAGTGCTCAAGGCAGGGAAAAAGAAGACAATAGTGACCCACCCCCACCCCCACTGGCCTCAGTCACCCCTCCCCTCCCCCAGCCGGCCACAGGAGCTTTGCTTCTGTGTCCTTCTCCTTGTCCCTGTCACCCTAGCAATCACATCCCCCCACACTCCCCATTCAAGGCCAGGAGCCGACCCCTCATGGACCAGGGTCCAGATGTGCCCAGGGCACCCCCACTGTCGGAGGAGCCTACAGCCCCCACACCGGGGCCTCCCCAAGCTCACTCAGCACAGGGAGAGGCCAGAAGAGCCCTGGGCAGGTTCCGGAGGGTCCGGGTGGGGGGGACTGGCAGCAGGATGCCTCATCTTGGTGATGGGACATAAGAGGAAACGACTCCTGGAAACGTTTCTCTGCAGCCCCTCACCCCTGCTCCCCCAGAGGCTCCTGGGGACTCATGTAAGGACTGTCCACTGCTCCCCAGACATGGCTCAGCCCTGCTGGGTGGCCGGTGGGTCTGGGAGAGGCCATCTCCACTTGTGGCCTCGATCTGTTGCTTTATGACGATGCCTTCGTCATAATGGGCAGCCCCCTCCTGGGCAGAGCTGTGTGCTCCCACTTTGGACTCTGGACGACAAGACTAAGAGCCCCCTACGGCCTCGCACTGACTGAGGGTGTCGTCTCCTTGCCCCTGGCCAGGGTGGTGGTGGTGACACAGGGCTGCTCTCACCCGTGGAGGCAGGGGGTGGGTAGGGGAGGGCTGGGGGGGACACATCAGCCTCTCCACCTTGCACTCCACCCCAGCCCACCCTTTTCCCCCTGCTGACAGCTCCAGGAGCCACGTGCAAAGGGGACCGAAGGCCAAAGCGCTTGCTAGCCGGGGAGGGGACAGCCCAGGGGACAGGCCCTGGGAGGCTCACCGCACAGAGGGCGAGGCGGACAGTGGGAGTAGTTTCTGAGTGCAGAAGCCCCACCGGCTGTCCCAGAATTCGGGGAGGACAGGGGTGGGGAGAGCACCTGCAGGGGGCCTGTGTGACCTTGAGTGATGAGCACTCTGGGAAGGCGGCCCCAGCTGGTATCCCAGGCCCCGCAGAGTAGCGGGAAGGGCCCTGATCCCTCAGCAGCCCATGCCGCTCCTGCAGAGACACCGCGATGACCAGCAGAATCCACATTTGGGAGAGAGCAGATCTGGAACAGAGGCTGTAGCCTGCACTGCCTGCTGCCCTGTACTCCCTTGTCCAGACCCCAGGGTGCCCTGTACCCCGCTCTGGATCCCGGGATGGGTGAGGAGGACCAAGGGGAGGCTTCAGTGAGCGGAGGCGTCTTCATGCAAGGATGGGACAGATGTGGGGCAGCTGACACAGCGCGGAGGTGCTGAGCTTTTAGCTGGGAGCACTGGGCAGTGCCTTTGGGAAGAAGGTGGCTACTGGCATCTTTGAGCAGGCTGGGGTGCCCTTGCCCCCTCCAGCTCCTCCCGAGGCGGGACGCCTCTGCTTGTGTAAACATCCAGGCTCCACGCGCGCACGCCGTCCAGCGGGGCCGTCTCTGCCTGGGTGTCTTGACGACCTCTGCGTCCCCAGCAGCCACACCCGCGGGGGACCATCTGGCCTCGGGACATGTCCAGGAATGTCTCTCCTCTGTGTCCCCAGATGGAAGACCCCCAGACCCTGACCCCTTCCAGGACTCGAAGAGACCTGTGCTGGAAAAAGGAAGGCCAAGGCGGCCCCGCTGGCCAGGCTTGGGGTGCTCTCGGGTCCGCGCTTTCCTCGGGAGGCGCCTGGCCCCGGAAGTGAGACCCCCCCCTTTCAGCGGGGCTGAATCCTTTCCGGGACTCCTGAGCCCCCTCTAGGGCCCGTATTCTGTCACGGGCAGGGAGGCCGCGACTGGCCCCTTGTTGACTTTCACGTCCCTGACGGGTGGGCTGTGGTGGCCACCGCAGGGCAGGGCCGGCGCTCTCTTCCCTGTGCCCCCCCGTGCCGGCTCAGTGCGGCACGCAGCAGGGTCCCCACGACTGTCGGCTGAGTGACGGTGCTCCTGGTGGCCTGGCCGCACGTGGCGCTCCGGTGTCAGGGAGGCCTCCTGGCCCGTTCCTGGGGTGCAGGCATTCGCTCTCGGTCCCCATCCGTGCCCCTGCCAGTCTGACCCCCTGGTCTCCTGCGCTCCATCCAGGTGAATCCCGGCCTCGCCCTTTGCTCGTGAGGAGGCCGCGTCATGGGAGGTTGGGCGGATACAGACTGTCCACCAGGGCCCACTGGAAGGAGACCGTCCACCAGCCATGACGCGGTCACGCCGAGCCCCTCTGGCTCTGCTCTGAGCGCACCCATGTCGCGGGTTTGAGGAAGCAGAAGCAGAGCAGCCCCAAAGGAATGGATGGTTTGGCTCCCAGGTCGATGGCCCGGAACCCCGGGGGGGGGGTGTCCACAGGTCTAGACACCCCGCATGGGGACGAGGGGAGTGGAGAGGTCTGATGCAGCTGTGGCACTCCACTCAGGGCAGAAGGGCACGGGCTGGGCCCCACATGAGCGTCTCCACCCCAGTGGGCAGCGCGTCCACACAGGGAGGGTGGGTGGTATCTGGGTCCACATGGCAACCCTGGAGCCAGGCTGGACGGTGGGATGGGGGGTGGGGGGTGGAGGCTGAGGGAGCACGGGGAGGGGCGCCCATCGGGAGACTGCCGGGGCCGGACCGCTCCTGGGCAGCACGGGATGAGCTGGCCTTCTGCCCGGCCCCAGCCAGCCCGCACCAGGAGGAGCCCGCGGGGCCAGCTCCCAAAGCCGGGGAGCCGCGGCAGGGGTGGGCACGTGCAGAGGGCCACAGGGAGGAGGGCCAGGGTGGGGCCGGCTGCGCTTTTGCGGGACCCCAGGGGGGCTGCCTTCGTGGGACGCCCCCAGCCCCCCCCGGCTGCCGCTGGCCACGCTCCTCTGAGAGCGAGCGGCTCAGCACTTTCTCCTTGGAACCGCACTACAACCACACAAGTGAGGCTCTGTGACTGGACAGCAGCCAAGCAGGTAGATTACGAGTGATTAGAAACGATCGCCGAGCCCGCCACCCGAGACGCCCGAGGGGCCCGGAGCCTCCTCTCCCGTCGCCCTGTCCCTGCCTGGGCAGACACCTGGGCCCTGGGCTCGCCGCTCCCCTCACCTCGCAGGGACGGGGTGCTGGCTGCCCAGCCGGGAGGCTCCATCTCCCATGTGAGGGGGGTCCTCTGCTCAGTGGGGCCGGTGTCCGATGAACAGCTCCAAGGCCACAAAGACCTGCCCGTCCACCCCGGAGCCCCTCCAGCCCCTCCCTGGGCAGGCCCTCCCTGCCCGGGCTGCGCCTCCCCTCTGGGCGGGCCTGCTCCCTGCTGTGGGCTCACGGGGCCCCTCACCGGCACTGTCTGGGCCCCGGCGATGGGCTGTGTGCTGGCCTCGGTGCCCGGCTGCTCGGGGCGGGTCTGTGCTGGTGTGTACAGGGTCAGGCCGTGCTCTGGGGGCACCGGGGTCTGGCCGGAGTAGTCTTGCGTGGGATGCGGAGGCGGGGGCGCATACTCGGCGGGGATGCCATTCTGGGGCGGAGGGGGGTACTGGGCAGGGGGGTAGGGCTGGGCCATCGCTTCAGGCGGAGCCGTGGCGTCCTGATTGCCCTGTGGAGGGAAAGAGAGCGGGCTGGTTAGACGGCTGGCAGGCCTGGACCCTCTGCCCCCTTCCGAGAGCTCAGGGGCCCAGCAGTGGTTTCCAGAAGCACAGCCCAAGCCTTCTGCGTGGGGGGCCTCCCCGACATGAGGCACCAGATCTGAGCTGTTGGAGGGCCCTGCCGGGATGGGGGTGTTTGGGGGGCCCAGGGCTTGAGACCCCTGATGCATACTTGTCAAACCCACATTAAGCTTATGCAATTGTAAGAAATAACACCGCGTGACCCTGTGCACCCCTCTGCCCGGTATCTGCCCAGGGTGAGCCCTGGGGAAGCCGTCCTGCGGGGAGACGCGGATCCCGCCGAGACATGGTCGGCACTCAGCAGCACGGGGTCCCTCTCGTCTCCCTCAGAGCCATGCCTCCTCCCTCCTGCCTTATGAAGGTTTTAAGCCTCGGTTTTCCCATCGGTAAAGTGGGGGAAGGAGAACCCCTTCCCAGCCTGAGGGAAAGAGGATAAGAATTGATCCCACAGAACTGGGAGCCTGGCACCACAGGGCCCCCATCACGGCCCTGATGCAGAGATGCTGTCTGTGGGGTATGGAAGATTCCGGCTCTGTCTCCAGACACCCCAAGCGGATCTCTGGAAGCCCCCACCCCGCCCCTGAAGGCCTGCTGCCCCAGGGACTTTTAGAAGCCAAGGCCCTGGGGCAGGGTCCCCGCCACAATGCAGGGCAGAGGCTCTTCCCGTGGGCTGCTTGGACCCAGGAGCCTCGCCTGGGAGCGTGTCGGCAATGCAAGTTCTCGCCTGCATCCCAGACCTGCACCTGGGCACCCATGGGAAGCCCGGCGTAGCCCCGGGAGAAAGCCCCTCAGCCCCAGAGAACGGGCGAGGGTCCTCGTGCTGTCGGCGGTGGGGTGGGTTCTGGCTTCTCCCGCTCGTTGCTCCCACTGAGGACACAGACGGTTGCAGGGGGGAGGCAGGTCTGCTGCAGCCCCTCTGAGCAGGTGAGGCACCCTCTGGCCTTCCGAGGGTGTCCTTAGGGCAGAGAGTGTCCCCACCGTCTGGAAGGACAAGTGCCATCCCTCACTTGACTATCTCCCCAGTGTGGACGGACCCTGTGCAGACGCAGACAGCCCGCCCTTACGGCCGCCTTCCTGACATCTCCCCGAGGAGCCCCGCACCCTCCCGCGCTGGCCCCGTCATCCCGGCCTGGGCCCGTTTCGAGGTTTGTTTCCTTGCCCGAGCCCCGGTGAGACGGGGGCTCGTTCCAGAGAACACGCCCGGCCTCGCTCTGGTCTTCATCCTTACTCCTCAGCCGGCCCACAGCTGTTTCCCGGGCGTCTGGACAGGGGCAGGGACCAGGCCCGTGGCTCTGGCGGGGAGTGGAGCAGGACGGGCAGCCCCGGCCTCTGCGGGCTCCGCTGGGCGGGAGCGAATGCAGACAACTGCCCAGAGCGCGAGGTGACCTGAGGGGCCCGGCCTCCCGACGGTGCTGGTGAATGTGCACGGGAGCCAGGCTGGGCCTCCTGCCTACGGCCCAGGGCCCTGCCCCCACCAACCGACCGTCTGCCTGCCCAGCTCCCTGCTGGCAGGAGGCCCGAGGCCAACTCTCTGCCAGGAGACCAGCCCCTTTAAAACCCCAGTTCCAGCCTCTGCTCTCACTGCCCCTAGCTCCTGGGTGACCCCTGACCCCAATCAGCAGTGGCCTCACGAGCAGAAAAATTCTGTCCCACCCTCTGCCTGCAGAGACGGGGCAGCATCTGAGCTCCAGACAGTGAGAGGGAAACACGTGTGTGCATCACACAGGCTTGGGAGTGCACGCCCTTTGCTGGACCCCCCTCCCTCCCACTGCTCCAAAGTAGCCCACAAAGTCCCATTACCGGCCGTTAGCAAACGTGGGCGGGAGAAGAGGTGAGTTCAGGGGAGGTGGGAGCTGGTGAGGGTGGAGGGGAACCCAAGCTGGTATGGACGGAGGCCAGGACAAGGGGTGAGGGAAGTGGGAGGGAGGAGGAGGAAGAGGAGGTGGCCCGGGTAAGGGAGACGGCGCTTGTCAGCAGCCTCGAGAGATCAATTAACTGATAAATATTTGATTAGAACCTTCACTAACTCACATCTCTCTGGTGCCCCCATGTCCCTCCCCCATCCAATGTCCAGGAAGGAGGGGCTCTTCTCTATCTGCTTCTTCTCACCCCCACCCCCGCACCCTCTCCCCTGGGTCCCCTCAGGACTAGTGACAGCAGCCACTCCCACCGCAGTGGCTCCCAGGGCTGGAGCCCAGAGCCCAGACCCTCAGGGAGCCTGTAGCACAAAGGCGGGACACGAGGGCGGTGTGTTTGGGGCTCGATGCCCCAGTCTGAAGGGGTCTGGGTGGGCAGGAGGCAACTGTGAGATGGGACATCCAGGGCCATTGGGACAGGATAATAAATCAGCACATCTGTGCACACCGTGCTTTCTGCACACTAACTCACGGAATCGCCCTCCAACCCACCAGGTGATCGATATCCCCATTTCACAGCTGGTCAAACTGAGGCACAGGGACTGAGCGACGCGTCAGGCTGATACAGAAGGAGCAGGACAGCAGCACAGATCGCCTGGCTCTTAGTCCCCTCTGCTCCTGCACACACGACTGTGGCCCTTCACAGGGGGCCGGGGAGGGGCATGAGGTTTCACAGCCCGGGGATAGAGTCAGAGCCTGGGATACATGGGGAGGCCTCCCTCTTGGCCACTGGGTGGTCCTGGGTGACCATTCATCCTCTTTGAACAAATTCCCTCATTGCAAGAGGTCATCACGGTGCCCAGACAGAGGAAATGCACACTGAAAGCTAGCCAGTGTGATCCGGTGGGTCCTGGGGGAGAAGGCCATCGCCCCTGCGTCTCCTTCACGCCACGCTGGGAGTGGCTGGTCAGCTGAGTGGCCCGCACCCTGGCTGCCGATCCCATCCCTGGACCCCTCCCCGGGGCGACTGAGTGGGTTTACAACCAAATTTTCCCATGAGGTTCCGCTGTGCAGCTCGGACCGAGGGCCCCTGGACCAGACGTGGATGGAAGAACAGAGGGTATCAGGGGTACCTGAGGGTATGAAGTGCCTGACACAGAGAGGGCTGTGCAGCCAGCGCTGTCACATTCCTGTTCTTCCTTCTCCTTGGTCTGCTGAGGCCAGAGTGGAAGAGAGTCTTGAGCTCTGTGGCATGAACCGAGCAAACTCCTCCTGAGAGGCTGGGGCTTGTCTCAGCTGGCCTTGTTTCAGAGCAGCCTGTGAACATGTCTGGCTCCCCAGGGGACTGGAAATTCCCAGAGCACGAGGGCCACTTCCTGACTCTGCTACCATATCCCTGCACTCAGCACAACACTTTGCGGCACTCAGAAGAGTCTCAACGCACATCAGATGAGTGGATGTGTGCAGAGATGGGTGGTGGGTGGAAGGATGGTGGAGGGAGGGATGAACAGACCAACGGACAAAGAGGCAGATGAACGGGTGGGTGGGTGGGTGGATGGATGGATGGGTAGATGGATGGATGGATGACGGATATGTGGATGACAGATGGGTGGATGATGATGGATGGGTGGATGAATGGGTAGATGGGTGAAGGGTGGGTGATGGGTGGATGGATGGACGGGTGGATGGATGGATGGA
>NW_019154159.1:3444382-3496758 GCF_002288905.1 Enhydra lutris kenyoni
TGGATGATGGATAGGTGGATGCGTGGATGGGTGGATGGATGGATGGATGATGGATGGGTGGATGGATGGATGGGTGGATGGATGGATGGATGACGGATGGGTAGGGGGTGGATGGATGGATGGATGGTGGATGGATGGATGGATGGATGGATGGGTAGATGGGTGAAGGGATGGGTGGATGGGGGCATGGATGGGTACACAGGTGAATAGAGGAGTACACAAACAGTCATTATCCCACTGCCTCTACAAACTTACTCCTCTCTCCTATCGTAACATTTTCTGGATAGAACCAATAAGATCCAGCTCTTGCCACTGCACTCCGTGGCCCACACTCCCGGAGAAAAAAACAAAATTACCCTGAATGACTCACTTGAGATCACTGACCACTGACCGAAGCAGTTTCCGTATTTCCTCCCATCCAAGGACTAACCAGGCCCGACCCTGCTTAGCTTCGGAGATCAGATGAGACAGGGCGTGTTCAGGGCGGTGTGGCTGAGTCCTTGTTTCCTGCTTTCTGCAGAAAACAGAGGAGAATGTCCCCACTCACCGATGGCCTGTGCACCTCGCGTCCTACAGCCCCGCCCTTCTCACCAGTGCACGCTCACAGCCCAGGCGATTCGCCGCAGTCTCTCCGGTGACAGGTGCGGGAGAACCTCTTGGACCCAACAGCCCCGTCAGCCTCCACGCCCCATTCGCTGCTTCCCTACAGAACAAAGTCTCTGGGACGAGCTGCCTTAATCTGCAGCCTCCGATTCCTTGACTCCCGCTCTTTCTTAGGCCCACTCCAAATTGGTTTTCCTGGCACCGTTGTTCCCTGAAACCACCTTTGTCAAGGTTTCCACGTCTGCCACGTGGAAAACGTCACCGGACCTGGTCCCTCAGCGGCACTGACTCCTCTTTCTGCAAACACTTTCCTCTCTCAGTTTGGTCAGAACACACTGTGCTGGTTCTTCTTCACCGGAAGTTCCTTCTACGTCTGTGTTTCCGCTTCCTTGCATCTCCCCAACCCGCAGATGTTGGAGGCCCCCCAGAGCCAGTCTTTGGACCCTCTCTTCTACGGCCAGAGCTAAGGTTCTTAGTCTCAATTTAAAAATACCATCTGTGTGTTGTCCACCCCCAAGTGGTGTCTCTATCTTGGGGTTCCCCCAAGAATTCAAACTGTTGTCCGCTGTCTGTGCCCCTAATACATAATTTGAGCTTGACTTACCCCTGAGGGGACTTCTGCTTCCCTCCTCGTTGTCCCTCTCAAATCTGCCTCTCTTGAGGTCATCCCCTGCCCACAGGCCAGTGCTCAGCCCACACCTGGGGTGATACCTCTCTTTTCGTCCATTCAAACAATCAAGCAGGAAGTCCCATCAGCTCTGCCTTCAACCATACCTAGAATCCAACCACCTGGTCAACTCGCGGCTCCCAGCTAGGGCTGGCCCCCATGACTTCCCCCAGTCTTCCTGCTTCTGCCTCAGCCCCTACAACCAGTCCTCTCTAAGTAAACTCAGGGTGCCAACAGGGTCTCTAGGCCCTGCATGACCTTGACCCCCTCCTCCTGGGCCCTCCCATCCCACTTCATCCCACTTGAGTGTTCTATGCGGGACACGTCCCCGCTGACCCTCACACGTCCAGTTCTGGCCTCAAGAACTTTGCCCTGGCTGCTCCAAAGGCAGGAACGCTGTTTCCCACACACCTCATGGCAGTCTCCCTTCCTTCCGTGTCACCTTCTCAGGGAGGCCCCCTTAAAATGGGGTTGCCGCACTCTGCACTCCCCACCCCGACCGGTTTTGCCCTTCTCCATCTCAGAGTCCCGATGCGGCCAGCATGTGCTGTCCGCCTGCCGTCCCTCCTGTTGCTGAATCTCTAACCCCCGAGTGCCACGGACGTGCAGCCAGACCGCGACGGGCGGGCACCTAGTGGATGAGTGGCCGTGCCACGACAGCAGTCACTGACAGTGCCACGTGTGCCCCGAGGGCCACAGCACGGAGTCCCTACAGCAAGCCTGGAGACGGGCCTCCACGGGAGACTGAGCCCGCCCGCCCCGTGCCCGTGGAGTCGTGCCCCCTTGTCTCCCATGCGGGCACAGTTCCGCAGGCAGGTATTGTGACGGCGATTTTTACGGAGGGAGGATGGAGGCACAGAGAGCTGTGCGCCTGCCCGGGGTCCCGGGGCAGGGGAGCACACAGACCCGTCCCACCCCCATCCTCTTCGGCATGCCTGCCAACTTCAGAAGCAGGGGCGGGACGGCGGGAGGCGAGTCTGGAAGAGGAGGGCGGTGGCCTGTGGGCACTGGCCCCTTCCAGGTCCTTCTGGCTCATGAGGCCGGCGGGGAACGTCTTTTCCAGCTCCAGGTTTGGTGACCTCACGTTGGCAGCATGAATCGGCCAGAGTGGGAGCATTTACGCCCCGGGAACCGGTGCGATCTACCCTTCAGGGCTGGGTCTGTCCTTGGAGAGGCACCTGTCCGACGCCAGCACGCTGCCCCGACCCGCTCGTCACTCGGCGGGGTGGCCGCGGGAGCTGCGCTGGGGCCAGTGGCGGGGTGCGGAGGCGATGCTGAACGTGACGCCCAGCAAAGCAAGATGGAACGCAGCCCAGGCGGCCCAGGCGGCATTTACAAAGCCCCCGGCCCCGCCTGCGTTCACAGTTGGGTCAGGTGCTGCCCGCGTCCACCCGGCAGGAGCCAGCCCCTCCCCGAAGTCAGCAAGGGATGCTGGAAGGTGGTAAGTTCCAGAAAGATCCATGTTCATACATCTGGCAAAGGGTCACCAAGGAGGCAGGTGTCGCACGTGGCTGGGGCTGAGTGTCCTAGTGTTCACCTAGTGTCCGCCGTCCGTCCAGCCAGCCCGGCTCTCCCCTCGTCGGAGGGTGACTGGTGTGCACTGCACCCCTTGGTCTCCGGTGTCCAGAGGGCGGACAGTGGGTCTGGGGTATTTACTCCCTGGGAGGCCGTCTCAGGCTTCTCTGCCCTGGACCAATGGGGACTGGGCCTCCTCTGCAGGGGTCCTGCTCCAGGACCCTGCCTACTTCTCGGTCCCACTCACTGCTTCCTCGTCACCCCTTGTGGAGGTGGTGGCAGCTCCGTCGCCACCAGCTCTGGGGTCCTGCCTGGTCCCCGGCAGGGCCCCTCCACCCACCGTCCAGACACGGCTGAAAAGTCTCCCTGTAAGTAAAGTCGCCTGGAACCGTGCCGGGAGTGAGGGAGCCACTGGTCGCCTTTTGGATCCTGACGATGTGGAAGAACGGACCAGCAGGCAGCTGTGCAAGGGGCGGGGGGGGCGGGGGCGGCCGGCCTCTCAGGGATGCTCACCCCCCCACCCCTGCCCTGGCCCACTACCTTGTCTTGGCCCCGCACTCTGCAGCCCTGCCCTTGGTACCAGGACCCTCGACTTCTGAGTGGCGCTGGGCTCAGCCTTACCTCTTGGTCTGTGGAAGGGGGACGGTGACCTGTCTGCCCGGAGGAGAGGCTGGGCAGGAGGACCCTTCAGCTTCATCTCTAAGATCTAGAGCTAAGAACCGCCCCCCAACAAATGTCTGCCCACACCCCCGGCCGAAAGTGTGCCCTACCCCAGCCTGTTCCCAGGTCCCTCGGCCAGTGTGTTCCTGTCCTCCAGGGTGAGGGTCCCAGGGTGAGGTGCTGTGACGGGCTGGCAGAATGCCAGGCGAGCAGGGGGAGGGGAGGGGAGAGTGGCAGCTGACGGACCCCCCCCCCCCCCGCGGACTCCTCTGTCCATACAGTCCCTCTGGCTCCTCCTGCTCACAGTCCCTCCAGGACAATCAGCCTAATTGGCTCTTGGACTCCTCACCCCCAGGAAGGAGGGCGCCACATGCCCGGGGCCCACATGCCAGGCTGCAGTGGGGAGGCTGGCGGCAGAGGCTGGGCAACGAGCCATTTCTCCCCCTCTGGGCAAAGCCGGCTTCCAGACAGGGCGGAAGCAGGCGGGGCGGGATGACCTGGGCACAGACCACCAAACTGTGCGGGTGTGACCCGCCCGCCCCACTTCGTACAAGGGTCCCTGCCTTGAGGCGCTGGACCCTCCCTGTCACAGCCACGCGCCACACACTGATATGTCCCTGGCACCAGGACACTGAGGTGAACAGGCTGGGGTCAGCCCCACACTGGCAGCCAGTGGGGCCTGCTGCCCCAGGAGTCCTACAAACTCAGGGACCTCTTGGTGACCCAAGAGTTGGGGGTCACAAGCTGCATCCCACGGAGGGGACCCGGGCCACAGGCCACGTGGTGAGGGAGCAGGAGGCGTGAGGAATTGCAGCATGGAGCGGCTGTTACGTGGACACGGCGGAGGGCAGTGGGGAGAGGGGCCCAGGGCTGGGTCCTGGAGATGCCACGGCTCACGCCCCCGGAAGCTGGAACCATGGTGGGACGGACAGACACCAAGCTCCCAAGCCCGGGCCACAGTGGCCACAGGCACGCAGCGTGTGACGATTCACAGGGCCACGAGGACAGGAGGGCTGGTTTCCAGGAGACTCCAGTCCAGAGAGCCTCTGTGAGCATTCCTGAGCCGGCCCCTAGCGCTCCCGGGGTCCGTGCAGAATCAGTGTTGGAAGGGGAGGTGGTCTGAGCTGGGGCTGACCCCTGGCAGGCAGCAGGTTGTAGTTCAAGTCCCCGAAGCCTCCAATGACAGCTGAGCCAACGGACTTCATGGCTCTGACCTCCCAGCCTGGAAGGAGGTTCCCCACGCCCCGCCCGGGCCCGCCGTCCCAGGCACACACAAGCCAGTGGCTCACGTCTCTGACTGTGGGCGACACGCGACCTGGCCTGCTAGGCAAACTGGGACTCTCCTCTCTCTGCCTCCCCGACAGGTGCCCCCACCGGGTTCTGCTCACGACTAACGCAAAGCCTCCCTAAGTCTTGGAAAAGCTCTGCCAGAAAGCTCTTCCACGCACTGAACTGAAATCCGCCTTCTGGAAACTTCCACCCAGCGCCCAGCTCAGCCTCGGGGCCTGCACCAACTGCTGTCTGTGGACTTGCTCTCCCACGGCCGACCCTCCGAGGCACGGAGAACCGGCACGGCCGCACCTGCTCTTCCCCAGCGTGGGTCTGGGAGTGCATCGTAGCTGCTCCCCTCTTACAGGTCAGGGGACGCAGGCAAACGGCTCTGTTTGGATCTGAATCCAGGCCGGTGTTCTGAACCGTCACCCTGGCTACAGCACCTTCCCTTTCTCGGGGGTGGGGGGCCTGGCAGACACCCGCCTGCTGACAAGGAAGCCCTCACGGGCTGGGTCTGCCCAGGGAGGCTGGCTCGGGGGCCACGGGAGGGAGTCTCACAGAGCGAGGGGACCACTGGAGAGAATGCAGGGACAGGGCCGTGGGAGAGCATCTGGACGCTCAGGGTGACCGGGGGGAAGGGGGCAAGAGTGGGAGAGACGTCGGAGAATTTTACTGGAGGGGACGGTCTTACTTTCTCTTTTTAATGTGCTAACTGCTAGAAAGTGAAGTTATGGGGAGAAAGATGAAATTTCAGAGAGGCACGGAGACGAAGCCGGGCCCGCGATGATGTCAAGGGAAAAGGCCAGATGCCCGCTGACTCCCATCCCGGGCGAGCCCACGCACCAGAGCTCTGCTCCGTTCCTGCTACACGGCGCTCGGTTCCGGGGAAGACGTCCCGCCGTGATTCCAGACGCACCGGGCGGGAGCACCACAGGGTTTCTGGAGGCCTCCAAGGACAGTGGAGACTGGCCCAGGACCCATGACAAGCAGGATTCCAGAAAGGGACCCTGGGGGGAAGTGCAGGCAGGGCTGGCCTTGCACCTCCACCAGCGGGGACGGGAGCAGCAGCACGGTGAACTTGATGACGGTCGAATAGGCACAGAGGGCCCACTTGGTGCCAGGTGCTAGCCGCCTGGGGCGCGCCAGGAAGCATGGAGACCGGCAGAAGCAGACACCCCCGAGGAGGCCCCCCTATATTAACTGCATAGGAAATTCATGGCGTGATTCGCAGGGACAGCCAATGAGCCTCTCTGCGGCGTCTGGCTCACGTTAACGTTCAAATTTCCTGGGAGGCCACCTGAGAGCAGGAGCTGGGCCCTGGGAGGCAGCTCAGCACGCACAGAGGGGCTCCCCACACGTGGGAGGGGGCACTGATACAGAGATAAACAGTCCCAGTAGTTTCCGAGGTCCTGCCACCACCCCAGAGAGGAAGAACGGGCGGCTCTGGGATTCAGCTGGGGTGACGGACGCGGGAGGCAGGGGGCGGACAGCCACAGCCCAGGGCCTGGTCCCTGACTCAGGTTCCTGCCTTCTGACTCAGTTGCTCCCTCAGCCCTCAAACAGGCCGTTGTCACAGCTCGTGGGCTCCTGACCCCAAGTTTTGGGGCTCAGGCAGCAGCAGGAGAGCGTCCTTGCCAGACAGGAACACAAGTGCCCCCAACTAGCCCAGGCACTCTGGGGGGAGGGCCAGGTCCTAGCAGTGGGAAAGGGAGCCTGGGAGCCCTGGGGGGCAGGGCCAGCCCCCATCTCCATCTGACACCCCTCCCAGCCCCCATGCACCCCGTCCTTCAGATGCAGAGACTGCGCTCCTGGGCACTCTCAAGCCTCCCTCCTGTAGTCCTTCAAGACGTTATCCCAGAGGTGTGATGGGCTGGTCCAGGCGGTGCCGGTATGGCTCAGGGCAGAGCTGGGCTGCTATCACATCGTGGGCAAATGGGGTGGGGGTGATGCTTCAGCGCCAGAGCCCAGAGGAATATTCCAGAACCTCAGAGGTGGGGGTGTGTGGAGGTCCAGACCACGGGACCCCGAGGGCAAGGGCTCTTCAGGACTCGTAGCTCCGACACAGTTCAGGCAGACGGCAGGTGTTGGGAAATGCTGAGTAACACTGATGATCTGGGGAGCGACAGCCGTCCGCAGAGGGTCCAGGAGCCCGGCATTGTGCTAAGCAGTAAAAACATGTCCTCTCACGGGGTGGTCAAGCCATCTGTGAACGGGTGTTCTCCACCAACGGAGGAACTCGGTGGAGGTTACTCGCCCCGTGCACACGGAGCCGGGATCTGAGCCCAGGCCCTGCGGACTCTGGAACCACGGGACATTGCCCGCCCCGTAGGGACCGCCGTCCAAACGGGAGCAGACGGGAGTGCGCCTGCCACCCACAGCCTGGAAGGGGGTCCACAGCCCCTCGTGCTCACTCCCTGCCCCAGGACCCCAAAGCTCTGTCCCGTGTCACAGAAATCAGCCTCACTGAGCCACCAGCTGGGGTGCCCCCAGCTTCCGAGCTTGCCGCTTCCGTCGGTGGGCCCTCCCCTCCCCACCCTGCAGGGAGACAGCGGCGTGCGGGTGAGTGGCTGACAAGTGACTGTGGGGGTGTGTGCGGTGATGCGGGAAGCCTGCCTGGAGGCGCCGGCAGTTCCCTCCGTGTGAAACCGCCAGCGGGAAGCCTCCCTCAGTCTTGGAAAAGACTCCCTCCCTCAGTCTGGACAACTTGCAGGAAGGCCTCTGGAGACCCTGGGCAGGGCCGGGGCTCTGATTCACCTTCCTTGTCCACACAAGAGGTCTGGGGAAGGCCAGAGGCGTGGCGCTAGGCGTGATGGGGGCTCTGCCCAGGGCTGAGGCAGGGGCTGCAGGGGGCGGGGTGGTGGGAGAGCAGAGGTCGGGGTGGGGGGCTGGAAGGAAGAGGGAGCAGGGTGGCACTGCTTGCTGCTGGGAGGGAGGGAGGCGGAATCCACCTGAGTGGCCGCCCCCGCATCCACTCCGTTCTGTCCCCCGGGAGCCACGTCAATATCTGTTATTAATTAGGCCTGTCCGACAGCGCGTCACACTCCGTGTTCCTGCATCCAGGGGCTGCCTGGCAGAGGGCTCTGCGGCCGCTGGCCCTCAGAGGTCCCTCTCCATTTTCTCCTTCCTTCTCTGGGAGGGGTCTAGCGCCAAGGCTGCCCTGACACCCGTGTCTGCTCCCCCCAGGCCGAGAGAGACGTTAGGAGACATTCAGGCAGAACCCCCACCGAGGGGCAGCCCCCAAATCCCTGAGTCCCTGGCAACTTTCGAATCCAAGTTCTGCCACTCCCCTGGGCCACGAGGAGCCGGCCCGCCAGGGCTCCTGCTGGCCCCACCACCTGCCCTCTGCCCGAATCTTGGCCCCCCACACCCTGCTTTGTGTCTCCTCTCCCACTGCTCCCAGCCACTCACTTCCCCGCAGACTCTCAAGCCTCTTCCTCATCAGCACTTTGGAGGCTGTGGGCAAGCGATGGTGGCAAGGATGCTGGGGTCAGGTCACCATGGCAACCTGCAAGGTCTGAGCCTGGAGCGCGCCCCACCACCAGCGCCCCTCCCCAACCCCTGCAGAGAACACACGAGGCTTCTGTGGGGGCCCAGCCTGGGTTCTCAGTGAGCCCACAGCATGAGGGTCCATCCCCCTGGGATGTCCTGGGCACCCTGCCTCTCCATGGACGTGGCACGGGGCTGGGGAGCCTGGAGGCACTTGTTCTGGTCTCCCTGCTGTGGTCAGGCTTCTGCGTCCACACTGTGAAAGCTGGTGGTGCCGGCCCAGAGCTGCTGCGGGGCCAGCCTCGTGCCTGCAAAGCAGCGTGCTGCCCACTCCGTGCGCTCTGTGCTCCCTATTGTGTGTGTGCTTGTCGTGTGCTCCCTGCCTGCTCCCCGTGCTCTGGGAGTGTGCTGTCTGGGGGCAAGAACTCCGGACGGAACAATACCCTACCATCTTGCCCTCTTGCAGCAGAGCGGTTGGCACTGCCCCGTCCACAAAGGCGGCTGCAAGCCCAGGGCCTGGGCATCCCCAAGAACTTGGCTGCCCCCACTGGAACCCCGGGTCCTTCCGCGTGTGTGGCCGACATGCTCACCCCAACTCCGAAACTAGGTGGTAAGCACACCAGCCCCAGGCCTGGTTATGTTGCCCGGTAGGAAAGAAGCCACGGAGAAGATTTTACAGTTTTCTCGCTTTCAATGAGTGTGTTTTCATAAAAATCGTTTCCTTATAAGGCGATGCACTGTAGGCATTTGAGATCATTTTCTGAGAAGGGGTCCAGATGCTAAGGGGGTTCAGGAATAAGAACCAGGAAGAACCTCTGGCCATGATGGGCCCCAGGGACCAAGAGATGCCGCACACCCACCCCCTAGAACGGAGCCAGCCACGCAGCCGGGCCCCACAGACCCTCAGTCCGGACTCAGCCCCAACGCGCCCCGCTGAAAAGCCCCAGGGAGGGATGGATTTTCACACGATTAAGCCGTAATTCCCTCCAAACCCACTGCATACAAATCATAAATAATGTGGTGCCATAAATCGCCTTCTCCCATCAGCGGCACCTCCACCGGGCTCCCCCAAGCCTGGGGAATCAGCGAGGGGCCGTCTGGCTGATGGGGCTTGGGAAGCAGGGCCGCGCGGCGGTGGAGGGTACCTGCTGGGAGGTCGGTTCACCCTGGACTGTCCATCAAGCCAGAGCAGAACACCACCAACCAGTCCTGGCTCCGCGGTCCACGTAGAGCTCCAGGCTGCTGGGCTGGCCAGGGACTCTCCCCCGCCCCTGCCGCCCTCCATCACCAGCTGGGGTCTGCCTCAGGCACCAAGCCCAGGTGGGGTCTCTGTAGGAGGCCGGGCAGTGGGGGCAATGAGCACTGCTGAGCACTGCCCTGGGGCGTAGCGAGAGGGCGGACAGACTGCCTCCAGTGAGCAGTGGTCCTCACCCTATTTACAAATGCCCTGGGCTCTGCCGTGCTCTGAACCCTGCTGGGGCGTGTGCGCACTCGCAGTGAAGAGACGGCAGCAGGCGCCAGGCGCTCCCCTGCGCGGACGGCTAGGACCACAGTCAACAGGAGACAGCGCATGAAGCCAGAGTGCCAGGAGTGCCTGAGCATCTGGAGGCAGAACTGGGGGATGCCGTCGGTCAGCTGGGGGGCCCCTCTGCAGAGCCCCCCCTTCTGCCCCTGCAGGAGCACCTGGGAGAGCAGGTGTAGTCCAGCTTCCCCCAAGCAATGGGCAGGGCCCCTTTGTGGCTCTCAACAGCTGCTCATGGGCCCTCCTCTGAGAGCAGGAGGAAGGGGTGTGGGAGATGAACGACTCTGAGATTGGGAGAAGGGCCCCCCAGCTCTGACCGGCACTAGGAAAGCAAGCCCTTCTGGGCACAGGGACCCTCTTCAATTGCCAGGAGGGGGGGTGCAGGCCCCAAGGAAGTGCTGTGTCCCAGGGATGATCCATTCACTGGCTTCTCCCCACTGCACAGGGGAGCCGAGTGGAGGAGCACCCTACCCTTTCCTGGAAGCGATCAAACACCTCCTCCAGGAAGCCTTCCAAGCTCAGCTCCTCCACCATCCTTTCCTGAGGCCCTCTGAGATGCTGCTGTGGTGGGTGCGTGTGGGCACAAGGTTCCCCTCAGTGGGGTGGAGAGAACACTGGGCCATAGCTCCGTCCCAGGGCCTCGTGAGGACAGAGATACTGGGCAGCTGTCAAGGCGACCCCCAGCAGGAGGATCACCGAGAGCCCACCCATGCTGACCCCAAGTGTTAGCGAGCAGCCCCCCAGCCACTCCCCTCAGCGGTCCGGGGCAGCTGGCTCTGCGTCTCTAGGAAGAGCCCCCTGCGCCCACGGGTCTGGTTCCTGCATATTCATTAAGGAATATTAGCATTATTAATGGCCCGTGGTTCTCATGTAGCAAGTGGAACAGGATATTAAGCACAGCACCCCGGACATGAGGTGGGCAGGCAGGGGTACAGATGGCGGGTGGGGGGGTGGGCAGGACCCAACCTTGGGTGTAGCCCAGAGTCTGTGCCCAGTGGCCTTGGGTCCTAGACATCCCCCTCTCCCTCCCATGTGCCCTCCCCTCATTACTGAGAGCTCTGTGAAGGCACACTCAATGAAATTTCACAAAATGTAATTAGGAAGGTAAATTTCCCGGCAACAAAAATTATGTAACACGCCCCACAGCCAGACACCTGCAGGGATCTGGTTCGGGAACCGTGGGTTTATCCGTCAGCTGGGATAACTCCCATGGTGGCCTTTCTTCCCTGGGGACAGGTGGGAGCTGGGGGTCAGTGCAGTGTCCCTAGGAGGGGAGACGAGGTGTGGACAGAATGCCACAGAATGCAGGTTATGTGCCTGGACACGGTGAGGTCCCAGAGCGCGGGCCAGTAGGCCAGCAGCATCGCCTGGCCCGGGGGCGGTTAGAAACGCAGATTCTCGCCCCTTCGGCTCTCCCGACGCAGAATCTGTAACTCAGGAGAATTGTTACTACAGATCACAAACCTCAGGTGTCCCATGGAAGGGACCTGCCATCTCTGCTGGTGCCCTGACTGAGCTCGAGCCCAAACTCCTGCTCCGGGGACCCAGGCTGGGGTCTGCAGGCCTGAGCTGATGCTTGCAGAGCGGGAAAGAGCTTCCAGGCCGGGGACGAGCAGCGAGGAGGGGTGGCCCTGCTTGGATCCTGGACATGTTCCATGCCCTGCTGGAGGCCCTGTGTTCTCTAGAGACGGGAGGCCTGGCCCTGGTGACCGGGAGATTGGGGGGGTGCTCCCGTCCCCTGGGCAGACACCTACCTGCTTAGCAGCATCAGGGGAGAGTGGCCATGGGTGGGTCTTGGCCGTGTGTGGGCACCTGGGGCGCCAGAACAGAGTGAGTCTGGAATAGGTGCCACAGGGCGGGGGCTTGCTTCTGAGTCCCAGACGGCCCCCACCCCGACCCCCGGGGCCGAGGTGAGGATGGGGGGTATTCTGCTTGACTCAGGAGAGACTCTGAGGGTCCCAGTCTGAGAATCGGGTGGGTCCCCCCCAGGGGACAGCACCTCATTCCTTCACCTGTCTGAACCTCTGAGCACCTGCTCCACCCATGGCCCCAGGACAGGCCTGCCGTCTGTCAACAGCGTGGGACACACGAGGAAGGACAGGTGAGGGGCTGGGGCTCCCCGGGAGGCCTGCTGGGTGGTGGTGGCAGCCCTGGGGAAGGAGGCAGGGGGGTGGTGACTGCTCACACCGGACAGTCCCTGCCCTAAGGCCCATAGTCCTGTCCAAGAAGTCCCCAGGCTTCCCGACTTCTCGGTGGGCGGGGGCGTCAACCTGCGCCGGGGACTGGGACCTTCCGTGCTGGTGGCTACTGCCCCCACCAGGGGTCCGGCTCTGCCTCCCCTACTCAGGCTCTGTCCACCAGGGCAATCGGGCTCACAATGCCCGGGCAGCGGGACACGGGACCCATGCCGGGGAGCCCCTGGAAGGCGGCGCCCGCAGTGCCGTGCCCCGCGGATGGCGCCCGCAGCCAGGCCCTTGCACATGGTCAGGACTAAGGTACAGGGCGCGAGCGCGTGTGCGGCCTGCCTGACAGCTGTGTCCCAGGGCCAGGCGCCGGGAAGGGATCCCTGGAGCGGGGGTCTGACCTGTGCCAGCTGTCACCTGGGCCTGCATGGGGGGCCCAAGGCAGCCCGTGTGCAACAGGTCTTCCCAGGAGACAGCTGCCCCAGGTCAGGGGTCCTTGTCCTCAGAGCCCTGGACCCCCAGCACACAAGTCTCTAAACGCACTTCAAAGTGGGGACTTTCCTGGGGGATCTGGACTGGCCTTGAGGGCCTGGGCCCTACACACCCACCCATGGGCCTCTGAAGGCCCCCACTCCAGCCTTCTCCCGGTCTAACAGGGACCCAGCCTCCCATGGTGTCCCCCGAGGTACACGCTCCCTCGTGCACAGACCACCCATAGCCATGCGGACGCACACCTGCCTCCCTAGGTGCGTTTTCCAGCGGCCCAGGGCAGGGTTTCTCCACCTCATCCTCTGGGGCGGGCCGTCCTGTGTGCTGGAGGGCATCTAACAGTGTCCCTGTGCTCTGCCCACCAGCTGCCACCCAGTGAGACCCAAACGCGTCTCTTGATCCTGCCACAGGGGCAGGGGGGTGGGCAGACCCAGTCTCGGTCAAGCGTCTCTGACCCCGACGCCCCCTCCACCGCCCCTTGCGGGAACACGCCTCCGCATACCTGTGAGCACCCACCCACCCACCCACACGCCTGTCCCCCCGTCCCCCTGCCCCGGCGCAGGCTATCCTAAGAGGCAGCTCCCCGCCGGCCTGGGGCACCCCTGCTGCCCGCGCCCGGCCTGGGGTGCGTGAGGGAGGGCGCGGGCGGGCGGAGGAGGCCGGCGGGCTTCCTTCCGGCTTGGCGCGTGGCTCATGGAAGAAGCGGGCACGGATCTAATCTGCAGCTGATTAAATGTCCCTCATTAACGAGTTTCTCTAATTAATGAAGTTTTTGGGTCTGCTCCACTTGCTTTATTCTAGCCACAGTCTGCCTCCTCAGCACAAAGTGGGGCCGCTTCCTCCCGGGTGGTGGAGGCAGCCGGGCTGCTCCTGCCGACGCTGCACTTTGCTGACGGCGCCTGTCAACTCGGGGCTGACAACTCCATCTCTGAGCATTTCTCCCCCAGAAGCCGTGTGCACATGCGGCTTGCCCACACAGACGCACGCACAGCCGGCACACTCTCGCTCCGCAGGCACGCAGGGCACGCTCGCGGGGGCGCCCAGGGCACACTCCAAGGCGCGGCACACGCCTGTACGTGAGCATACCCGTGCACACACGACACTCACTCAAGGGGCACGCACGTAGCACTGGCTCTCAGAGTGGGCACACTCACTCCCGGGCTCACGCACACCCACGCACCGCGTCGCACCGTGTCCAGGTTCTCTGTGCCCCTCACGCACACCTCACTGACACACATGCACACACAGCACAGCTCTCGCGGTCCCGCTCCGGGACGTGCTCACACCCATGCCCGCGCTCCCGTCTCCCACACACGGGGCACGCGCACCCGAACCCAAACCACAGGCAGCAGACGTCAGGCCGACATCTCCTGCCCTCCCCTGGAAGAAGAGCTGGCTGGGGGTGCCGGCAGCCTGGATGGCCAGGTCCCCAGGTCCACCTGTGGTCCAAGCGACCCTGCTCGGCTGCCACTTGGCCCCAGTGGCTGTTCACTCACTGCCACCAGGCGCCAGCTCTGGGCTCCAGGGCCTAGGATGATTTACTCCCTTTCACTGGCTCATGAAAAGCTCCCTGAATTAAACACATTTATCTCCTCCTGCTGACGAGGACGCTGGACTCCACACCCACAAGCTGGGCAGTCAGAGGCCACCGCTCCACAGCCAGGGAGGGGGACGAGCTGCCCTTCTGACTCCTCTATGGGTGGGATGGCACAGGACGACCCTTGAGGGCCAGGACTCGGACGGAAGCAGACCTTCCCACAGGCAGAAATGGCACCAGCTGGGACCAGGTGCCAGCCCGGAGAGGCTGTGGCCAGGGCAGGCCAGGGCACTCGGCAGGGACGGCACAGAGGAAGGATCACACTGCTCGGGACTGGCGAGGATGTCTCATTGACTCGTCATCCCAGTTGGACAAGGGGGGTGTCACTAACCCCGCGATCCTGATAAGGAAGGCGAGTAAGGGTCCTGTGGTCCCCCTGCTGGCAAGTGACAGGGTCAGCTCCGAGCACAGCCCTTCCACAATCCCCAGCATGCCCTCCAAGTCCCCTGTCCCGTGTCCCTGCCGGGCTTCTCCAGCTGGGGGCCTCCCGGGAGGGTCCTGGCAGCCCCAAGGGTGGCTCTGCCCACCCCGCTCTGATGGCCACATGCAGCCCTGTACCAGAACCTTCCTGCCGTTATCTCAGCAGGCTCCTCCCCACACCTGAGAGCCACGTCTCCAACTCCCAGACGAGGGGAGAGGCTCAGTGTCATGCCGCTCACACACGGCAGAGTTTCCAGCGTCTGTACCCGGGGCTGTTTCCGTCCCACCACCCTGAGCCCCAGGCGCTGGCAGCAAAGCCCTTCCACAGGCATCTCCAGGAAGGCCCAGACCACCAGCCCGCTGCCGGACACACACGTGCATTTCCAGATGCCCGCGTGGACAGCGGGTGCCGGCATGTTTGTCTATATCTGCCGGAAAGCTCTCAGTGGCCCCAGGAGGCCACGTCACCAGCCTCATTTGTGCAGATGGGTAAACTGAGGCCCTCAGAGGCAGGGCTCAGGTCCCACAGCTCACAGAGGCACGGCATCTCTCACCCACACTCCAGTCACTTTCTGTGGACCAGTATTGCCCAGGTCACATGCTCCAGAACTCCAGGCTCCTGGGAGAAGTCCCCAAGACGTTCTATAGGAAACAGACGTGTTTAACTGTGTAGAGCCTGCTGTCTCTCTCACTCCTCGGACCCAGAACTCTTTTTCTGCCCAAGGCCTACCAGAAGCAGGTGTCTTTAGGAACCACAAACAGATACCATGGGGGGCGGCTTATCCCCTCAAAGGAACTGTTGGCTGCGGCTGGCAATGGGTCCCCCTAGGCAATGCTGAGGGCCTCTTGCTGAGTGACGAAAGGACCCCAGGGTGCCCATAGGGGTGGCTGGGGCTGCACCTTGCTGAGGGCCAGGAGGACAGAGGGAGAGACCAAGGCAGTGAAGGAAAGGCTTTGGAGGAGGTCAGGTCCTGGGTAGTGTCCGGGATGCAGCTCTGTTTTCGGGCTGTGGGGGACCCCAGGACTCAGCAGTGTGGCTCAGATCAGCCGTGAATGCAGATGAAAACAAGAATGATGAGGTCGTGCATCCCCAGAGCAGTGACCACGGCAGGCTGGGGTGGGCTTGGAATGGGAGAAAGACACTGTCCTTTACTAACGAGCAAAAAAAATGGATGTATCTTCTCCTAGTGTAGCTCGAATCAGGAAAAAAGAAACCCAAAACCAAAACCTGAAAAACCTGAACAAACAGGAAGCTAGAGTCAGGGCCAATGGATGGTTGAGTGCGGAAGGCTGTGGCCCGCTGGGAGCTCTATCTGCCGCCAGGAGTCATCTGGGGACCACAGCCGAGCAGGCCGCAGGCCGGGGCAGAAGGCAGAGGACCTGTCTGGGGGCGGGGGGGCTGGAAGGGTGTCTCCTGGGTACCTGATTCTCAACTTGCAATTACATCACAGGTAGCCAGGGCTGGGTTTCTTCTCTTTCTTTCTTTCTTTTTTTTATACAGACTCAAAGAGGGTGAACCTGGGGCCCGAGGTCACACGGCAAATCAGCAGGTCAGGGTCAGGAGGGAAGCAGAGTGGGGCTGGGCATTCTGAATTGCAAATATAGCAGAACCATAGCCAGGCACCGGGGTCCAGCAGGCCTGAGCCCCGATCCGGAGTAGTGGGAGTCCCTTACCGTTCCGGGCTTCTGCTTCCTTGCGGGAAGACAGGAATCACAAGTGGGCCCGGCTGGGCCGGGGTTAACGCGGGTGAGGGAAAGCACGTGCTGTGTCCCCTCCTGGCCTCATACCTCGAGCTGCGCCGCCGGAATCCCACTGCCCAGATGCCCCAGGGGCTTTGGAGAACCAGCTCAGCCTCCCTTGCCTGACCTCAGAGGAAGGCAGAGAACTGTGGGGAAAAGCCAGAAGAGAAGGACAGCCCAGAAACGGGGGCGCCTGGGAGCAGAACGCGTGGGGTGCGGGCGCTTGCCAGGGCCTGAGTTTGTGGGAAGAGGGGGAAGCAAAATGCTGGTGGTCTTTTCACTTCATGATGCTTTTCAGATACCGTCTGGATCGAGGGAAATTAAATATTGCAGCTTTTAACCCGAGCCACACAGAAAACACAACCTCGCGGTAAATAAAGACAGATTTGCTGCTGTGACGCTTTCCCTGAACAAAACGCCCCGTGCACCTCATTTGCAACTATTCCCCGATTTGGTGACGCAGGTGACGCAGGCCCCGCAGCCCATCATTGTCCTCATGAAGGCGCGGAGGCCAGGGGGCCGGCAGGGCTGGGCGGGTGAGGGCCGCGCTATCTGGGACGGTGGGGAGGGGTCTGGACGGGGCTCATTATGGTGGAGATGACACTGAGAAATCAATTTTTAATTGAATGTATTCTTTGAACAGGCCCTGTTGCCCATGGCTGAACACTAATGGAATTTCCATTCCGAGCTGCCCCTTCTCTGTGGATGCCCCCCCACCCTGCTGACCACAGCAGGACTGACCAGGCCGGGGGATCCCCCCCGCACTGGGGCAGCGCCCTTAGTGCACTGGGCTTCTGAGAGCGACAGGGCCACGTGTGGGTGGGGCGGGGGCTGGTGGAGAGGCTGCCCGCTCCGTGCAGACTGGCCCGTGGCAGGTGTGGGACGCCTGGGGCTCTAAGTTGGGGAGGGGCAGGGCTCCCCTGGGGCCTCCCAGAGCCTTACCAAGGGGCCAGTCTGAGAATGGGGCACAAGAGTGCTGGCCCCTCCACTGCACCCCTGCATCAGGCCCCTCCTGGCATCCCAAGGAGTACAATCTAGGGGATAAGTACATGAAGGTGACAGACCCCGGGTGGGACAGGGCAGTGAGGTACAGGGTGAGACGTGGAGCCAAGGGGTCTACGAACCCGTACTTCTGCCCACTCTTCTGCCAGGGCGCCGCCTAGCGCTGGCCAGCGGAGGAGGACTTCTTTCTCTTTCAGGGGCGCTGGCTGGGTCTGTGGGGGACTTGGGCCCCTGATGGGTCACTGCCTGCATTGTGGACAGACCCACATCTGTGAGGAGGGACCCACACTGGGTCTGCTCACCGGGAGCTCATCCTTTCTCTGTACCCCGGGCCTCCACTTGCAGAGATGCCCAGGGGTCACCCTGGCCTGCGGGCACAGCCTCGGGGTCACCCAGGACTCTGGCCTTGAACCGTGCTGTCCTGGGAGTTCCTACAAATCAGGTCTCCGCTGTCTCTTTTGCCCTCCCCCAGTGACTCGCATCTCTGACCTCCTTTGCCTCTTTTCCTCCACTCCTGGGTGGTTCCCAGACATGTTACCTTCTGGACCTCACAGAGTGGTTCCCAGACACAGACGGGGGGGGGGTCTCAGCTGCCGGAGCCAGGGTTCCCTCATACCAGGGACCCTCCATTCCAGCCCCCAGGGGACCCGCTATGCCGATCAGCCGACTCAAAATTGACCCTGGGGCCCCCCAGGGATGGCAATGGGGGCGGCCACCCTCTAGCCTGGAAGCCACAGGCAACTCTGAAGGGCAGTGGCCCTCTGAGCCCCTCTAGCAGGAAGTGTGAAGCTGTGCAGACCCCTCCCCCCTTTCTTAGTCTACAAGGATCCTGACCCAGGGCTCCTATGCCCACCGAGGGGCAGACCAGCAAGGAGGTGTTCCTCAGGGCCTGTTCCTGCTCAACAGTCCCCCAGCCGGGACGGGTCCTGCATGTGGGCCCCCTCGTTGCCCCGTCCTTCCACTCAAGGACAGCCCATGAGGGGAGTCTGGAGCCCAAGCACCCCAAGATTAGAGGGCTGGCTGGCTCATGGCAGGGGAAGGACAGCAGGCTCCCTGTGGCTCCTTCTGCCACGACACCCCCTGCAGAGAAGGAGGACTGAGTGACCGGGCCTGGCATTGGCCGGGAGGAGCCGGGCCCGCTCCCTGCACAGGAATGGCCCCATGGGGGAGGACGTGGGCTAAGCACGCGGGAGGAGGCAGGCCCGCCCGTCCTCTGTGTCTCTGCCAGGCTAGGTCCCGGGGCCAGGTCCATCAAATGGGCAGGGGCGCTGCTGTCCCCCCACCTCTGCCCTGTCACCAGGCTCCGAGGCAGAAGCCAGTGAGACCACGTGTGTTCTCAGCTGGCTCCTGCACGGGGTCAGGCGAGCTTGAACGAGCCCTGTGGGGTTCTCACGGAACATCGCCGGACACGGCCCCGAGCCCTCAGGTGCTGCCTTTCCCAGTAAAGTGGGGGAAACACAGAGAGCGGAGGAAAACAGCTCGGAAACCCAGAGCACGAGCTGGGGACACGGATCCTGTCGGCCAGTTTCCCAGCGTGGGTGGGGTCTCACCCTGGAAGCTTCACCCGCCTCCTGGGGGTCCTGCCCGGACTGACTGGCCAGCAGGGGGGCTGGCCCGAACTCTCCGTTTCAAACCAGCTCCCAGCCGTGCCCCCGTGGACTGGAGATTCTCAAACGTGGCTGTACACTGCAAACACCCGGGAAGTTTTCAAAAATACCGCTGCCCGCATCCCACCCCCGGAGGCTGTGAGGACCAGCTGCAGCCGCGGCTAGAGGGGGCCTCGTGGGCACGGACTCCTCGGGGCTCTCCGAGCCAGCCCGCGGCCTCCCTGCCTCCTGCCGGCGGGGCCCAGCCACCCCTGTGGGGCAGAGCTGGGCCTCCTCGGGGCCTACAGGGGCCTGTTGGCACCGACCCTTCACGGGGTGGGGGGCGGGGACGCTGTGCCCACACCTTCGGGTTTCTGTTGGGTCAGGCCTGGTTGGGGAAAGCCTGTCTAGGCCCCGAGCTGAGGCCTGCCCACCTCCCACCACGTTAGCTCAGGCCACTGCTGACCTGTGGGGCTGGATCCTCCTCTGTGAGGGAGGGTGTCCTGTGCACGGCGGCAAGTTCACGGCACGCACAAGATGCCACCAGCACCCCTGAACTTGTGGCAATCTCAGCTCTCAGGGCATTGACATGGGTGCCGCGCAGGCCCAGTCGGCAGGCCTGTGAACGGTTTTCCCTCAGTTTCCCACTGCATGGGAACCCCGTGCTAACACAGAGCATTAAACCCAGTCTGGGGACCCTCAGTGACTCAGCCCTTGGTGCTTTGTGTGGACTTGAACCCCGATCCAGGGCCTCGTCCCCAGTCAGCTCTTGGTCCAGGCTCCGCCCCCTCTTCCCTTCCCCAAGTTGTTCTGGCCCAAACTTGAGCCCTAGAAGATACTGTCAGTGGCTACCTGCCTCCATGGATGGCCCTTCGGTCCCCAGGCAATTGCAGAACAGACTGGCATGCCTCGGGCCCACCTGGGGGACAGCAGAAGGGTCTCCTGGCCTTGAGCCCCCCGGCATGTAAGGGCCATCCTCAAGCCCGCTCTCTGGCCGTGAGGAGTGGCCGTCCCAGCGGCGGCCCACAGTGCAGGCCGGGCTGCACATGGGGTGGGGTGACCTCTCCCCGCCCTGGCTGGGGCTGGCTCACAGGTGACGGCATCTTGTGCCGTGCTGGGGGCCCTCCGTGTGTGGGCGGGGCCGTGTGACTACAGCCGCCGTCCCCAGGTCCTGTCCCTCCTGGTGAAGGTCTGCAGGCCCCTTGGGTCCTGGGGCAAGTCCTGGTCCCTGCCAGAGTCTGTGGGGACAGCCTGTTGAAAGCGCCCTCGTCGTGGCCGTGTTGGGAAGCAGGGTGGGCTCTTACGCTTCCGGCAAGGGGGCAGGTGGGCAGGGGCCCCAGCAGGGTGGGCAGCCCCTGCTCCCCGCCGTTGGGCACGCAGTCTGGCAGCAACACTGCTGTCCCCTCCAGTCGTTTTGTTTTTTCCAGAGATTTATTTCTTTACCGGAGGGGTGGAAGGGAGCATGAGTGTATGTGCGCAGGGGAGAGGCAAAGCAGGAGAGAGAACCGCAAGCAGACTCAGCACTGAGCGTGGGGCAGGACGCGGGGTCGATCTCGTGAAGCTGAGAACATGACCTGAGCAGAGACCCAGAGTCGGATGCCTCACTGTGTGCCCAGGTGCCCCCGCCCCCGCCCTCCAGTCGCAGTAGAAGCTCCGTCAGCCCCGGCCCTGCCCAGCCGTTGGGACACAGCCTGTGGCCAGGTCCTCGGCTTCAGATCTGGTGGAGGCAACGAGACAAAAGAGAAAAGCAGCACGGGAGGCCTCGTCCTCACTCCAGTCCCCACTCCTGCAGCGGGCTCCCACCCACGGTCCGCTGCGGACACCGCGGCCGGCGCCCATCCAACCCGAACCGAGAACCTGGACTCATCTCCACCTGCAGAGACGCGGAGGCCCACATCGCAGGAGCTGTGGTCACACATGGGGTGGCGGGGGTGGTGGCCATGGTTTGGTGGAAACAAGGGGGCTCACTGGCATCTGGGCCACACGGGGCTGGGTGGCGCGTGGCCTGCCAGACAAAAAAGGAGATCGCTTCCGGGCTGACTCCTGCGGATGCCTTCTGTGCATTTGAGACCCCATGCAGACCCACGCTGGCCTGTGTAGCCCATTTTACAGAAGGGGAGGCTGAGGTACAGACACCGGTTACCCTTAGCTGCAATTTGAACTCTGGGCATGGGAAGCGGCTACGGGAGGCCGGCCCCCAACCTGGGTGGCCCAGGGGCCGCTTACGCACCATGCCTAGGGAGGGGGGAGGCTGGCGAGACCCCCGAAGGGCCAGCAGCCAGCCCCCTGCAGCCCTACCCCACGTGGGTGCACGCAGGCTGGGGCCCCTAGGCCAGGCCCCGGGGACAAGGCAGGGCTCGTCCTGAGCTCTGACAAGTGCGTTCGATCTAGCCCCTCTTCTAGTGCTAATGATCGTCAGCGCCAAGGCAGAGGCTGCGAAGGGGAAGAAAATTACTTCCTGAAAAAGGAATCGACTGATCCCCATCATTTCTCAAGGAATCACTGACCTGTGAATATTTCATTACCCAAAATGCCGCGCCGTCCATACAAAGCAGCCACCGCTGCGGCAGGGCCTGGGAGCTCGGCCGGGCCTGGGGCGGACACGGCAGCTGGGTGCCGGGCTGGCGTGAGCCTGCGGCCTGGGGGTGGCAGGGAGAGTCCCGGGCTCGAGCCTCCAGGCTGTGACCTACATCCTCTCCCTCGCCCACCCGGGACGCCAGGGCACATGGGGGGCATGGGAAGGGATGGGGGCCGAGGGCTGACAATGTCCTTGTTCTCAGCCTGGTGGCTGCCCACACTCCTCGCCCCGTGGGCCCGGAGCTCCCGGTGGGCATCTCCCAAACTTCCCAGATCTGGAGTAGGTTTCTCGCAACTACCTCACTCAAAAGTCCTTCCCAGATCTCGGCTGGTCTGGGTCTAGATGTTTCTAGAAGCTGATGCCGCCTTGTGCTCAGTGGCTGTGGCCTGGGGGAGGGGAGCAGCGCTAACGCTGCAGACGGGCAGACCCCACAGCCCAACCTGCTCACCCCGATGCTGAGGGTGGGGCCCCGGGAGGGGGAAGAAGCACGTGCCCCACGGTCGGGCTGTGGCTTCAGTCCTGCCTCCGCCCCTCCGCTGGCTGCTGGGCACCCGGCACAGGCTCCCCAGCCTCCCTGGGCCGTCGCTGCCCGGGCTTTAGATAGGTCAACGCGGCTCGCCACCACACGGGGGGCCGAGAGGGAAGCAGTCACAGCACCGACGTGAGCCGCGGGTCAGCGGATGGAAGCGGTTATTAATGGAAGCCTCTGTCCCAGGACCTCAGGCTCAGGATCTCAGACTGTCCCCGCGGGTGCCTCCAGCCCCCTCCGCAGGCCCACACCGGCCGGGCCAGGGCACGGCTCCAGCTGAACTCTCTGGAGGGCAGGAAAGGCTGAGACTACCCCTGGGCATCGAACAGGCTCCCGTCTGTGTGTAAGACCCTGGCGGGTGGAGGGAATGGTCTGGGGTTTTCTCTAGGAATTTAAGGGCCTAGAAAACAATTCAAGGAGAAAACACTAGCAATAAAATCCCTGTGTTGGGCTGGGCTCTGAGGGGGCGTGAGGCCCAAACACTGAGCTGACGGCCACCCCCGATGCCAGCGCACTTATCACCTTCCAGGGTCCTGTGGCCCCCCGAGAGAGACCCGGCCGGCTGCCAGGGAATGTGACGGCTCCGTTACGATTGCCAGCATAACTCTGGGGGTGGTGTTTCCAAATTAGCAAAGGCAGGGAAGGAGGTGGAGACATCTATCCGGGGATTAGCAGGGCATGGGAGGCAGCTCCGCCGTCCCTCCCTGGCACGGCCCAGCTGCAGGGAGCCGGCCTGCTGGGGGTGCTGGGAGGGAAGGGGGTGGGGGCAGGGCGCTGGACTCAGCGACAAGGAGGGCTCTCCCTGCACCTCGCCTCACTGGCTTGGGGTGTAGACGGAGGTGCTGGTCTGGGGGCGGACGGGGGCCGGCTGGGACCGGGCCCAGGCTGCGGGAGCAGGGACTCAGGCTGGCCACAAGGAGCAGCTGAAGGCAGCGAGGCGTGCGGCGCACTGGGGAGTGTGACTTGGGGGCAACCATGGAAAATTCCTCCTGCAGCACCACACACAGGCCTCCTCTCTGCCAGCCAGGACAGCACCTGCGCACTCTGGGGTGGTCGTGTGCTTCCTCGAGGCTTTGCCCACCCTGTGGGACACCCAGTGTGGGGGGCTGCTGACAAGGGACCTGCAGCCCCCCAAGAGAGGCCAGTCCTGCAGGGCGATCGGTGTGGCACAGCCACCGTCCGGCACTGGGTGGCTCTGCGGGCCAGGGCCACGCAGACAGAGACAGGCAGCTGGCTCCTTCCTCTCTGGCCCAGCAGGCGTTATGAGCAGATTGTTCCTGCCCCTGTGAGGGACTCATGCTAAGTGCCAGGGGTAAGGAGGGGTTCAGGACGCACTGACTTGGGGACAGAGAAGGGTGCTCAGGAACCTGATGTTCCCTGGGAGAGGGATGGCCAGGACCAGCCCCTTAGGTCAGGATAAGAAAGTCTGACGTATGGGGGGAAGCAGGGCGGCAGCTGCGCGGCCATAATTTGGAGTGACAAACAGCCCCTGGGGATACTGAGGATGGGGTCTGCGGAGGCGCCTGGCTGTTGTGTCCAGGTGGCTCTGCGAGGGTAGGGCCCTGACTCTGGGTCAAGGGACAGAGTGGGGCTGCGGCAGTCTTGGACATCGCGGCATCAAGGACACAAGCAGGCAGGGACAGGGGTGGGAGCATGCGGGGGCGGGGGGAGAAGCCCAGGAGGAGGGTTCCCAGAGAGGGGGTGGGATAGGCAGGAGCAGTGGGGCCACCTGGTGCCAACCCCCTCGTTCCCTTCATTCCCATACTCCCAAGACCGGTTCCCCAGCCCAAACGGCAGCCCCTAGGTTGACTCGGTGACACTCCTGGGCTATGTCCCTGCTGCTCAGAACGGGAGGCAGGGGACCCTCCTGACAAGCCCCACTCCACCCCACGGCTGTGATGGCTCACCCTCTTCTGAGGCCCAGGGCCACCCCTGAATTTGGGACAGACAGCCACCTCGTGGGGCAGAGCCAGGCTGAGGCAGCAGAGGCTGACCTCTTCTGTCCTCATGTCCCCACCAGTCCCCCGCCTGGTGGCATCCTCAGCCACCCCCGTCTAGAGCGCGAGTGAAGCCGGAGAGGAGCACTGGGGCTCCTGGGACGAACGGACTCACAGCCCTCTGAGCAGATGCTCCCGTCTGTGTGGACATAGCTGTGGGGCCTTGGGCACATATCTGCCCTCTCTGGGCCTCAGGGTCCCCCTCTGCACAGTGGGGAGAATGAAGGCTTGCTCACTCCTCATGCCCGCTTCCCCCTACTCCCCCGTCTGGGGAGGCCTGTCCCTGCAAAGTGCCTGGTCTCTGCCTGCCACACAGAGCGCCAGCTCGGGGACCCCCCCCCACCCTGGCTGCTCCCCTGCTCGCCCACGCAGAGCCACCTCAAGCCACGCTTGTTCCTCTGCTCAGCTAGGTACCTGGCCTCTCAGAACAATAAAGTCTTGATGGGAGCTGGGCATCCGTCATGACGCACGCATGTATCCAGCGTTACTCCCCCAACACAGACGGGGGAGCTGGGGTCCCGGGGCGCAGTCTGGGAACAGCAGAGACGGCACCTTCCCCCAGGCTGCCCGCTCCTCTGCCCCGGCAGGCTCGTGGGGACAGAGAGACGGACAAGACGCACACTCCCGTGGGGCAGGCCATCAGGAAAGGCTGGGGGTGGGCAGGGGTGGGACGTGGAGTCCTGGGAGCTGGGGCAGGGTCTTCCTGGGCAACAGCACAGGCCCTGGGAAGGGGAGGGGAAGGAGGAGGGGAGGAGCTTTCAGAGAGCCCCGCCCACTGGCTGCTCCCACCTCCAGAGGGGCCCATACACAGAAAGGGGGAAGCAGGAGCGGCAGGGAAGCCAGAGGACTCCCTTCCTACCCACCAGCCCCAAACAGCTGGTGAGCTACAGCTGGTCACGGCTGGGAGTCTGGGGATGTCCACAGGGACCCCAGACCCAGAGGGCTCTGTCCCTGCATGGTCCCAGCCATGTCCAGGCCCCTGTGGGCTGCAGAGACCGCCCGCACCCCAGCTCCACCACCCTGGAGCCAGGAGGTGTGAATATGGTTCAGCAGACACCCTGCCTCCAGGTAAAGTGAGGCCTGGCCCCAGCCGCTGTCTGCTCAAAGGAGCCAGGGTGACAGCTGCAGGCCCAAGGGGCCGGCCCCCACCATGGTGGAGAGGCCCAGGCAGGGTGTGTTCCAGCCAGGCCCGGGACCACCCCCAGCTGGGGACGAGGGCGTCCCTTCTGAGTGTCACACCTGCACATGAGCCATGGGAGTGGGGGATGCCGTGAAGGGCGGCTACCCCCAGACAAGCCCTGGGGAGGTCGAGGCAGGGGGACTCCCAGGAAGGACATGGAGCCGGGCAGGCCGGGCAAGGCCCAGCGAGAGTGCCAGGGAGAGGTGAGGCAGGGAGGGCTGCAGAAGGAGTGCGGAAACAGCGTATGAGAATGAAGGGAAGGGGGCAGAGCCCGTGGGCAGAGCAGGGTGCCAGGTGACCCTGGGGGGCTCATCCCCCCCGATTCTGGGCAGAAGGACAGATCCCGTCTCCCGGGCTTGGCCGCCTTTGCCCATTCCTCATTTTGCAGCCCAGGGCGCGCTTAGGGACGTTCCAGACCCTTCTCTGGTGAGGCCGGGGGGTGGGGACTGTGGGTGTCCCGGGTCAGCTGGGGGGCCGCTGTGAGCACATCACACCCCCACTCACTCCCCGCGGTGCAGGGAGGGGTATCTGCCCGCCGAGAGGGTCTCTCCTCCTCCCTGCCCCCAGTCCTGCCCCCACCTCACCCTGGTGCCAGCCGCACACCACCCTCTGCCCTGCAGCTCCTCCCACACACAAAACATGCCCCCCTCCGGGTCCTGGAGCGGCCTGGGCGTGCTGCATCAGGCACGGCGGGCTAGGGACCAGAAGCAGGATCCACCAACCATCACCTCGTGTCCCAGCACTTAATTCCAGCCCAGACGGGCCCAACGCATGGTCAGGGAGGCCAAAGACACAAGGTCTTCTAGAATGTGCTGAAGGACCCTCATGCCTGATTGAGAGAATATCCAAATTCCCTCGGCGGGGAGACTTTCTCCACGAGAAGCCCGTTTCAGCGCTGGTGGGGCTTAGCTCCGCTGGGGCCGCGTGCCAGGATTGGTTGCTGAGCGGGGCTGGGGCTTCGGGTGACGGAAGGGGCTCCCGCGGACGGCGCCTCAGGAATCACTGCGGGCCCACGCTTCACGTTTAATGGAGCCCAGAGGGGCAGAGGGCTCGGCCCACAACACGTTTCCCACCCAGGGCCCTTTTTGCTTCCTTGCGATAGGAGAGAAGGACTGCGGTCCCCAACCCTAACCTCCAGCATCTGGTCCCCGCCTCCTCCCGCCTTGGGCCGCACGCCTACGTGCTTCTGCCCACTTGGGACGGTGGCGGCTGTTGCGGTCCTGTCCCCTGCCCTCTCCCCTCGGCGAGGACCCACAGGCTGGGCCTGACCTTGGGCTGCCCGCCCCAGGCAGAATGACAGGCTTCGCGCTCTGTGACAGCTGCAGGGACTGGCTACCCCCTCGTCTGCCTCCTGCTCCCCTGGCCACCGGGGGATGGAGTGAAAACGAGGCATACAGCGCACACACAGGCCCACAAGGCCCTGCTGGTCGCACCCCTGCCTCCCTCTCCACATCCCCCACCGCCATACTTGGCTGTCGCCATTGTTTGGACACACCAAACTCCCTCTGCCTCAGGGCCTCTGTACATGCCATTCCCTGTGCCTATAATGCTGTTCCCCTTAGTCTCTCCATGCCCAGCTCCTGCCAGTCCTTCAGCTTAAATACCACGCCTGAGACGTCCCCCATGTCCACCCTGCCTAAAGTCGGTGCCGCTGTCAGACTCTACCTCAGGACCCTGTTTTCGTAGCACGGAGCCCACTCTGCAAACATTTCCCTAGTTTCTGTGCCTAGTGTCTCTGTGCGCCAGGAGACTGAGAGCCCGTGAGGGCCGGGACCACATGAATCTCCACCGTGTCCCCGGTGCTGTCACGTGGCTGGACGCACAGGAGGTGCGCAGTGACGACATCAGTGATCCGACGGGTGGAGGGGGCGGTGGGCATAGCAAGTCCAGTGCCTGTACGAAAGGAGTGCAGCCCGGGTCAGGGGGCGGTCTGGGGCAGAGGTGAGGGGAAAGGGCATCCCAGTGTCCAGAGCAGGGGCTTGCGGCCTCTCAGAGTCGCCACATGGCAAGAGACAGGGGTGAGGCTGGGTCAAAGTTGTTGGCACCTGTGCCAACCCGTCCTCGCTCTGATGGGGAGTGGAGGCTGTGGCCAGAGAGGAGTGGGGGCTTCACATTACTCAGCGGGCAAGAGGCAGGGCGAATGGCCCACACGCTCGTTACCCGTGTACGGGGCATACCCCACTCACGCCCCGGGCCCCTCTCGCATCCTCCCGGGACTACAGGGTGCTGTTCCTCAGGCCTCCGTGGCCGCTGGTGCAGCCGCCTAGACTCAGGAGTTAGCAGGAGGGGTGGATGCTGTGGGCGGTGGGGCACAGTGGGCAGATGCGCACGGTGGTCTCTCTGCCAGGGCCCTGCAGGGACGGCAGAGGGCCGGAGCCTCATGGAAGAGCAGCACCCGGGTGCCCTGTGGCTCCTGCCCGCTCCCCAGGGCGCTCTGCCTTGCTAAGATTTTATTCTGAATACCCAGCCCACAACGCGGGGGTCTGGCTGCCACAGAGTAGCTCAGGACCCGCCGCACGGCCCCGAAGCCCGGCGGTCCCCCCGCAACCGCCGGACCCCTCAGCACGGTCTCCTCTCTCCGTCGTCGGCAACCCCAACCTGGCAGAGGGGCCGGCGCGGCCCGCTCTCGGGCAGGAGGCGGACGGGCAGGGAGGTCCGGGCAGCAGGCTCCCAGCTCCATCAGACGGACACCTCGGAGCGGAGCCAGCATGAAATATTCATGCGGTAAATGGTGCAATTTTGTCTGCATTCAGCCAACTTCATGTATATTTCAGAGTATTATGAAATGATAATGTTGTACAACAGAGGCAGCGAGACCAGGAGGGCCCGAGCGTGGGGGCAGGGAGATTCTGGGGGCAAGGACGGAGTGTGGGGGGTGGGGGGAAGGACACCCCCAGAACCCGGCACTGGGGCGCACGGGGATGAGGGAACAGTATCCAAGGTGCGGGGCAGTGAGGGCTGGCCGGTGCACTCTGGTGAGCCCCTGAGGGCTCCAGAACCTGAAAGGAGACGCCCCCCCGCACCACCCCCCCTACCCACCCCGGGCAGACGTTCCCCAGGCTCCCTCCTGTCCCAGTGGCTCCCCTCCCCGCTGAGAGTTCGGGTTTCAGGCCAAGGCCCTGGTGCCGATTCAGCACTGGCTGCCTCCCGGGCACGGAGCAGCCGGTGCCTCTGGGGGATTTGGATCTGCTTCTGCCAAAGAGGCCCTCTGTGCAGCCCCTCCCAGGCCCTCTGGGTTTGCCCCACAGCGGGGTGGGAGACCAGAGCCAGGCCCTGCTCTCCTCTGGCCACCGGGCTGGTTCAGCAGCTGCTCTGAGGACGGGCCTGCTTGGGGCTGCTTGTGTCTCAGGAGGAGGGGATGCCCGGCTGGCCTTCCGACTCTGAGATGAGCTCCGGGCTGCGAGATCATGCAGCGAGAGGAGAACGTGCTCTCGGCCTCTGAGGCCCCGTGTCTGCCTCCTGAGCCAGGGCACAGGTGTGGGGGCCCACTGTGGCCGCCCCGGGCCTCCAATGTCACTCCAGGCAGACCACTGACCCCGGTCTCTCTGGGCCCCACACCGAGGAAGAGCCCCTACCTGGGACGTCCCCCACTCCAAAGGATAGGGACCCAGAGATCTGGCAGCCCCACGTCCTGCCTCCACAGGGGAGGGAGGCCCTCCTCAGAGCTCCTGACACTTCCCTGCTTCTATGGTTGGGCAGGCCTAGGGAAGCACAGTCAGCTGGGCCAGGGGTAGACAAGCTATGGCCCGCAGGGCAGGTCCGGCCCACTGCCTGTTTGTGTCAGTAAAGCTTTATTGGAACGCAGCCCCATCCAGTTACTCGCACACGTGTGGGTTGCAAAACCTGAGCTATGCAGTGCCTGGGTTTTGTGGCCCTGGAGCTGGACAGGAGAACCGGGAGCTCTGGGCCTGCGGAAGTCCTCTGGCTGCCCTGGATGGGGAACGGCCCGTCAGCGGGAGTCTGAGAGCACAGGGCACGCGGCGGGAGCGGGGACTCTGTGCCCTTGGCTGGCGGTGTCTGCCTCCACTCTGGTCACTGGGTGAGAATGAATTTCATCCCTGGCAAACCACAGAGCCACACTGTCTGGTCTGCAGCCTGCCCAGCAAGGGAGGCGGGGGAGGTCCTGGAGGGTCACCCCGCTCGGCCCGTTGATATCCTCCCTTCTCTCTAGCTGATCTCTAGCCTTGATGTGCTCTCACGCACTCAGCCCCCCACCCCACAGCCCAGTCTGTCTGTCCTCACACTCTCTCCAGTTCTGGCCTGGGCTGGCCTTTGGGGCTTGAAAGTCACCCTCTCCTGGCCCAGAGCCTCTCCACTGGCCCTTGGCCAACAGCCATCCCTGCCCTCGGCCACCAAGCCTGCCCCTTCTCCTTTCTAGGCTCTGAGAGGCCACCAAATGCCTGCTCGCTGTCCACTCGCTGGTTCCACAAACACGGGCCACCGCGTTTCTCCCGTGAAGCTAGAGGAGCACCTGTGTCCCACTAAGAATGCGGGTGCCTGGGCCCACACGGGCCGATGGAGCCAACGAACAGCTGGTCCCTGAGGGGCTCGGTGCAGTGACGTCTGAGGGCCCAGCCATGCCCAGGACAGATATCCCCGAGTTCTGGAGGGCTCAACACATGGGGCCCCCAGCGCACATGCTCCCCAGCCCTGGGAAAGCCATCTCTTGGGGGTGGGCTGGGAGTCCCTCCCCAGCACTTGTCACCGGTCCATACTGTCCACCCCACCACCCCTGAAAGCCGAGGGCAGCTGTGTTCTGTCCAGTTTGGCCCACTGTGGCCTTGATGACCAAGGGCACGCCACTTCCTACCACCCAGCCCCAGCCAGCTGTCCCGATTACTGATGCTGACAATAATCCCACGACGGAGCGGGGGCCCCAGGGGATGACTGCGCTCGGAGGGGGTTGGGCTGAATAACGACCCCCCCATAAATCCTTGCCTCCAAGTCCCAACCCCCACTGCCTCAGCTAGAGACTGTATTTGGACAGAGGTTCTTTAAAGAGGTAATTAGGTGAAATGAAGAGGTACGAGGGGCCTGATCCCACACGGCTGGCGTCCTTACAGGAAGAGGAGACAGGCACGGAGGGTGAGCAGGGGAGGACAGGGGAGAAGACAGCCGCCTCCCAGCCCAGGAGAGAGGGCTCGGAAGAACCAGCACCTTCCACGTGTGGCTCTCAGCCTTCCAGCCTCCAGGGCTGAGAGACGAGAAACGTGGGCTGTTCAAGTGGCCCAGGCTGTGGCCACCACCAGACCAGCCCCGCCATGTGCCTCACCCGGGGCACCCAGGTCCCTCCGGTAGGTGGGACGGGGTGACAGCGTGCCTGTCAGTGATGGGGGGCGGCCTGCGCGATGCAGAGCTCAGGGCTCTGTGTCTGCGTCTCCCGTTACGATTACTGCACTGTGCCCCCCTTCGTGGCCAGCAGAGCCCAGCACCTCGTTGGGAACTCTCACGCGGGCTGGCCCAGCCTCACACTCTACGTCCGAAAGGGGTGGGGCAGGGCACCCGCTCTCCTGTAGCCCCAAGCCAAGGCTTGGGGCCACTGTTTTCTCACTGGAGAGTAAAACGTAAATGAGCAAAAGCTCCTGGGGGCTGTGTTGGGGGGAGCCATGCCTCCAGTAAAGGCCAGGTCACAGGCCCTGGACCACGGGATTACTTAGTTAGGCAGGCAGGGGCCTGGGCCCGCCATGCACGTTCTCCTGGAACATTCCTGACCCAGGGCCCCTGGGTCCTATGCTGGTTCCTGGGGATCCTACCCACGTGTCTGTCGGCAATGGGCCACCGTGATGGTGGAAGGCCTCTCCAGCCGGGGACAGTGGCTGTGGGCCTGGTGCGGTTGCATGTCCCTAGGGAACACCTGGGAAGTGGGGGACCGTGGGCAGACCCGCGCAAGAGGCAGGCACACGGAGGGGGCAGCGGCTGCGGCTGCCGAGAATGTACATGAGGCTGGCATCCCGGCGAGGGGCTGGCAGGGCCTTTTCCCAAATGACGGCCTGGCACACGATGGTGTGGCACGATGACCCGGAAGGAGCCAACCTTGCCCAGAGGGCAGACTGTGAATACAGTTGCGCGTCACGCCCTGGTTCCCTGCTTTGTCCCGTGTTTGGCTCACAGCTGTTCCCCACTTAAACTCTGCATCCATTGTCGAAGGAGAGAAGACCCCCAGGGAGCAGGGGGCTACCTCAGGGAGAAGGAACCACAGAGCCCCCAGCCCTTTGCGTCCCTCTGGACAGGCCTGTGGGACAGGTGGGGTCTCTCCTCGTCACTGCTGGGGTGTCAGCCTGGCCCCGAGCTCCTGCGGCTAAGGACACACTGAACTGAACCGCACTCTGAGCCCGTGGGCAGGAAGAAGGGACAGCAAGGGGAGTGTAGGGGTACACTGGGAGACACTGCTTGAGCACCAGCTGTGTACTAAATGTTCTCATGGCCGGTGCCAGAATGACAAGGAACCTCTCTGCCGAGCCACATGGGAGTGAGGGGGGCGTCCCTGCAGCAGGTGGGCGGTGGGAGCGGGTGGAGGACTTGGACAGCTCCGCTGGGCGGGCCTCGCGGCACTTGGATCAAAGCCCAGCGCTGCAGGGACCTCGCCGACTCACCGGGGTGAGCCGGAGCGTTCCTCCTCACCTGCTCTGCTGGTGTGATGGCTATGACCCGTCCCAGCCCTAGCTCCCGGGACCTGACACCCCTCCCAGGCCAGCCCACGTCATCCCTGGACCATCTGCCACCAGAAAGGCTGGGCCCTGGAAACAGGCCAGCAGCCGCTCCTAGAGCCCTTTCCCTGGCTTTCCCTTTAGTCTTGAAGCAAAATTCCTTTGGGACAACATTAACCTTGTTTCAGGGGAACCCAGGGAATCGGCCACATCTAGGTCAGAGAAGCTGGGCAGTCAGTGTGTGCCAGACCCCGGTGTGGTGGCAGGAGCTGTTTGTCCTAGTCAGAGTGGGTCCCAGGAAGGAAGCGAGGGGACACGGCCCCCGGGACTCTCCCTGCTAGCCCCAGGCCCTTGGGCCCTGCCCAACCAACAGCAACGCGTCTTCTAACTTGACCACGGACACGTCCCCCAGTGTGCATGCTCTCGGACATCCTGGACATCCCAAGACCCTCAGCACATGCTCACAATGGGGCCAGCAGGGAGCCCAGGACTCCAAGAATGTGTGTACGGGACATAGTTTGGGCACGATGGGAGGGAGGACGGGGCTGGGGACAGTGCCAGGTGCTAGCTGGCTTCAAGGAGGGTGGACGGATAGGGAGAGCAGGCGGTGAGCTACGGGAGGGGAGGAGTAGGGGCAGCGCAGGACAGTGAGGCAGGGCCACCAGCTGCCCCTCCCATTCACTGCAGGGCACTGGGTGTTACCCTGGGGTCAGAGCTTCAGTCCGCTGTGGCCGAGGCAAGTGGGCCCTTGGACTGGACTGAGGGCGACCGGGCCTGACCGCCCCACCACGGCAGCAAGGCAAAGGGCAGGGCCCTGGGCAGCTGCGCCCAGGACTATGGCTGCTTCTCTATCCCTCACCGTGTCTTGATGTCATTTGAGTCTGAAAACATGCTGGCAGGGGCTGGGGTGGGGGATGGGAAGGACGGGGATCCCGGGGACCGGCCTCCATGGGGCTGGGGCAGAGGCACTGGGCACCTGCCACGTGCAGGGTCAGCAGCCCGGAACTGCCAGACCGTGGCCCTAGCTGACAGCAGGGTTGGGGGCACTGAGGGCTTCCCCGGGCCTCCATGTGCCTTCACCGTGGGGGGCTGAGATCCCCCCCGCACCCCTCCCACCTGCTGTCCTATGAGCTTAGATACTGGGCATGGGACATGCTGGGGGTAAAGGGCAGAGCTCCAGGGAAGAGCCCCCTACCCCCGCTGCCAGCTGCCCTGCCTCCCTCCCTTTACTTCCTCCTGACCCCACCCCTATTAGGAAGCCTGCCAGGACGGGCTGGGGAAGTGGTGGCTCTGGACCCTGGCCCTGGACCCCTCCCTCCCCCTCCCCAGGACAGGACGAGCCCCTCTGAGAAGGAGGCCCAGAGCCCAGGCATGGCCCTCAAGAGAGCAGCCTGAGCTGCTGTGCAGGGACTGGACAGCCGGGTTGGGTTCCCATGTGACCCCTGGCCCCCCAAGCACCAGGGAGACACCGGAAGCCGGGGCAGGAGGGCTGAGGTGGGGACCCAGGGAATGAGGGAGGTATGGACAGTGTCAGAGTCTGCTGATCACCCCAACAAAGTGTGGGGGGCTGGGTGAGCCTCCCAGGGCCGTGCCGAGGCTCTGCTCACTGTGCCCGTGGGTGGGCTACACACCTCCACGTGGCCCCCGGCACCTGGGGTCCTCGGCGGAATCAGAAAACAGGGGACCGGCCAGCTGCCAGGGCGAGTCCTGCCCTCCAGGACCCGGAGCCTTACTGCATGGACGGCGGGCAGCTTGCTTACACTGGACAATGATGGGCAACGGGCCCCCACACCCAGCCAGGTACACCTCAGCACGCCCGTGGGCACGCTTGCACACACCCCCACGCTGGTGAAGAGGACACACGGGGCGTCGCCACTGCCACCTCCCCTTAGGAGAAGAACTGGCCGGAACCGTTCCCTGACCACGTGAGTGTCCCCACTGCAGCCAGGGCCCCCAGGACCTCCCGGGGCTGCCGAGGAACTAGAGAACCTGCCTGGTCCTGGGGCTCCCCCGGCCTGGGGAGGACAGGTGCTGCGTGTGAGTGACAAGTGAGTGTGGAGCTCTGGCCCGGGGGAGTTCTGCCCTGATCCACGGGGAGCAGACAAAGCGGAGCATGAGGGAACGAGGCTCAGCTCCACCCAGGATACGCTCGCAGCCACCGGGTGGGAGACCCCAGCTTCCCCAACACACTGGAGGGGAAGACCCAGGGCCGCAGGGACCCCGAATCGGCACGGGGTAGGCACCCAGGCCTCAGGCTGCAGGGGTCGGAGCAGGACAGGCCCTCGGGATTTTGGGGGGAGGGCCCTGCTATCCTGGAAGGCCAAAGCCCCCGCTGTGATGTCTGGGCAGCCCCCGGGGGGAAGGATCCCTAGACCTTCCTTCCGACTCGCCCTCACCCCGCAGCCAGGCCCCACGTCCCACCTGCCACTCTCCCAGAGAACTGTTGGAGAACAACGGGAGTCCCACAGACCAGTCAGGAGGGCAGGACTCGGGACTCACTCCATCCCATTCATCTTTTTCTAAAAAACATCTCTTGGACCAGGCCCTGACCCAATCTGGCCTCGCCGTCTGGTGATTTAGGGCTGAGTTAGACAAGCCCTTAGAAGACAGTCCGAGGCTGCAGCAGGACGGAGGACACAGCCCAGCTATCACAGGGTCACCGGGCCTGGGGCACCCCGGGGGGACTTCCTGGAGGAGGGCTCTCTGCTGGGGCCTTGAAGGATGTGTAGGTGTCAGCAGAGGAAGGGCCAAGACAGGGGGGCGAGGAGACGTCAAGTCACAGAGACAAGACGGACAGATGTCGGTACTCCTGTGCCCAGGGCACAGGGTCAGGTTGTGGGAGGGGCACTGAGGGGCCCCCAAAAGCTCCTGTGAAAGACCTGGAAAGAGGCCGGAGAACACGGTGTGGCCCTGGCCCAGATCCCAATCCCGTCTCCTCTTTGCAGCCCAGCCTACTCCAGAGCCGGGCGTGACCTCACCTCATGGGACGTGAGTCCTTCTGCACCACAACACACTTCTGGGACACATGGGGGTCAAAGGGCTTTCTCCCCAGAGCCGGAGGTTTGCTCCTGCAGGTCTGGCTTCAGTCATAATCTCCCCCTTGCTCCTTCGGCATGCTCTCCTACCCCCCTCCACACTCCTGCAGGGTGGGTGGCGGCCACGGCATCAAAACCCGCAACTCCCGCAACTCCCGAGGGCTGAGGGCCACCACTGCCACAGCAGGCCGTCTGGGGACCAGGCAGATCAGAAAATAGTTCCCAGCCCCCTCCTTGGCTGTCCCTGCTGAGAAGTGGGAGGGAGAAGGAGAACAGACCTTGGCCGCCACTCACGCTCCCTGTAACCTCGGGTCCCATTAGACGAGCGGTGCGATCCCAGCCTCACCTCTTGGAGCCTGGCGTAATGGGGCATTAGAAGAGAATTGAATTTCCCTTTAATTACAATCGCCTACAGATACTGCTTCATTTGTAATCGGGTACTTAATGTGGTTTCCCCTCTTGCGAGCACGGGGCTCCCTGCACACACATGGTCCCGGCCGCATGCACGGGGTGGGGGGGGCAGGCTCCGCCCCTCGGGGCGCTGCCACCAGACGCGCTCGTCCTCCGCCCGCCCTGTGAGGCCCGGCTCTGCGGCCAGCCGGACCCACCGCACGCGGGCCGTCCGAGCGGCCGTCACACGTCACACGGCCACACATGCATGAACTGTCCTAATAGGCAGATGGAAGCATAATTTTTCCTCTGATTACATATTCAGCACTTCTGAGAAAATGAGATTTTAGTAATTCAATTGGACTGAGAAGCAGGGCTATAATAAAATGAAATTTGTAACAATCGTGCAGTTAAATTAGTTAAATGGAGAGGAAGAAGCTGTGGAAACCTGACCCCTCGGTCTCCTAAGGACTAATCAGACATTTGAACTCGGTTGTGCTAACAAAGCCGGGGGTCTGCAGGGGGTGCAGGGGACAGACAGACAGGCGGGCAGCCGGAGAGCTGCTAGCCAGGGAGAAGGCATGAGAGCGGCACTGGAGGAAGGAGGGGAGCAGAGAACGGGGAGAATGCAGGTGGCGGGAATGGAAAAACCCCACAGCACACTTTCTGCATCTGGTGGTTCTCAGACTCCAGTGCTCCCACACCCCCACCCCGGGGCCACCTGGAGAGGGAGGAAGCTGCCAAGCGGACCCGGGTTCTGTGCGAGAGAGCTTACAGGGATGTCTGGAGCAAGTGCAGGCAGGGGGGCTGTCCGGGGTGGGGGGAGACAGTGACCGCTGGGGACAGATGTTTCGGTGTCCCCATGCCACCTTCCACCCCCAAACAGAGAGACTCCAGCTGCGGGGGAGACAGTAAGCTGCCCCTTCTGGCGGCCTCTGCCCCACCCCGCCCCACCCCTGCTCTGAGCCCTTGCACCGCAGGGACAAGACGTCTGGGAGCTGGCTTTGCAAAACCTGGAGCTGCACAGCCCGGCACCGAGCTCTTGCCTGATGCCCCAGGCCTGGGGTCTCCTGGCTCAGTCCTCTGGGACCCTGAGTGTCTGGGGTGTCAAGACAGGGTGTCGGCAGCAATGCTGGGGAGGCCGCGGATCAGGAACAAGGGTTAAGTCCACCCTCCCGGCTGGGGCGCGCCTCGGGGAGGGGCGAGGAGAGGCCCGGAGGCATCCCGCACACCGTCTTTCTGACTCCCAGCCAGACCCTCCGTTTTCAGGGAACTGTCATCCAGGAGAACATCCTTCTGGGAAGACCCAGGCAGGATAACAAGTCCCCAGAGCCTGAGAGCCAGAGGACAAGACTCGACAGAGATGAAGGCGGCCGCCCGGCTCTGCTGCAGTGCCCAGGTCCTGCCCGCACCCACATACCATGGGTTCTGAGCTGCTGGGGCGAGAAGCCTCAGAGGAAGGCCCCTGAGGGGCAGCCGGTGGTGGCCGATGCAAAAGCTGTGTAGACGGGGTGCCCCCCTTTGTGGGGCCCCCACCAGGGCCCAGCAGGTGCAGCGCCAGCCTCCCCACATTCAGCTTCTCTGTGCCCAGGTGCTCGGGGCAGCTCCTGGCCAGATGGCGTCCAGACAAGCCTGCTGCAGCCCACCCTGCCTGGGCCTGCGTGGAGCCTTCACCCAAGTCTGCCCCAACGCTGAGCCCTGCAAACAGGCTGGGCCCCAGGGAGGGGGCAGGCTTGGAGGACGGGTGGAAGCTGCCCCCTGCCCGGAGCGGGTTCTGGAGTGTCAGCAGAAGCGGCTTCCTCCTCCCTCTGCTGGCAGGGCCCACCTCGGGGCCACAACCCCGGCGGCTGGGGCAGAGGCAGAGGGGAATCAGTAAGGAAGCCCGGAGGTGCTGGTGTCGGAATTCTTCCCTGTCTGGCTCTGGGGAGGGAAAGGTCGGGAAGACGGCAAGTCCCAGGCCCTCCGGAGGGGTGGGCTTCACTGTGATGCTCAGGTTACCCCTGAGCCTGGCAGGCCCCCCTCGGGAGGGGCTGCAGGTGGGGAAACCCTGGGGCAGGACACTGAAGCACATCTAGGGGACTTTGGGGAGATGGGACAGCTCAGGACATCAAGACTCCCCGGGTGTGGCCCCGGGTGGAACACATTCCAGGGTCACTCCATCTAATACCTGAATTCCCCCAGACACAGCTGCCTGTCTACAGAGAGAAGCAGGAGGCCGTGTGGCCGCTGTCAGGGGAAGGAGGACGAGGGCATCCTCTGCTTGGTCTGATCCCCTCCCCTTCTGTGAGGGGCGAGGGTCCCCGCTCCTAGCAGTGGGGAGGTGCTGCACAGGAAATGTCGGGCGCCTCTGGGAATGGCCGCCTTTGCCAGTGATGCTGGCACCACCAGTGGCCTGCAGGGCCGGGGACAGGGCAAAGACAGCAGACTCTCCGGGCTGCGGACAAGGGTGCGCCTAGGCAGCCCTTCTCTGAGCCTCACCTAGGTGTCGGTTTGGAGCTGCTTGGCTGGGGACAGGGGCCGGGCATGCCCTGAGTTGTCCTGTCCCTCTTCTACCCGCACCAGTGTCCCCCTGGGACCCAGTGTCTTGTCCATCCCCCACTCCTGGCTCCAGGAACAAGGCGAGCATCACATGCTAAGGAGGGACCCGGCCACACCCTGGTCCTCCCAGGAGGAGCCGCTCGGGCTCTGAGCGGACGCAGCGAGCGCGGGAGGGGGCCGCAGGGGCGGCACCCCCGCCCTCCACCCTAGCCCTCCGGGCCGGTGCCCCCTCCCAGGCTGGAGCGAGCCATTCAAATATTTATCCTTGTTTCATTTTCCAAAAGGGGAACAAAGAGAAAGCGATGGAGAGAGGAGAAAAAAATCCAAGTTTCTCATTTGAAAGTTAATTAGTCTAATTAGGTCTAATTAAGAGCCCCCAACACAATGCAGCTCACAAATGAGCTACTAGCTCCTCATTTCCTTTGGTTCTCATTTCAGACTGAGTCGGGGAAGCCTGCAAGGGGGAGGCCATCGTGGGGTCCCCTCCCTCTCTGGGGGGAGGCAGATGGCGGGGGCCGCACGGAGGCAGAGCCTGCGGGCCCGGATTCCTCCACGGAGGGCCTGACCCAGTGTGATGGGAGGGACGCACCCCCGTCCCCACTCCTGTCCCATCTGCCTGCTCCTGGGGGCATCGGCTGGGACAGTCGGACCTGCCCTCGGGTTTGACTTGACACGAGGTGGTATGTCCACTCCCCGGTTCTGCAGGCCCCCACACCTCAGGGGAGGTCAGGCAGTCATTAGGGGCCGAGTTCTGGTTTGGGGTCCTGCTGTCTGACTCCCTGGCTGGGAAGGAACAGAGACCCCAGGCCCTGGGTGTGTGGAGTCCCAGGAAGGCGGATGAACACTGCAGAGCTCTGTCCCCAGGACCCCCAGAGCTGCAATGGGGACCGAAGCGGGAAGGGTTACAAATCTGGCTTTGCCTCTCCTGCTCCCGGCCCCCTCCCCTCTCTCGCTCCTCACGGGGCTGGGGCCAGCCAAACCCTGAGCCCAGAAAAGACACAGGAGACCCAGCTCCACAGCCTCCGGGGATGGGCCCTCCTTCCTGCGCCGCTGAGCGCTCCCACCCCAGCACAGCCCCAGAGAGGAGGGTGCCCGGCAGGCTCACGGAGGGGCAGCGCACAAGACGGAGGCGAGGGCAGGTGTCAGGGGAGCCCGCTGAGAGGCTGACAGCCCGGGGCTGCAGACCCGGCCAAGCAGCCGCTGCATGGCTGGAGGGGCTGATTTCTGAACCAGGATCAAAAGCATTAAGTCAGCTTAGCTCTGAGCCACAGACGAAGGGGGGTCCCTGAGCCGCCCAGGGGGAGCTGATCTGTGGGGGGCATGGAGGGGCTTCAGGAGGATCCCGTGTGAGGGCATGGCTTCGGGGACAGGGACACCAGACACGCAGCACGAGGTCCAGGCCCCGGGAGTGTGGGCCTGATCTGGGGCGGTGGAGTGGAGGGAGGCCCGCCCGCCCTGCCAGCACTGCCTCGACCCGAGCCTGGGGGAGCGGGGCGCTCTGCGGGCGGTGCCCCAGGGCCAGAGCCACCCCCATCTTCTTAGCCTCTCAGTTTTTTTTTTCTGTAAAATGGGCTGATCGCTTTTGCCCTGGGTGGGGGGGGGGGTCGAAGCCAGGCACGAGGCTGGGGAAATCCTGCCATGGGCTCTCTGGTGTCCCCATCAGGCCCCCCTGACCCAAGGCGGTGCTGATCTGGAGGGGTATGTGTGGCCCAGCACTGCACTGTGCACACGGATCTGGCAGGGACGCACGGCCCCTGGACCCCACTTCACAGACAAGGCACCAGGCCCCTAAGCCGGAGTCTTCCAACCTCCCACCCCATCCTGTGCTGGCATTCCCAATCCTTAACCCCAGCCTGCAAATGGCCTGGGGCAGGTCTGCCCGCAACCCCAGAGGGAGAGTCCCTTGGTGGCCGCCCCAGTCTCCCTGGTGCATTTGTGCCGTCCCCGGCCCAGATTTCTGGCTCTGGACTCTTGCAGCTAGCCCTGGCCGGAGCCCGGCCAACCTGCAGCCGGAGCATAGCCGGAGGCGCCGGACGCGCCTCGGGAAGCTGCCTGTCCTGGCCTTGGATCCTCTCAGGGTCTGCTGTCGTCCCCGGCCCACAGGCAGCATGAGCCTGCAAAGTTCTCGTCATTTCCAAGGAGGAGGGAGGGGAGATGCCCAGAGAGCAGCCGTCCAGCTGAAGAGGGTGGGGGTCCCTGGCTGGAGGAACGCCACAGGGCTGGGTGCAGAGGTGGTCAGCACCGTAGTTACGGGAACGGGAAAACAGGAGAGCCGCCCTGAGAGCCTCAGGTGCGCCGGGGCTCTGGACACGCGAGCTCACTGGGACGTCCTCCCCGAGAGGCCCTCACCACTCTGCCCCCCGACTCCTGGAGCACCCTGGCACCCACAGAGGATGAGGGACATGTGGCCAAGCCTCCCATGGACACTTTCAATTCTGAATTAAAATAAATCCCGTCATCAGCTTGTGAATAGCACAATTACACTGCATTTGCTCAAGCACGAGTCTAAATTGTTAATTTGCTAAACGGAAATATTTAAGATAAACTACACGTTTTGTGACCTTATTTTTGCAAAGCCTGTTTCTGGATTTAATATATTTGCAGCATGAAAGAGGCCGGCGCCTGTCAGGGCTGACCCCCTCCCCAGCCTGGGACTCACGGGATGCCATGGAAGCAGCAGAGATATGTCCCACGGACCCAGGAGGGAACAGACCAGGATGGCAAATGGAGCCAGTGACCAGCAGGCCCTGCGTACTTGCCCCTCTGCACCCGACTTCCCTTGCCCACCACGAGCGTGCACTGGCCTGGGAGGGCGGAGGCCAGGTGTGCTCGGGGAGGCCCTGCTTCGGGACAACGGCGGGTCCTGCAGGAGGCTCTGGGGACTGGGGCAGAGAGGGTGGCTGGCAAGGGATAGCGCATGGCCTCCTCTGCCAGCCTGTGCAGGAATGAGGGCCACTTGCTGGCTCACCCTCCCTGCTCGCCTGGTCCTGGCACCCAGCCGGGGCCGCGGTGCCCCCATGGGGGCCACTCACTCCGCACTTTCCGCAGTCCCCAGTGCTGAGCCACGCAGCGGACAACTTGGGCCTGCCGCTATCTGTAGGCACAGGCCGCCCCCCCCAAACCACCACGCAAACACACATGCCAGGCTGCCTCCAGAGGGGCCGCTGCAGGGTGCCGGGCCGGGAGACCGTGGGGGGCAGGGGCCGGAGGAGCCAGGCTCTGCGTGAGGGCCGCAGGGGCCGGCAGACCCTTCCAGCTTAGGGCCTGCGCACGTGCGTCTGCTTGGGGCCCAGGCACCCGCTCCAAGGGCGACCGTCGTCTGGGCTTCATCAGAAGAAACCGGACGATTTCTTCCCATGCACGCCAGGCAGGGCGGAGCTTGGACAGAGACGCTAGATTAGCAGTAAGCAGACCAAACTGGGAAAGCTCAGGGTTCCCCCACCGGCGGTGCAGGGGCTCCTCCTCTTCCATCCCAAGACCACGCACCCACCTACCGGACGCAGGGTGAACCTGTCCCACGAGGCCCCCAGGAGGCCAGCCCGGCACCCGGAACCCCGCCACCTGCCCGGTCGGTGAGCCCTCGAGGGCAGAGCCCAGACGTGGAGGGCCCCGCATCGCATGACTCTGTCACCGTGGAAGGTTCAGAATAGGGAAATCCACAGAGACAGGGAGCAGACTGGTGCTTGGCCGGGGGCTGGGGTGGGGAAACAGCGAGGGAGTGTTCTAGAACTGGACGCTAATGACGGTCGCAAAACTTGGTGAGTGTACTAAACCCATCGGACTCTAGGCTACTTAAGGGCGTACTTCATGGCATGCGTTTCATCTCAGTAAAAAGGGACCACAAACAGGAACCATGCATGGCAAGATACAGTAGACGGTGCAGCAGACGAACCGAGCTTGCTCACGTCGAGAACCCTCCTGCCCCTCGAGCCGCAGAACTCCCCCAGGGTCTTTGAGGGAAGACCCCTTCCCATCTCCATCACCTGGGCCACTCAGCCACTTCCCTGCTGGCCGGGCACGGAGCGGGCGCCTGGCCAGTTGGACAGGGCAGACCACTTGCTCCCCAGGCGGTCAGTGGAGGGAGGGCGGGGTCCCCAGCAGCAGGTTTACTGAGCACCTGCTATGTGCCAGGCACTGTTCTGGACGCTGGGGAACCAGCAGGGAACCAGAGACAAGAAGCCCTTCCCCACGTAGAGGCCAGCCAATAAGCCAGTAAGACACACGATGTGCCAGATACCCATAGAGGCTACGAAGGAAACTGCAGCAGGGGAAGGCAGGGCGAGGCAGAGACTCGAGTCGGGAGAGGGTTCATGAGAGCCACAGAGTCTTGAAGGAAACGAGAAAGCACATCGGGCAGGTGTCTGGGAACTGGCACCCCTCCGGGGGAGGGCACAGCAAGGACAAAGGTCAGAAGGCTGGAGCTGCCTGGCAAGGACCACAAGTCCTCCTGCCAGGTCGGTGGGCACACCCCCAGCCCAGCTCCAGGGGACCCTGCGTGTCAGCTGCCCCCCTCCCCCAGGCCCAGAATCGCCCCCACCCCCTTGCCTGGGAGGCCTTCCCAGGTGGCGCACAGGTGAGCTCCCTCTACCTGTGACTTTCTCGCCCCTCCCTCAGGTGCGCCAGCTCCCGTCACCTTCCACCCCGGAGGCTCTCGCAGGGGCCACCTGTCACCTAGCCCCGAGCCCCGGCTGTGTGCTTCCCTGGCCAGGTGTCTGGCGGTGGCTGGTGACACAGGGAGGCGGGTGTGGGGCTGCAGCTTCTCTGGAACGAGGTCGTTGGCGGAACGAGCGACCTGGCAGAGATGCTCTGAGCACGTCTGCGGCCAGGATCCAGGAGGGCCGGCCAGGGCTGTAGCTGGGCTCAGACCAGATGTTGAGGGAGAACAAGAGGTAAAGGTGTTAAGCTTCCAAAAGGGTATAGCAGACTTCCACATCTGTCCAGGGCACTCTCTGGTCCAGCTGAACAGGCTGGAAAGGAGGCCAGGAGAGGGAGCAGGACCCGGGGGTACTTCACAGGGACGTGTGGCCCAGCCTAGCGCTGGCAGGAGGGTCCTGGGCCAGCGGGGGTAGGTCTTTCTCCCCCGTGGAGCGAGGGCCTCGGGCTTCTGAGGGCTGAGTGCACAAGGCCAGGGTCGGGGCTACGGCCACCAGAACAGCCCACCCACCACGTATCAGCTCCGACCTCAAGCCAGAAACCACCGATTCCACAGGGGCCCTCTTCTCCACGGCCTGGGGGGATGGGGAACATCCCAAATCTTCCTTATTCTGCCCATCCATTCCCTCTCCTCACTGCCCGGCCCCAGGTCAGGACCCGCTGTCTCCTGCTCTGGCCTGCAGTCTCCTCCCCCATCCCAGACTCATCTTCCTTACCTGCAGGCCTGATCACGTCACAGCCCTGCTCAAGGCTTCCCGTACTCTCCTACTGCCTATGGAGAAAAGTTCAAAATTCTCAGCCAAGACCCCAGAACTCTAACTGTTGCACTCTCCTTTCTGGCCCAGGGGCCAGGCCCTCCACGAAGGTGAAACCGCTCGCCTGTGTCTCTCCATGTAAGCTGTTGCCTGCCTTGTGGGATGGTCCAGATTCACCACGGACCCCCACGCCCCCGGCAAGGCAGAGCCCAGCTGCTCTGAGCCGTCCCTGCAGGCGTGCCACGGGAACCTTCCAGACCTGCGCCTCCCACGGCAGCAGCCACCAGCCACGGCGTATCCGAGACGTGGCTGGTCTGTGTGCCGTGGGCCATGGGTGAAAAACATGGAGCGGATTCCGAAGATTTCGCATGAACCAAGAATTCCGGATATCTCGATCGCGCTTAGACGGAGGAGATGTTGCAGTGAACATATTCTGGGCTGGGTGAGATAACAGATAGCATTCAAATGAATTTCATCTGTTTGCAGGCCTCTGGTAGAGGGAGCTTCTAGAAAACTCAGCACCCCCGTGTAGCCACCATTGCACTTCCATGGACGGTGCTGCTCTGGGTCAGAGGTTGGCAAAATTTTCCTGTAAAGTTGCACACTTTCCCAGCAAATATTTTGTGCTTTGTGGGCCATATGGTCTGTGCCACACTGGCGGACGCTGCCGCAAACAGTGCGTGGACCCAGGCGCGTGGCCGTGTTCCAACATAACTTTTTTATAAAAACAGACGGTGGGATGGATCGGGCCCAGTGGTCTCTGCTGTAGATTGCCGGTTTACAGACTTTTGAAAAGGACTACTCAGTAAAATGTGTTTTTGTAAAAAGGGGGAAGGGGGGAGATTGATTCCAATTGCTTTATTTCGTCAAATTAAGGACATCCAAAAACAAAGATAAAAAACCCAGCAGGTATCACTGTAACTTAACTCAAATGGGCATTTCAAGCACAAAGACAGATTCAGGGGTGAGAAATCATCCCTCCGTTCAGAACCTCAGCTTTCTGACCTGGGCCCTGGGCAGGCAGAGACTGTCAGGGACGCAGGCCGTGTGCGGGCTGGTGCCGGCACAGTCCGGAGGACGTGATGGGGCTCAGACCTGCGGTCACAGGAGGGATCATAGGGCCATGCCATCCACAGCCCCTGAAGGACACCGAGTCCCAGAGCAGGGTGACTCCCCTGACCCTCCTTCCGTGCCGATTCTGAAGGAGAAGGGTCTGCATTTGTAGTGGGCTCCCTGGGCTGCTGGTCCGAAGACCAGACGGGCGCAGTGAGACCTGAGTTCTGCGTTACCCAGCGGAACTTTCTGCAATGATAGAAATATTCTAGCTCTGCCCAGCAGGGTAGCCATGACCCTGCACGGGTGCAGAGCCTTAGACACGTGGCTGGTCTGAACAGGTGCGTGCCGTATGCGTACGGGACTTCAGAACTTAGTACAAAAACAAAAATGCAAACCGTCTCGCCAAGAACTTATACTGACCCCATGCTGGGGGGATATTTGGGATATATTGGGTTAAGTAACATGTAATTCATCTCTTCTGCTGCTCTTGGCTTCTTTTAAGTGGCTGCTACCACCTTCCCACCGGCTGGCACTGCATTTGTACTGGGAGCATCACTCTGCAGCCTCTGAGACAGTGAGCCGGCTAGCCTCTGTTGAATTCCTCTGGTGACGGGGAACTCACTACCTCCCCTAACAACCAATGCTGAAGTTGGGAGATTATAGTTAGAATTGTCCTTCGACATTTTCCTTTAAAGCCACCGTCCCTTCCTACTCTCTGGTCCTGTCCAGGTGCAGAGGGTCTGCTCTCCCTGATGTGACCACCTGCTGGCCTTGGAAATGGTCAGACTTTCCAGATCCTGGTTGAGCCCAGGATGCCGTGAGTCAGTCCTCCTAACCAGCTGCCCATAAAAACAGCTTCCCTACGGATAATGGAACAAATCCCTGTGCACAGGTTCTCCATTTCCAACCCCACTTCCCAGGGGCAGGTGGCCCCGACCGGTCCCTGTGCTAGTTTACTGTGAGGAACTGAGGCCCAGGTGGAGGACGGCAGGACAGGCAAAGCTGCGATCCGAACGTGACCAGGCGGCTCCATCCCTGTGCCTCCTGCATGCGGCTGGAGACGGCGGTGAGTTCCCACTTTGCTCCCCTGTTCCTGGGACCCCCCCAATACTTGTACTGAGTTCTGCACACACGGCGTGCGGCTGCTGAGCCACAGGGAGGGCCGTTGTTATCAGTGACGTCCTAGTGACCCCGACCCCAGAATCACCGCCAGGGCACCCTATCAGCTCACGGGCTCAAGACCTTCACGTCTCTTGCTGGTTTCCCCGGTTCACCGCAACTGCTCAGTCAGATTCCTTCTGGATTCCCAACCTGCTCGTCTCCAGCAGGAGAAACAGGAGAACAAGGACAGTCGTGCTGGCACGGGCGAACAGGGCCCCTCTCCAAGCCGGGAGGCCCCAAGCGAATGCGGAGGCACTAGGGGACTCTCCCTCCAGAGCGTCCCCGAACGCTGGGTGCTCAGCTCCCCCGGGGCTGGGGCCGTGTCTTCACGGAGGCTTTCTGCTGCCTCCTCAACACAGGTGCGTGCACTCACGCGTGTACGCGTGCACAAGTACACACGAGCACACACGGTACACAATCACGTGCACACACACGGACGTACACACACACACACACCCACCACACAGGACCCCACACGGCCCTGCGGCCCCACTGCTGCTCCCCTGCCCGACACGCCAAAGCTGCCCACTCGGGTGCCCGAGACATGGACGGCACGTCTGCGCTGGTGACAGGCACGGGCTGGGGGGAGCAGGCAGGAGCCTCTACAGCCCCCAGAGCCCTCTGGAGGGGAAACAAAGAAGACATCATGTCCCATCTTAGAGACAGAAGCCTGGGCCTGGACGGGAAGACGTGGGCTGGCTTCCTCCTGTGAGTGGGGCCCGTGGCATCCAGAGCAGACCAGCCCGAGGCCTCCAGCTCCCGCCCCAGCCGCAGTGGGTCTCCCTCCAGAACTGGACTCGCTCTCCCCGGGGAGCCCAGACACCATGGACCCTCTGAGCCCGTGGCACTCAGGTCTGGGAACACAGTCCTGCTCCAGGCCACGCAGCCCCTGGCGGAACCACGTCACCACCTGGCGGCTGGGTTGGCAGGCCAGGAGGGGGCTGCAGGGGGCTGCAGAGCCGGCCGGAGGTCAGGACAAGAGGAGGGGCTGGAATCCCCTGGGAGGAAGAGGGGGTGTCGGGGAGGAGCAGAGGGAACATGAATACAGAAAAGGAGAGAAAGTAGGCCGGGAGGGAAGAAGGGGGAGAGGCTTAGAAGCACGGAAAATTCTGGATGCGAGAATGGACACGAAGGCGGAAGACAAAGGCTGGAGGCCAGTCAGGAAGCACAGAGAGAGACACTAGGACGAAAGAGGCCAAAGGCGGGTGGGGACGGCCCTGGGCAGCCTCACCAGGACCCCTGAGGTCTGGGGGGACTGGTTAAGCCCTGCATTGGGCAGTAAGGGAACCCCTTCTGCAGCGACTGCATCTGCAGGCCTGGGCTAGAATCCACCCCTGGCCACAGAGACCCCAAGGGTGCCCTGGTCCCACACCACCAGGGGCTTTGGGCCCAGCCCACAGGACCACTGCCTTTGGTTCGGGGCCCGAGTTGGGCGCCAGGAGTCGCAGGCGCCATCCCAGAGCTGCTGACGTCCCCGATGTGCTGTCGGCTCCTGCTCTCTCCCTGGAGCCCCACGTTCTGCTCCGAGCCACCCCAGGAGGCTGTCCCAAAGACCAAAGACAGGAGGCAGAGGACACTTGTGCTGGCACCTCAGCCTCGCCTCCACCAAGGATGGCCCCCATGTGTGATCCCCCAGCTCAGTGCAGTGGGCACAGGCTCCGGGCCGTGCGGGGACAGGGACAGGCCGTGGGCAAAGTCAGCCCTGCTGCAGTGTCCTTCCCTGCCCCCTGGGGACCTCCCAGCGTGCCAGCTGCCGTCTACTGAGCCCACGGACCACTGTGCCTGCTCCCCAGGTCCTGCAGGCCACACATGGGTCCTCACGTGGGGCCTTCGGGACGCGGCTTCTCTGTACTCAATAAGCACCCGGAGCCTCAGTACAGGTGAACCCCCTCTCAGACTCCCCGGGGGTCACTGTAGGCGGGGAAGACGTGGGCTAGGCCAACCTTTCACTTGTGATTCTGGGAAACGGCGCACGTCACTCACACCTCGGCCACCAACCGTAACTATGGGAAACAGACACAGGCCTCCCTAGCGAACTGGAAAACCCTACAAACCCTGTCTCGAACTGGAAAACCCTCCAAACGCTGTCCCGAGAAGAGTCTGCCATGCCCCACCTGCTTTGAGGGCTGGTGACTGACCCAGCCACTCCCAGCCCCTCAGGTCCGAGACACGCACATCTGTCCCCATTACAACACACTGGCTCGGAAGACGCCCCACGTGTCTCCACCTCTGGGCAGAGACACCCCACAGGCCGCCGGGGCTCCCAGGTCACTCTACTCTGCACAGACTTCAAGCTCAGTGGGGTCTGAACACGGAGCGGCCCTCAGGCTGCACCCCAAGCTGGGTCTCCCTCCAGGCCATCACTCCTTGCCCTGCCCGTCTCCTGTGCTCATCTGGCTGGCACACCAGGCTCCCTGCTCACGCTCTCCAGGGAAACCCACTCACCCCACAGGACAAGAGTCAACAAAGCAGGCCACTTCCACTCTCCCCAACCCAAAAGCAATCTCCGAAACGCCGTTGGCTAAAACTCCGCAGGCACGATGAGAGCTCGCACCGCACGGAGGCTCCCATCCCGACACTTCAGCTCTGCCCATGGCTGGGAGGCGGTAAGAGGGCAGACGCTCCCGGGTCCACAGCACCCTCCGGCTGAGACACACCCAAGCCTTGATTCTGGGGTGGAAGCCAGGCTCTGCTTGTCGGTGGCATCCCCCAACCTCCATGTGCCTCGGTTTCCTTAACTGTGAAATGTGCACTCATACTTGGCCGATTCTGCAACAAACGTGGGCCACCAGAGCGCTAACTGGGCAGGGACCCACAGAAATCACTGAGTGGCTTCGGCGACCAGACAACCCCAACGGCCCAGACTGCGAAAGCAGTTCCTTCTGAAGACTCGGACAAGCTTCTGTCCTGGGCCCGGCCCTCCCGCGGGCCAGGGTGTACTCACAGGCCCGTGATGTCTGCGGCAGGAAGCATGTCCCAGACGGGGTTCCTGAAGTCACACCAAGGAGACAGGCCAACAGCCCAGGGGACAGACAGTGGCCCCGGGCACACTCAGGCAGCATGAGAAGCTGCAGGACCTTTGCTACGGTAACTAATCCAACGAAAAGTTCTATCAAGTGGCGTTGCTACCCCTCAAAAGCAATTGTTAATAAGAGACGAACTTCCTAATGAATCTCAAATAGAACCTAGAATTCCCCGACCACCCCCAGAAGCCCTTGGTCCCAGAGCCCGAGGGAGTGCTTCTCGCCGTCAGCGACTCCAACAGGCAACGAGCCTCATGCTGTCAGCTGGGTGCAAAGGCCACACCCTCCATGGAAACTTCCGGAGGCTGCCAGTATCTTCGAGGGCAAGTGAGGCTATCCATGATTTCATCTCGATTGAGGGCAGAAGAAAGATGAGATCAACAGAGCTCAGAACACAGCCCTCAGGAAGGTGCTGCTCACCGTCTCCAGGGCCCTCTCTCCCTCTGACCAGCGTGACCCACCGGTGCAGCCCCACCCCTCGTCACCGGCGCTCCTGTGCTCCTTCTTATGAAACTTAAGGCCCTCGTATCTTCCCCAGAGTGATTTCCCGGCTTCGCAATGGGATATGGTGATAAGATTCCCTACAGCACACTGCCGCTTAACAGTAAGTCACAACTGTGACAAAATCTCGCTTTGCGGCCCTGGGGTTTTCCCTCCTGCTCCCTACAACTGTCTTCTCCTGGGGCCCAGACGAGGGCCTCACAGGGAGTCTTACCGAGCTTCTCGATTTGCAGACGAGCTCCTCCCTGCTCTGAAAGGTGACCAGTATCGACCTCACGTCTTGCTGGGCTGGTCACAATGCACCACAGTCAACAGTCTTCCTGTGTCCCACCCCAGGATCCCTAGGAGGGGCCAGATGTGGGGGGAGCAGGGCTCTGGGCTGCCCTGTGGGTAACTGAGGGACTCACAGGGAGCCCTCAGTGGGCTCCACACCAGGCTGGGCAGGTGGGGAAACCGATGTTGCCCGGGGCCCCTCAGGTAAGCTCTTAGCAAATACCAGAGCCCGGACAGCAGCCGGACGTCTCCTGGGGCCAGTGACCCGACGTGTGCAGCGGCCAGTTAGGACTCTGACAATCACCAGCTCCGCTGAGAGGTTGGGAGGAGAGACGCCTGACGACGAGTGTCTCTAAGGAATTACAGAGTCGCTGTGTCTCGGAGGGGACACGGCCCAGTCTCTGCACACGTGGGGTTGAGCCCATGCAGCAGGAAAAGGCTCCGCTCCGGCGCTGCGTTAACAGAGAATGGAATTCTGTTGGTTGACTTTCACCTTCTAACTGCAAGTCGGGAAGCCTGCATGCTGCCAGCGCCCGTCTGCTTAAATGCTGCACCTCACCGTGCCACAAACCGTCTCGTGTCCTGCTTGATTTCCCGTGTTTGCCCCTGCTCCTCCTCTCAGGGGTGCGGCCGAGACTCAACCCAGAGCCTGCCGACAGCACCAGGGCTCGCTCACGCAGACCTGCAAGGCAGGGCTGCGGGGAAGGCGAGCTCTGATCCCAGATACCTGCCCAGGGGGCTGCCTGGGACCCCCTCCTCCCGTGGCCTCCACTTCCAGGGGACATGGGAGGCTCTGTCTCCCTCCAGAGGTGGTGGGGGACAAGCAAGGTCTCCAACGACCCATCGTTATTTGTTTCTCGCCGACCCTGGACCACCGGAGCTGCGTGTGCTCCCAGAAGCCTGTGTTCCTACAGAGAGCCAGGAAATGGCTGCATTCGAGATCTCTCCCAGCCCTTGGAGACACACAGCCACGCGCTGCAGACTGCTTCGGAGGAAACAGGGTACTTCAGAGCCTGGCCCAGTGGGCACATTCTGGTTTTCCCAGAGACGACTGTGCTCATGGCTGACACCCACTCGGGATGGCTGTGGCCCACTGGCATCTTCTCGCCTTACCGCTGCCCCTCCAGAAAGCTCCAAATGCCACCAGCTGGGAATGCACTGACCTGGCCCTGGAGGGACCGGCGTGCCTTTCTCCGGGTCATGTGGCTGGGTACGCTCACCCCAACTACCAGCACGGGTCTGACGCCATCAAGGCAGTGCCAACATTTGCCAGTTCCCAGAGGCTTGCGGCCACTTCATTGTAACTCAACCCTCCCGTTTGGCCTGAGAGGATGGGATGCTCTTGTTCTCCTTCTCAGAGGAAGATCCTGAGGTTCAGAGAGGTGAACTGACTTGCCTAATACAGCCAGTGCACTGCAGATTAACCTCCAACCCACTGTCTGCGTAGGGAGCCGGGGTCTCCTGGGGTCTGGCAGCCCCGGGGAGTTCCCATGTGTAGCCATGGGGGTGGGGCAGATGCTTCCTACCCGAGCGGGTCTGGTACGTCTGCTCCTGATTTTACCTGTGGGCTTGTTAGAAATGCAGATTCCCGGGGCCCACCCCAGCGGTCCCCAAGGGACTGCTGCACTCACGGAAAATTGGTATGCCCTGGAAGGCTGACCTCCCAGGTCCACCCTGACCGTCTGCAACTCAAATGAAGATGTGGAATTTGGGGAGTCGGTCACAGCCTGGGCTTGGATACCTGCCTGCCTGGGGGAATGGGAGGTCCCTCAGCAGCTCCTGTCACCACTGAGCTGTGCCCAGGACTGCCCAGATGTCACAGGTGGTCCTAGGGAGGGTGGGAGCAAGGGCCAAGGTCTGTGGATCACAGGCCACTGCGATGGCCCTTTGTGTCTCACCAGCAGTCAGTAACCGCCCCCCCCTCCACCCGGTCCCTTCCTCTGCAGCTGCTGACACGCTCAGCAATCCCGCTGCGTGGATCCTTGTAAGGGGCTGACCTGAGGGCCCAGCAGCCTAGGGACTGACCTGGCTCAGCTCTGAGGGCCCCATCTTTGCCTGCGCGTCCACAGCTCCTCCTGAGCCACCTGCAATGGCCCCTTCTTTCTTGGCGCCCTGGGGAGCCCAAGGGACACAAAATGACAAGAACCCACCAACCAAAGGCCCGGCCCCTCCTGGAGCCTGTCCCTGCCTCCAAGAAACACACCTTCAAACGCATACACAGGAGAGCTGGTGGAAGTACATGTTCACTTAAGACTCTCAGGCCTGGCCTGACCCTCACTGGCAGCTGTGCGTGATCCCCTCTACCTTCTGCCTCCCACCTCCACACCCAGGCCCAGGTGCAGACCCAGTCCCACGGGAACCCTCCCGGCTGGGGTGCACAGGCCCCAGGACCGTCAGCCTGAGATCTCCAGGCCTCACCGTCTTCCCCCTTCAAGCCCTGGGCCTCTCCAAGCAAGCAGCTGCCCCCACCCCTGCAGACCCAGGCAGAGGTTCGGGGTGCTAAAGATAAAGCAAGCAGCCCCAGAGTGCAGGGAGGGAGGCCGAGCCCGGAGGTGTGGGCGGCCTGGGTGGGTGAGGCAGGGTACCGCAGCCCCCAGCCGGCTCTGGCTGGGCCGGCACTGGGATCCACAGCCCCGAGAGACCAAGGAGCCTGGGGGAGCCGAGGAAGTGCCCCCTCCATCCCCAGTGCAGGCCTGGGACCGCACAGATTCCGCATTGGGTGGGATCGCAGGACCCCCGCCCCACACGCCACGGCAGGCGGACGGGCAGGCGGCAGCTGCTGCTCTGTGCGCACCTCCCGTGGAGCGTCCTGGGGCTTTGGGGGCTCAGAGTCGCTCGTCTTTCTGCCCCCATCACCAGCCCGAGCTTCCTGCGCAGCCCGGCAGATAGCAAAAGTCTGGCCCCAGCCCCCTCCCCCGGCCGGAGCTCCGGGGCCTCCCTCGCCAGCCCCACCAGGCGGGTGGCCCGTCTCCCCCGAGGCCCGCGCGCGGTCCCCGCTGCAGCAGAGCTCGGCGCCCCCGCCGCCGCCGCCTCCGCGCGGCCCCCCGGCTTTCCCGACGCGGCCGGGGAGGGGCCCAGCTCCCCGCCCCCGCGCCCCCCGCGGCCCGGCGCGAAGTTCCCCAAAGTGACCGCGGCGCCGAGAACCCCCGCCCCCTCCCCTCCGGCTTCCCCCGAGACTCCGCCCGCCGCCCCCTCCGGCGCCTTTGGAAAAGTTGCGAGCGACGCCCCAAACTCCGGCCCCCCGCCCCGCGCCGCGCGCGCCCGGGGCGACCCCGCGCTCGGCCGCCGCTCCCCTCGCCGGGCCCCGGCGCCATGACG